>NC_062286.1:91287736-91632349 GCF_902655055.1 Lutra lutra | reverse complement strand
GGAAACTAATATGTATAGGCTGTATTCCTCAGTTCATAAATATTAGAAGGCAATGAATAAATCAATACTAATTATGATTATAGTTTTAGAGCACGTTAAGGATGAAGCAACTACCCTTTTAGAAAAAGCAACAGTTTGAATTCCTAAAACCCAATCAACTATCTGACTCCGTGTCACTCTTATCTTTTCTTTTTTTTTTTAAAATATTTTATTTATTATTTATTTGACAGAGAGAAATCACAAGTAGACAGAGAGGCAGGCAGGCAGAGAGAGAGAGAGAGAGAGAGAGAGAAGCAGGCTCCCTGTCGAGCAGAGAGCCTGATGCGGGACTCGATCCCAGGACCCTGAGATCATGACCTGAGCCAAAGGCAGCGGCTTAACCCACTGAGCCACCCAGGCGCCCCTACTCTTATCTTTTCAATAGAACTTTTAGATATGTATTAGAGACAAATTCAGGATACTTACAAATCACAAAACTACTCTGGTTACCAACCAAATGTCTGTCTATGGCAGCTTAAGTCTTAGAATCATATAGACCTAGTTTGAAGTCTGTGCTATGAGATGTAAACCTTTGACAACTTTTACAGTAAGTATTTTTGCTTTGTCTGCGCACAATGTTTGATTAATAGTGCTTTCATTTTCCTTTGGAAAGTCCTCATACTCTGCTAACATATAGTCTGGGTGGGACTGTAGAATTTGTATTCCAAACTTACCTGTCACAGACTGAGTTCAAGGCCAAGATGGTCAATACCTATACATTATACCTTGCAAAGTAGTAACATGTCTAAAGATGGGAATGTGAACCGGGCAAGGACAAGAAGAGTACTCTCCATGGTTGATATAATTGCTAAGTCAATGGTGGTCATTTTGCTACTGAGCCAGCATACCCATGAGAGTTAAGCCACCAAAAGAAAGCAGAGCTGAGGCTCTATATGTAAAGAGATACATAGAGATCTCTATAACATTGCTTAAATTTCAAACCTATGTCTGCCCAGGAAGCTAGAATGACCCATCAAAATTCCTAGTAAAGAGATCAAAATACTCATTTGCTTAAGCAAGCAATAAGAGAATCCTGACTGAAACAACCTGCCTAGTATTTCCTTTTTTTCTTTGAAAAATTTATTTCTTTTCAGCGTAACAGAATTAATTGTTTATGCACCACACGCAGTGCTTCATGCAATACATGTCCATACTACCCACCACCTGTCTCCCCCAACCTCTCACCCCCTAGTCCCCTCAAAACCCTCAGATTGTTTTACAGAGTGCATAGCCTCTCATGGTTCATTTCCCTTCCGATTTCCCTCAACTCCCTTCCCCTCTCCATCTCCCCATGCCCTCCATGTTATTTGTTATGCTCCACAAATAAGTGAAACCATATGATAATTGACTCTCTCTGCTTGACTTATTTCACTCAGCATAATCTCTTCCAGTCCCGTCCATGTTGCTACAAAAGTTGGGTATTCATCCTTTCTGGTGGAGGCATAATACTCCATAGTGTATATGGACCACATCTTCCTTATCCATTCATCCGTTGAAGGGCATCTTGGTTCTTTCCACAGTTTGGCAACCATGGCCATTGCTGCTATAAGCATTGGGGTACAAATGGCCCTTCTTTCCACTACATCTGTATCTTTGGGGTAAATAGCCAGTAGTGCAATTGCAGGGTCATAGGGAAGCTCTACATTTAATTTCTTGAGGAATCTCCAAACTGTTCTCCAAAGTGGCTGCACCAACTTGCATTCCCACCAACAGTGTAAGAAGGTTCCCCTTTCTCCACATCCTCTCCAACACACGTTGTTTCCTGTCTTGATAATTTTGGCTATTCTAACTGGTGTAAGGGGGTATCTCAATGTGGTTTTGATTTGAATCTCCCTGATGGCTAGTGATGATGATTATTTTTTTCATGTGTCTGATAGCCATTTGTATGTCTTCATTGGAGAAGTGTCTGTTCATGTCTTCTGCCCATTTTTTTTACATGTTTACCTGTTTTGTGTGTGTTGAATTTGAGAAGTCCTTTATAGATCCTGGATATCAGCCTTTTTTCTCTACTGTGATTTGCAAATATCTTCTCCCATTCTGTGGGTTGCCTGTTTGTTTTGTTGACTGTTTCCTTTGCTGTGCAGAAGCTTTTAATCTTGATGAAGTCCCAAAAGTTCATTTCGCTTTTGTTTCCTTTGCCTTTGGAGACATATCTTGAAAGAAGTTGCTGTCTGTCTAGTATTTCTGTGCCTTCATCTCCTAGCTTGTAAAGTTGATCATGAAAATTACCATTTTACAAAATTATTGAAGTTAAAACAATTACAGTTTTACCCCTTTTAATATGTGGAGTGACTCTATGAGATAAGTGTTAATTTTATCTCCATTTTAAATATGTGGAAAGTGAAGCTTGGAGAGGTTAAAGAATTTGCCCAAAGTCATTTATTAGTCAAGATAATCAGCATTAATTAATGTAAAAATATCTCTAAATGCCCTATAATGAAGGTGCCTTTCTTTCCTATACAAGAAGAAACAGGTTATCTAAACAGGCGTACATTGTGCTCGCTTCGGCAGCACATATACTAAACAGGCGTACATTGATTAAAGAGATTTAATCAATAATTAATAACTTTCCTAAACATTAGAAATCATCAGACCCAAATAGTTTCAAAGGTGAATTCTGCAAAACTCTTAAGGAAGAAATTATATCTAGTCTCTACATTCTCTTTGAAAAGATGGAAACAGAAAGAATATTTCCTTATTCTTATTTTTAGCACTTTTAAAAAGATTTTATTTATTTTTTGACAGAGGGACACACAGCAAGAGAGGGAAAACAAGCAAGGAGAGTAGGAGAGGGAGAAGCAGCTCCCTGCTGAGAAAGGAGCCTGATATGGGGCTCAATCCCAGGACTGGGGGATCATGACCTGAGCCAAAGACAGACACTTAATGACTGAGCCACCCAGGCAATGCTTCCTGATTTTTTCTATGAAGGCAGATTACCTTAATATCAAAGCAGACAAAGAAATTACAAGAAAACTACATACCAATGTCTCTTATGAAAATAGATGCAAAAATCTTCAACAAAATATTAGAAAACTAAATACCAGAAGGTATGAAAAGAATTATACAGCAAGACATATTAGGATTTATCCCAGGGATGCAGGTAGGTACAATGTTCAAGAATCAATTAACATAATCCATTATCTCAACAGGCTAAATAAGAAAAATCACATTATTGTATCAACAGATGCAGAAACAGCATTTAACAAAATACAATACCCATTCATGATGAGAAAAAAAACCTTGACAATCTAGAATAGAAACTTCCTCAACTCGATAAAGAACATTTACAAAAAATCTACAGCTAACATTATACTTATTGGTTAGAACTTATTTTTCCCTTTAAGACAGGGAGAAGAAGGGAAGGATGTTCTCTTTCTCTTTCTCTCTTTTTTTTTTAAAGATTTTATTTATTTATTTGACAGACAGAGATCATAAGTAGGCAGAGAGGCAGGCAGAGAGAGAGGGGAGAAAGCAGGCTCCCTGCTGAGCAGAAAGCCCGATGTGGGGCTCTATCCCAGGACCCTGGGATCATGACCTGAGCTGAAGGCAGAGGCTTTAACCCACTGGCGACCCAGGTGCCCTGAAGGATGTTCTCTCTTGCCACTCTTTTTCAACATTTTTTAAAATTTCTTTTCAGCATAACAGTATTCATTGTTTTTGCACCACACCCAGTGTTCCATGAAATCCGTGCCCTCTCTAATACCCACCACCTGGTTCCCCCAACCTCCCACCCCCAGCCCTTCAAAACCCTCAGATTGTTTTACAGAGTCCATAGTCTCTCATGGTTCATCTCCCTTTCCAATTTCCCTGAACTCCCATCTCCTCTCCATCTCCCCTTGTTCTCCATGCTATTTGTTATGTTCCACAAATAAGTGAAACCATATGATAATTGGCTCACTTGGCTTGACTTATTTCACTCAGCGTAATCTCTTCCAGTCCCGTCCATGTTGCTACAAAAGTTGGGTATTCATCCTTTCTGATGGAGGCATGATACCCCATTTTTCAACATTTTGGTGGAAGTCTTAGCTAATGAAATAAGACAAGAAAAGGAAATAAAAGGTATATAGACTGGGAAAGAAGAAATAAAACAGTTTTGTTCACAAATGACATTATTTTTTAAAGAAAAAAATCCAAAAGAATTAATAAAGAAGCCTCCTGGAAACAATGAATTGGAAAACTGAAAAGAAATTAAAAAAATAAATTAAAAAACAAACAAACAACAACAACAAAACAAAATAACAACAAACAAACAAACAATCAAACAAGTAACTAAGCCTCCTGGACCTAAAAGACATTAGTTGCAGGGTTTCAGAATAGAAAGTGAATATATAAAAGTCAATTGCTTTCTTATATACTAGCAATGAACAAGTGACATTTTAAAAATTAAAGCAATTCCATTTGCATTAGCACCCCAAAAAGAAAATACTTCAGTATAAGTCTTTCAAAATACAAGATCTATATGAGTAAAACTATAAAGCTCTGATAATTGAGAGAGGGGAGGAGGCAAGATGGCAGAAGTGTAGGAAACCTCATTTCATCTGGTCCTTGAATTTAGCAAGATAACTATTAAATCATTCTGAACACCTATGAATTCAATCTGAGATGTAAGAAAAGAATATCTGGGACTCTACAAGTAGAAAAACAACACTTTTTGCAAGACAGGATGTCCAGAGAAGTGAATCTGAGGGGATATGGGAGAGGGGACATAAGTAAGCCCGTTGTCAGAAAGTCATACAGCCTTGAAGCACAAAATAAGAACCCTTAGAAGTCTGCTTTAGTGAGAGACATCCTGCCTGAAAGGCGCTCAGGGGGTGAAATGGGGCAGAACAGAACTCTAGGCAGGACACTGTGGTCTCAGAATCCCGTAGTAAACAGAAATAAAGAGGTACCTGAGCTGGTAAAATTCCCAAGCACTGGATAAAGGAAACTGGTTACAGACAGCGAGCCCAGGAGGGGGTTTTGAGCTCCATTGGCCATATACTGCAAGCCGCACCTCAATTAGGTAAACAGTTTCTGAGTGGGAACCATGCAAAGAACAGGGCAACAGGGCCCTTCTGCCTTCCCCTGGAAGGAGTAGAGCAGGTTTGCACAGGACCAGGTAACAGCTCTCAGGACACTGACCCTGTAAAGGATAGTAACAGCAATGCTCTGTCTTCCCCCAGGAGGGACAGAGTGGGTGCATGCACAGTTCAGAGACCATTCTCCTTGCCAGGGCTCTACAGTACAGTAGAAACTCAGGACCCTCTGCCTTCCATGGGGAAGATCTGCGAGGGTGCACACTGCAGGATTTTGCAGAGTTTGGCACACACAAACATGAAGACAATTTATCCCTGAGGGTTTACTAAAGAGAGGGGACCACAGTCTTTCAGCTCTGGGGCTATAGATCGGGGTGTGACCATTTAAATTTTGATCCTCTAAAGAGACACAGAAAACCTTCATGGAACAAACACTACACAGAGGACCAACTTGCCAGAGAGCCCAGCCCTCTGGCAAGGAGTGGTGCAACTCCATTCACGGCAATGTCTCCTGAGAAGCAGCACAGCAGGCCCAATCTCTAGAAAACCCAACTGGAAGAACAGGTGCACAGCAAGTTTATCGACCATATAGGACTGTAAAACTCCAACACTAGGGAAAAATGCTATATAGGATTCATAGAATTAGAGTTTTTTTCCTCATGATATGATTATCTTTCAGTTTAAAAATTTCCTTTACCTTTATTCCTTTTGTTCCTTTCAACTAGTTTCTTATTTTATCCATTCTTTATTTTTAAGTCTTTTTTAACTACATTTTTTACCTTTACATTTTATAGATATATACTTCATTTTTGGCTTCCTTTCACTCTATTAAATTATATATATGTAAGTTTTGCTGTCTTTACAAATTTGGGATTTAGTGTCTTCTAACACTCAGACCAAAATAAACTAAGGAACAAGTGGATCACAATGTTTTGTCCACCCTGGGAGATTATATTCTCTATCTCACCCCTTCCTTTTTTCTTTTGCTTTCATTTTTTGGTTTATATCTCTTTGGATTTATCTAGTGTGTACTTTTCTTGGATCATGGTTGATATTTTTTATTCTGTTCACTAGTTCATCCATTCTTCTCTGGGTAAAATGACTAGAAGGAGGAATTCAGAACAAAAGAAACACCCAGAGGTAATACACTCTGCCACAGATCTAATCGATATGGATATAAGTAAAATGTCAGAGATGGAATTCAGGATAACAATTAAAGTTAATAGCTGGGTTTGAAAAAAACCATAAAAGGCATTAGAGTATATCTTTGTGCAGAAATGAGATCTAATTAGGTTGAAGTTAAAAATGCTCTGAGATGCCATCTAAATTAGATATTCTAACAGTTAGGGTAAATGAGGCAGAAGAGAAGTGACATAGAAGACAAGATGATGGAAAGGAAGGAAGCTAAGGAAAAGAGAGAAAAACAACTAATGAGGAGAGACTTCAAGAAATCAGCAATGCCATAAAATTAAACAATATCAGAATTATGGGGGTTCCTGAGGGAGATGAAAAAGAGAGAGTGCCCAAAGGCATGTTTGAGCAAATCACAGCTGCAAACTTCCCTAATCTTGGGAAGGAAACAGCCATTCATGTCCCAGAGGTAGAGAGGACCTTCACAAAGTCAACAAAAATAGATCAACACCCCATCATATAATAGTGAGGCTTGCAAATTTCAAAGGTAAAGAGAAAATCCTGAAAGCAGCTCAAGACAAGAGGTCCCTTACCCACAGGGGTAGGAACATTAGACTAGCAACAGACCTATCTGCAGAGACCTGGCAAGCGAGAAAAAGATGGCAGGATATATTCAGGATACTAAATGAGAAAAAACATGCAGCCAAGAATACTTTACCCAGCATGGTTGTCATTCAAAATGGAAGGAGAGACAAAGAGCTTCCAGGAAACACAGAAACTGAAAGAATATGTGACTACCAAGCCAGGCCTGCAAGAAATAGTAAGGAGGATCCTGTAAGCAAGGACAGAGCCCAAGAGTAACATAGACCAGAAGGAAACAGAGACAGTCTACAGAAACAGGGATTTTACAGACAATACAATGGCACTAAATTCATATCTTTCCATACCTGCTTTGAATGTAAATGAGCTATACGTTCCAATCAAAAGACAAAGGGTATCAGATCGGATTAAAAAAAGAAGACCATCCATATGCTGTCTACAAGAGACTCATTTTAGACCTAAAGTCACCTCCAGACTGAAAGTGAGGGGGTGGAGAACAATTTACCATGATCATGAAACTCAAAAGAAAGCTGGGGTAGCAATCGGCATATCGGATAAATTGGACTATAAACCAAAAACTGTAGTAAGAGATGAAGAGGACACTATATCATACTTAAAGAATCTACCCAACAAGCAGATCTAACAATTATAAGTATTTATAAATTCCATCCTAAAGGAACAGAATACACATTCTTCTCAAGTGCACCTGGAACTTTCTCCAGAATAGATCACATACTGGGTCACAAATCAGGTCCCAACTGATATCAAAAGACTTGGATTATTCTCTGCATATTTTCAGACCATAAGGCTTTGAAACTCGAACTCAATAACAAGAGGAAATTTGAACAGAATTCAAGCACTTGGAGGTTAAAGTGCATCCTACTAAAGAATGAATGGGTCAATCAGGAAATTAAAGAAGAATTTAAAAACTTTATAGAAACTAATGAAAATGAAAACACAACTGTTCAAAACCTTTGGGATACATCAAAGGTGCTCCTAAGAGGGAAGTACATGGATTTCAAGCCTCCCTCAAAAAATTAAAAAATCTCAAATACACAAGCTAAAATTTCACTAAAGGAGCTGGAGAATGGACAGCAAATAAACCCTGAACCAAGCAACAGAAGAGATGTAATAAAGGTCAGAGCACCAATCGATGAAATAGAAACCAGAAGAACAGTGGAAAAGATAAATGAAACTAGAAGCTGGTTCTCTGAAAGAATTAATAAGAGCGATAAACCTCTGGCAAGACTTATCCAAAAGAAAAGAGAAAGACCCAAATTAATAAAATCATGAATGATAGGGGACATATCACAACCAACACCAAGGAAATACAGACAATTTTAAGAACATATTATAAGCATCCATATAAGAGCAGATTAGACAGTCTGGAAGAAATGGGTGCATTTCTTCCTGGAAACTTATAAACTAACAAGACTGAAACAGGAAGAAGTAGAAAATGTGACTGGACCAATAACCAGGAAGAAAATTGAAGGAGTAATCAAAAACATCCCCTAAAAACAAGAGTCCAGGGCCAGATGGCTTTCCAGGGGAATTATACCAAGCATTTAAAGAAGAAAAAATAAAACCCATTCTACTGAAGCTGTTCCAAAAATAGAAATGTTGTCTACAAGAGACCCATTTTGAACCTAAAGATACACCCAGACTGAAAGTGAAGGGATGGAGAAGCATCTTTCATGACAATGGGCCTCAAAAGAAGGCTGGGGTAGCGATTCTCATATCAGATAAATTAGATTTTAAACTAAACTAAAGACTGTAGTCAGAGATAAAGAAGGACACTACGTCATTCTTAAAGGGACTATCCACCAAGATGATCTAACAATTGTGAATATCTATGCCCCCAATATGGAAGCAGCCAATTACATAAGAAAACTGTTAATCAAGATAAAGAGTCATATTGATATGAATACATTAATAGTAGGAGATCTTAACACGCCTCTCTCAGAAATAGACAGATCATCGAAGCAGAAAATCAATAAAGAAACAAGAGCATTGAATGACACATTGGACCAGATGGACCTCATAGATATATACAGAACATTCCACCCTAAAACTACAGAATACTCATTCTTCTCAAGTGCACATGGAACCTTCTCAAGAATAGACCACATACTGGGTCACAAATCAGGACTCAACCGATACCAAAAGACTGAGATTATTCCCTGCATATTCTCAGATCACAATGCTTTGAAACTGGAGCTCAATCACAAGGAAAAGTTCAGAAGGAACTCAAACACCTGGAAGCTAAAGACCACCTTGCTTAAGAATGCTTGGATCAACCAGGAGATCAAAGAAGAACTGAAACAATTCATGGAAACCAATGAGAATGAAGACACTTCGGTCCAAAACCTATGGGATACAGCAAAGGCGGTCCTAAGGGGGAAATACATAGCCATCCAAGCCACCCTCAAAAAAATTGAAAAATCCACAACACAGCAGCTGTCTCTACACCTTCAAGAACTGGAGAATCAACAACAAATCAAACCAACTCCACACATAAGAAGGGAAATCATCAAGATTAGAGCTGAGATCAATGAGGTAGAAACCAGAGATCCAGTAGAACGTATCAATGAAACTAGAAGCTGGTTTTTGAAAGAATCAATAAGATCGGTAAACCATTGGCCACACTAATCCAAAAGAAAAGAGAGAAAGCCCAAATTCACAAAATTATGAATGAAAAGGGAGAGATCACAACTAACACCAAGGAAGTAGAAACAATCATCAGAAGTTATTAACAACAGTTATATGCCAATAAGCTAAGCAACCTAGATGAAATGGATGCATCCTTGGAAAACTGTAAACTCCCAAAATTGAACCAGGAAGAAATCGACAACCCAAATAGACCAATATCTAGTAATGAGATTGAAGCAGTGATCAAAACCTCCCAAAAAACAAGAGCCCAGGACGTAATGGATTCCCTGGGGAATTCTACCAAACTTTCAAAGAAGAAATAACACCTATTCTTCTGAAGCTGTTTCAAAAAATTGAAGCAGAAGGAAAGCTTCCAGACTCTTTCTATGAAGCCAACATTACCCTGATCCCCAAACCAGGCAAAGACCCTACCAAAGAGGAGAATTTCAGACCAATTTCACTGATGAATATGGATGCTAAGATTCTCAACAAGATCCTAGTAAACAGGGTCCAACAGCACATTAAAAAGATTATCCACCATGACCAGGTGGGATTCATTCCTGGGCTACAAGGATGGTTCAACATTCACAAATCAATCAATGTGATAGAACAAATTAATAAGAGAAGAGAGAAGAACCACATGGTCCTCTCAATTGATGCAGAAAAAGCATTTGACAAAATCCAGCATCCGTTCCTGATTAAAACGCTTCAAAGTATAGGGATAGAGGGAACATTCCTGAACTTCATCAAATCTATCTATGAAAGACCCACAGCACATATCATCCTCAATGGGAAAAAGCTCACAGCCTTCCCGTTGAGATCAGGAACATGACAAGGATGCCCACTCTCACCACTCTTGTTCCACATAGTATTAGAAGTCCTAGCAATAGCAATCAGAGAACAAAGAGAAATAAAAGGTATCCAAATTGGCAATGAGGAAGTCAAACTTTCTCTCAGCAGATGACATGATTCTTTACATGGAAAACCCAAAAGACTCCACCCCCAAACTAGTAGAACTCATACAGCAATTCAGTAACGTGGCAGGATACAAAGTCAATGTACAGAAATCAGTGGCTTTCTTATACACTAACAGTGAACATACGGAAAGGGAAATTAGAGAATTGATTCTATTTACTATAGCACCAAGAACGATAAGATACCTGTGAATAAACCTAAACAAAGAGGTAAAGGATCTGTACTCGAGGAACTACAGAACACTCATGAAAGAAATTGAAGAAGACACAAAAAGATGGAAGACCATTCCATGCTCTTGGATCTGAAGAATAAACATTGTTAAAATGTCTATACTGCCTAGAGCAATCTATACTTTTAATGCCATTCCAATCAAAATTCCACCTGTATTCTTCAAAGAGCTGGAGCAAATAATCCAAAAATTTGTATGGAACCAGAAGAGACCCCAAATCATAAGGAAATGTTGAAAATCAAAAATAGAAATGGAAGTGAAACTTCCAAACTTGTTCTATTAGGCCAGCATTACATTGATCCCAAAACCAACGACCCCATCAAAAAAGTAGAAATACAGACCAATACCCTGACGAAAATGGATGTCAAAATACTCACGAAGATAACTAGCCAATAGGATCCAGCAGTGCATTAATGAGATATTCTCCAGACCAAGTGGAACTTATTCTTGGCTGCAAGGGTGGGTCAACATTCACAAATTGATACATGTGATAGATCCATTAATAAAAGAAAAGACAAGAACTATATGATCCTCTCAATTTGTGCAGAAAAAGCATTTGACAAAGTACAGCATCCTCTCTCTTTTTTAAATTTTTTATAAACATATGTATTTTTATCTCCAGGGGTACAGGTCTGTGAATCACCAGGTTTACACACTTCACAGCACTCACCATAGCACATACCCTCCCCAATGTCCATAACCCCACCCCCTTCCCCCAACACCCCTCCCCCCATCAACCCTCAGTTTGTTTTGTGAGATTAAGAGTCACTTATGGTTTGTCTCCCTCCCAATCCCATCTTGTTTCATTCATTCTTCTCCTACCCCCTTAACCCCCCATGTTGCATCTCCACTTCTTCATATCTGGGAGATCATATGATAGTTGTCTTTCTCTGATTGACTTATTTCGCTAAGCATGATACCCTCTAGTTCCATCCACGTCATCGCAAATGGCAAGATTTCATTTCTTTTGATGGCTGCATAGTATTCCATTGTGTATATATACCAGCTCTTCTTTATCCATTCATCTGTTGATGGACATCTAGGTTCTTTCCGTAGTTTGGTTATTGTGGACATTGCTGCTATAAACATTTGGATGCACGTGCCCCTTCAGATTACTACATTTGTATTTAGGGTAAATACCCAGTATTGCAATTTACAGCATCCTTTCTTGATTAAAACTCTTCACAGTGTAAGGAGAGAGGAGACACACCTCAGTATCACAAAAGCCATCTACAAAAAACCCACAGTGCGTATCATTCTCAATGGGGAAGAACTGAAAACTTTTCCCCTAAGATCATGAACATGACATTAATGCTCACTCTCACCACTGTTGTTCATCATAGTAGTTGAAGTCCTAGCCTCAACAATCAGAAAACAAAAAGAAATAAAAATAATTCAAATTGGCAAGGAAGAAGTCAAACTCTCAGTCTTCACAGATGACATGATACTCTACGTGGAAAACCCAAAATACTCCACCCCAAAATGGTAGAACTGATTCAGCAATTCAGCAACGTGGCAGGATACAAAATCAATGCACAGAAATCACTTGTATTTCTATGCACTAAAAATGAGGCTGAAGAATGAGAAATTAAGTTACTGATCCCATTTACAATTGCACCAAAGACTGTAAGGTACCTAGGAATAAACCTAACCAAAGAGGTAAAGAATTTGTACTCTAAAAACTACAGAACACTTATGAAAGATTTTGAGGAAGACACAAAGATATGGAAAAACATTCTATGCTCAAGGATTGTAAGAATAAATATTTTTAAAATGTCTATATTACCCAGAGGAATCTACACATTCAGAGCAATCCCTATCAAAATACCCTTGACACTTTTCACAGAGCTGGAACAACTAATCATAAAATTTGTACATCCCATACTCAGACCCCAAATAGCCAGAGGAATGTTGAAAAAGAAAATGAAAGCTAGGGGCAGGCCTATGCCTGACTTCAAGCTAGATTACAAAGCTGTGATCATCAAGACAGCACGGTAATGGTACAAAAACAGACACGTACATCAATGGAATAAAATAGAGAGCCCAATCAGGGAAATACAAATCAAAACCACAATGGGATATCACCTCACACCAGTCAGAATGGCTAAAATTAACAAGTCAGGAAATGACAGATGTTGGCGAGGATGCGGAGAAAGAGGAACCCTCCTACACTGTTGGTGGGAATGCAAGCTGGTGCAACCACTCTGGAAAACAGCATGGAGGTTCCTCAAAAGGTTGAAAATAGAACTACCCTATGACCCAGCAATTACACTACTGGGCATTTACCCTAAAGATACAAACGTAGTGATCCAAAGGGGCATGTGCACCCAAATGTTTATAGCAGCAATGTCCACAATAACCAAACTACGGAAAGAACCTAGATGTCCATCAACAGATGAATGGATAAAGAAGAGGTGGTATATATACACAATGGAATACTATGCAGCCATCAAAAAAATGAAATCTTACCATTTGCGATGACATGGATGGAACTAGAGGGTATCATGCTTAGTGAAATAAGTCAATCAGAGAAAGACAACTATCATATGATCTCCCTGATATGAGGGAGAGGAGATGCAACATGGGGGGTTAAGGGGGTAGGAGAAGAATGAATGAAACAAGATGGGATTGGGAGGGAGACAAACCATAAGTGACTCTTAATCTCACAAAACAAACTGAGTGTTGCTAGGGGGAGGGGTGTTGGGGGAGGGGAGTGGGGTTATGGACATTGGGGAGGGTATGTGCTATGGTGAGTGCTGTGAAGTGTGTAAACCTGGTGATTCACAGACCTGTACCCCTGGAGATAAAAATATATTATATGTTTATAAAAAATAAAATTAAATAATAATAAAAAAAGAATACAGAGCCCCAAAATGGACCCTAAAGTCTATGGTCACCAATCTTCGACAAAGCAGGAAAGAATATCGACTGAACGAAGAACAGTTTTTTCAATAAATGATGCTGGGAATATTGGACAGCTACATGCAGAATAATGAAACTGGACAATTCTCTTTCATCATACACAAAGGTAAACTCAAAATGGATGAAAGATGTCAAACTGAGATAGGAATCCATCAAAATCCTAGAGGAGAACACGGGCAGCAACCTCTGTGACCTCGGCCACAGCAACTTCTTGCTAAGGATGTCTCCAAATGTAAGAGAAACAAAAATAAAAATGAACTATTGAGACTTCATCAAGATAAAAAGCTTCTGTACAGCAAAGGAAACAGGAAACTAAAAGGCAACCTACAGAATGGGAAAAGATATTTTCAAATGACATACCAGATAAAGGGCTAGTCTCCAAGATCTATAAAACCTACCAAACTCAACACCCAAAACCCAAATAATCCAGTCAAGAAATGGGCATAAGATATGAACAGAGATGTCTCCAAAGAAGACTTACAAATGGCCAACAGACACATGAAAAATGCTCAACATCACTTGCCATCAGGGAAATACAAATCAAAACCACAATGTGATACCACATTACACCAGTTTGAAGGGCTAAAATGAAGAAAACAGGAAAAACAAATGTTGGCAAGGATGTGGAAAAAAGAGTACCCTCTTACACTGTTGGAGGGAATGCAAGTTGGTGCAGCCACTCTGGAAAACAGTATGGAGGTTCCTCAAGAAGGTAAAAATAGAGCTACCCTACAACTCAGCAATTGCACTACTGGGTGTTTACCCCAAAGATACAGATGTAGTGAAATGAAGGAACACCTGTTCCCTAATGTTCATAGCAGTGTTTTCTACAATAGCCAAACTGTGGAAGGGGCCAAGATGTCCTTCAACAAATGAATGGACAAAGATGTGAGATACAAACACAGACACATATGTATATGTGTATATATATGTATAGGTATACATGTATATGTACAAAACAGTATTAGTGAAAGAACAAACAGATGAATGGAACAGAACAGATGATTCACATAAAGATAGTGACTGACAATAGCGCAAAGACAATAAAATGGAACACAGATAATTTTTCCAAAAAGCAGTGCTGGAACAACTGGACATGCACATATGAAAAAAAAAAAAAAACACACAGACCTTAAATTTTTAACCAAAATTAGCTCAGAATGAACCACTTACCTAAATGTAGAACACAAAAGTATAAAACTCCTAGAATATGACATAGGAGAAAATCTAGATGACTTTGGGTTTGACATTGACCTTATTATATGTAATGTCAAAGACATAATCCATGAGTTGATCTGCAGAACTTTATTAAATTAAAAATTTCTTCTCTGTGAAAGGCACAGAAATAATGAAATAATGAGCCAAAGACTGAGAGAAAATATTTGCAAAATACATATCTAATACACATCTAATAGCCAAAATGTACCAAGAATTCTTAAAACTGAACAATAAGAAAACCAACGACCTGACTGAAAACTGAGCTAAAAACCTTAACAGATACTTCACCAAAGAAGATATACAGGTGGAAAATAAGCGTATGAGAAGATATTCCACAACAAAGCTCCTCAGGGAAATGCAAATTAAAACAATGACATCAATTCATGTCTATGAGAATGACCAAAATCCAGAACACTGACACTATCAAAATCTGGTGATGATATAGTGCAACAGAAATTCTCATTTACTGCTGGTAAGAATGCAAAATGGTACAGCCTCTTTGGAGGACAGTGTGGCAGCTTCTTACAAAACTAAACATACTCTTACCATATAATGCAGCAATCACTCTTCTTGGTATTTACCCAAAGGAGGTGAAAACTTACATTCAAACAAAAACATGCATATAGATGTTTATAACATCTTTATTCACAACGGCTAAAACTTGGAAGGAACCACGATGTTCTTCAGTTGGTGAATGGATAAACTTTAGTACATTCAGACAATGAAATATTATTCAACATGAAATGAGCTATCAAGCCTTGAAAAGATATGGAAGAATCTTAAATGCCTATTATTAACTGAAAGACATCAATCTGAAAAGACTACATAATATGATTCCAATTATATTACATCCTGAAAAAGGCAAAACTATGGAGATAATAAAAAGATCAGTGATTGCCAGAGGTTTGAGGGAAGGACAGATATCAGGCAGAGTACAGTATTTTTAGGGCAGTAAAAATACTATAATGGGGGGAGGAGTCAAGATGGCGGAGAAGTAGCAGCTGAGACTACTTCGGGTAGCGGGAGATCAGCTAAATAGCTTATCTAAAGATTGCAAACACCTACAAATCCAACGGGAGATTGAAGAGAAGAAGAACAGCAATCCCAGAAACAGAAAATCAACCACTTTCTGCAAGGTAGGACTGGCGGAGAAGTGAATCCAAAGCGATGGGAAGATAGACCGCGGGGGGAGGGGCCGGCTCCCGGCGAGCGGCGGAGCAACGGAGCAAAATCAGGACTTTTAAAAGTGTGTTCCGCTGAGGGACATCGCTCCAGAGGCTTAACTGGGGTGAAGCCCACGCGGGGTCAGCGCGGCCTCAGGTCCCGCAGGGTCGCAGAAGGATCGGGGGTGTCTGAGTGTCGCAGAGCTTACCGGTATTAGAACGGGGAAGCCGGCTGCAGAGACAGAGCCGAGGAGTGACTCTCAGCTCGGGGTTGCTTTGAACCAGTCGCAGGCTCGGTCAGCTCGGAGCGCGGCCGGAGGCCAGGGTGGCGGGAGTCATTTGGCGCTGTTCTCTGAGGGCGCACTGAGGAGTGGGGCCCTGGGCTCTCGGCTCCTCTGGGCTGGACACCGGGAGGCCGCCATCTTTATTCCCGTCCTCCGGACTCTACGGAAAGCGCTCAGGGAACAGAAGCTCCCGAAAGCGAACCCGAGCGGATTACTCAGCGCGGCCCTGGGTAAGGGCGGTGCAACTCCGCCTGGGGCAAAGACGCTTGAGAATCACTACAACAGGCCCCTCCCCCAGAAGATCTACGGGAAACCCAGCCAGGACCAAGTTCACCTACCAAGGAGAACGGCGGAATTCCAGAGGAGAAGAAAGCAAAGCACGGAACTCATGGCTTTCTCCCCATGATTTTTTAGCCTTGCAGTTAATTTAATTTTTTTTCTTTTTCAATTTTTTTTTCTTTTTCTCTTCTTCTGCTAAATTTTTTTAACTTTTACCGTTTTCTTTTTTAACGTTTTTTAAATAGTTTATCTAATATATATATATTTTTTCCTCTTTTTATATTTTTTCTTTATCGGCTTTCTTTTTTTTAATAGTTTTTTTTTTCTTTCTTTCTGAACCCCTTTTTATCCCCTTTCTCCCCCCTCACAATTCAGGATCTCTTCTGATTTGGCTAAAGCATATTTTCCTGGGGTTGTTGCCACCCTTTTAGTATTTTACTTGCTCCTTCATAAACTCTTATCTGGACAAAATGACAAGGCGGAAAAATTCACAACAAAAAAAAGAACAAGAGGCAATACCAAAGGCTAGGGACCTAATCAATACAGACATTGGTAATATGTCAGATATAGAGTTCAGAATGAAGATTCTCAAGGTTCTAGCCGGGCTTGAAAAAGGCATGGAAGATATTAAAGCAACCCTCTCGGGAGATATAAAAGCCCTTTCTGGAGAAATAAAAGAACTAAAATCTAACCAAGTTGAAATCAAAAAAGCTATTAATGAGGTGCAATCAAAAATGGAGGCTCTCACTGCTAGGATAAATGAGGCAGAAGAAAGAATTAGCGATATAGAAGACCAAATGACAGAGAATAAAGAAGCTGAGCAAAAGAGGGACAAACAGCTACTGGACCACGAGGGGAGAATTCGAGAGATAAGTGACACCATAAGATGAAACAACATTAGAATCATTGGGATTCCAGAAGAAGAGGAAACAGAGAGGGGAGTAGAAGGTATATTGGAGAGAATTATTGGAGAGAATTTCCCCAATATGGCAAAGGGAACAAGCATCAAAATGCAGGAGGTTCAGAGAACCCCCCTCAAAATCAATAAGAATAGGTCCACACCCCGTCACCTCATAGTAAAATTTACAAGTCTTAGTGACAAAGAAAAGATCCTGAAAGCAGCCCGGGAAAAGAAGTCTGTAACGTACAATGGTAAAAATATTAGATTGGCAGCAGACTTATCCACAGAGACCTGGCAGGCCAGAAAGAGCTGGCATGATATATTCAGAGTACTAAAGGAGAAAAACATGCAGCCAAGAATACTATATCCAGCTAGGCTATCATTGAAAATAGAAGGAGAGATTAAAAGCTTCCAGGACAAACAAAAACTGAAAGAATTTGCAAATACCAAACCAGCTCTACAGGAAATATTGAAAGGGGTCCTCTAAGCAAAGAGAGACCCTAAAAGTAGTAGATCAGAAAGAAACAGAGACAATATACAATAACAGTCACCTTACAGGCAATACAATGGCACTAAATTCATATCTCTCAATACTTACCCTGAATGTTAATGGGCTAAATGCCCCAATCAAAAGACACAGGGTATCAGAATGGATCAAAAAACAAAACCCATCTATATGTTGCCTACAAGAAACTCATCTTAAACCCGAAGACACCTCCAGGTTTAAAGTGAGGGGGTGGAAAAGAATTTACCATGCTAATGGACATCAGAAGAAAGCAGGAGTGGCAATCCTTATAGCAGATCAATTAGATTTTAGGCCAAAGACTATAATAAGAGATGAGGAAGGACACTATATCGTACTCAAAGGAACTGTCCAACAAGAAGATCTAACAATTTTAAATATCTATGCCCCTAACGTGGGAGCAGCCAACTATATAAACCTATTAATAACAAAATCAAAGAAACACATCGACAAGAATACAATAATAGTAGGGGATTTTAACACTCCCCTCACTGAAATGGACAGATCATCCAAGCAAAAGATCAACAAGGAAATCAAGGCCTTAAATGACACACTGGACCAGATGGACATCACAGATATATTCAGAACATTTCATCCCAAAGCAACAGAATACACATTCTTCTCTAGTGCACATGGAACATTCTCCAGAATAGATCACATTCTTGGTCCTAAATCAAGTCTCAACCGGTATCAAAAGATTGGGATCATTCCCTGCATATTTTCAGACCACAATGCTCTAAAGCTAGAACTCAATCACAAGAGGAAATTTGGAAAGAACCCAAATACATGGAGACTAAACAGCATCCTTCTAAAGAATGAATGGGTCAACCAGGAAATTAAAGAAGAATTGAAAAAATTTATGGAAACAAATGATAATGAAAACACAACGGTTCAGAATCTGTGGGACACAACAAAGACAGTCCTGAGAGGAAAATATATAGCGGTACAAGCCTTTCTCAAGAAACAAGAAAGGGCTCAGGTACACAACCTAACCCTACACCTAAAGGAGCTGGAGAAAGAACAAGAAAGAAACCCTAAACCCAGCAGGAGAAGAGAAATCATAAAGATCAGAGCAGAAATCAATGAAATAGAAACCAAAAAAACAATAGAACAAATCAACGAAACTAGGAGCTGGTTCTTTGAAAGAATTAATAAGATTGATAAACCCCTGGCCAGACTTATCAAAAAGAAAAGAGAGAGGACCCAAATAAATAAAATCATGAATGAAAGAGGAGAGATCACAACGAACACCAAAGAAATACAGACAATTATAAGAACATACTATGAGCAACTCTACGCCAACAAATTTGACAATCTGGAAGAAATGGATGCATTCCTAGAGACATATAAACTACCACAACTGAACCAGGAAGAAATAGAAAGCCTGAACAGACCCATAACCAGTAAGGAGATTGAAACAGTCATCAAAAATCTCCAAACAAACAAAAGCCCAGGGCCAGATGGCTTCCCGGGGGAATTCTACCAAACATTTAAAGAAGAACTAATTCCTATTCTCCTGAAACTGTTCCAAAAAATAGCAATAGAAGGAAAACTTCCAAACTCATTTTATGAGGCCAGGATCACCTTGATCCCAAAACCAGACAAGGATCCCAACAAAAAAGAGAACTACAGACCAATATCCTTGATGAACACAGATGCAAAAATTCTCGCCAAAATACTAGCCAATAGGATTCAACAGTACGTTAAAAGGTTTATTCACCACGACCAAGTGGGATTTATTCCAGGGCTGCAAGGCTGGTTCAACATCCGCAAATCAATCAATGTGATACAACACATTAATAAAAGAAAGAACAAGAACCATATGACACTCTCCATAGATGCTGAAAAAGCATTTGACAAAGTACAGCATCCCTTCCTGATCAAAACTCTTCAAAGTGTAGGGATAGACGGCACATACCTCAATATTATCAAAGCCATCTATGAAAAACCCACCGCAAATATCATTCTCAATGGAGAAAAACTGAAAGCTTTTCCGCTAAGGTCAGGAACACGGCAGGGATATCTGTTATCACCACTGCTATTCAACATAGTACTAGAAGTCCTAGCCTCAGCAATCAGACAACAAAAGGAAATTAAAGGCATCCAAATCGGCAAAGAAGAAGTCAAACTATCACTCTTCGCAGATGATATGATACTCTATGTGGAAAACCCAAAAGACTCCACTCCAAAACTGCTAGAACTTGTATAGGAATTCAGTAAAGTGTCAGGATATAAAATCAATGCACAGAAATC
The DNA here is from genome assembly GCF_902655055.1 of Lutra lutra. NCBI lineage: Eukaryota > Metazoa > Chordata > Mammalia > Carnivora > Mustelidae > Lutra > Lutra lutra. The sequence goes on along the minus strand of NC_062286.1, from coordinate 91,612,168 downwards.
AGTTGCATTTCTCTACACCAACAACAAGACAGAAGAAAGAGAAATTAAGGAGTCCATCCCATTTACAATTGCACCCAAAACTATAAGATACCTAGGAATAAACCTAACCAAAGAGACTAAGAATCTATACTCAGAAAACTATAAAGTACTCATGAAAGAAATTGAGGAAGACACAAAGAAATGGAAAAATGTTCCATGCTCCTGGATTGGAAGAATAAATATTGTGAAAATGTCTATGCTACCTAAAGCAATCTACACATTTAATGCAATTCCTATCAAAGTACCATCCATTTTGTTCAAAGAAATGGAACAAAGAATCCTAAAATTTATATGGAACCAGAAAAGACATCAAATAGCCAAAGGAATATTGAAAAAGAAAGCCAAAGTTGGTGGCATCACAATTCCGGACTTCAAGCTCTATTACAAAGCTGTCATCATCAAGAAGCATGGTACTGGCACAAAAACAGACACATAGATCAATGGAACAGAATAGAGAGCCCAGAAATAGACCCTCAACTCTATGGTCAACTCATCTTCGACAAAGCAGGAAAGAATGTCCAATGGAAAAAAGACAGCCTCTTCAATAAATGGTGTTGGGAAAATTGGACAGCCACATGCAGAAAAATGAAATTGGATCATTTCCTTACACCACACACGAAAATAGACTCAAAATGGATGAAGGATCTCAATGTGAGAAAGGAATCCATCAAAATCCTCGAGGAGAACACAGGCAGCAACCTCTTCGACGTCAGCCGCAGCAACATCTTCCTAGGAACATCACCAAAGGCAAGGGAAGCAAGGGCAAAAGTGAACTTTTGGGATTTTATCAAGATCAAAAGCTTTTGCACAGCAAAGGAAACAGTTAACAAAACGAAAAGACAACTGACAGAATGGGAGAAGATATTTGCAAATGACATATCAGATAAAGGGCTAGTGTTCAAAATCTATAAAGAACTTAGCAAACTCAACACCCAAAGAACAAATAATCCAATCAAGAAAAGGGCAGAGGACATGAACAGACATTTCTGCAAAGAAGACATCCAGATGGCCAACAGACACATGAAAAAGTGCTCCATATCACTCGGCATCAGGGAAATACAAATCAAAACCACCATGAGATATCACCTCACACCAGTCAGAATGGCTAAAATGAACAAGTCAGGAAATGACAGATGCTGGCGAGGATGCGGAGAAAGGGGAACCCTCCTACACTGTTGGTGGGAATGCAAGCTGGTGCAACCACTCTGGAAAACAGCATGGAGGTTCCTCAAAATGTTGAAAATAGAACTACCCTATGACCCTGCAATTGCACTGCTGGGTATTTACCCTAAAGATACAAACATAGTGATCCGAAGGGCACATGCACCCGAATGTTTATAGCAGCAATGTCTACAATAGCCAAACTATGGAAAGAACCTAGATGTCCATCAACAGACGAATGGATAAAGAAGATGTGGTATATATACACAATGGAATACTATGCAGCCATCAAAAGAAATGAAATCTTGCCATTTGCGACGACGTGGATGGAACTAGAGGGTATCATGCTTAGCGAAATAAGTCAATCGGAGAAAGACAACTATCATATGATCTCCCTGATATGAGGGAGAGGAGATGCAACATGGGGGGTCGAGGGGGTAGGAGAAGAGTAAATGAAACAAGATGGGATTGGGAGGGAGACAAACCATAAGTGACTCTTAATCTCACAAAACAAACTGAGGGTTGATGGGGGGAGGGGGTTGGGAGAGGGGGTGGGGTTATGGATATCGGGGAGGGTATGTGCTATGGTGAGTGTTGTGAAGTGTGTAAACCTGGCGATTCGCAGACCTGTACCCCTGGGGATAAAAATATATGTTTATAAAGCTGTAAAAAAAAAAAAAAAAAAGAAAGAAAGGATGAATCCCCAAGTTTTGTAGCAACATGGACGGGACTGGAAGAGATTATGCTGAGTGAAATAAGTCAAGCAGAGAGAGTCAATTATCATATGGTTTCACTTATTTGTGGAGCATAACAAATAGCATGGAGGACAAGGGGAGATCGAGAGGAGAAGGGAGTTGAGGGAAATTGGAAGGGGAGTTGAACCATGAGAGACTATGGACTCTGAAAAACGATCTGAGAATTTTGAAGGGGTGGGGGGTGGGAGGTTGGGGGCACCAGGTGGTGGGTATTGTAGAGGGCACGGATTGCATGGAGCACTGGGTGTGGTGCAAAAATAATGAATACTGTTATGCTGAAAAAAATAAAAATATTGAATATTAAAAAAAAATACTATAATGGTGGATACATATTATAATATATTTGTCCAAATCTATAAAATGTACTAGGTTAATTACAGATCCTAATGTGTGCACTATGAACTTCAGGTGATAATGATGGGTTACTATAAATTAATCAATTGTAACAAAATGTCCCACTCCTGCCAGAGACGTTGATAATGGGGGAGACCATGCATGTGTTGGGGCAGGGAGAATATAAAAACTCTATACTCCCACTTAACTTTTCTATGAACTTAAAACTTCTCTAAAAAATAAGTTCCTTCTTTTTTAAAAGGGACATGGTCAGACTGTATTTAGTTCAAATTTTCTGCAATCCTTAAAATTCTCCAATCCTTCGCAGAAAACCTTACTTTTTGTTATTTTGAGTGTTACCCTATATTAGCAAAGAGTGAGCCAACGATGAATAGTCACATAGAAAGAATAGTAATTACCCTACAATCCAATATCTTATAAACTCAGTCCAAAAGAAGTCTTTTAATATCACCATTTTAGGATACCACTATAATCCTTCTTATATTCAATTTATTACAAGTACAGTGTTCATATTTCTAACACATGACATTCCTACAAATACACACACACACACACACACACACACACACACACACATTTCAACTTCCCAGTGTCTACTCAACTTCTGCCACATTTTTCCACCAAAACCAGTCCTTGAGGAGACATCTCATAGAAAACATTCCACTGAGTTGAATTCACCAATACAAGATGATTTTCTTCAATAAGTAACACTGACTTTCAAATAAGTACTACTTGTCATTAATAAAAGTTTTTTCTTTCTTTTTTTTCTCCCCCCCAATGGGGAAGGCAATATATATATATTTACTTATTTATTTAACTATTAAACCAGCAAAAAAGATTTTGCTTTTATTTGATAGTGAGTGAGAGAGAGAGCATGAGCAGAAAGAGAGACAGAAGGAGAGAGAGAAGGGAACCTGAAGCAGTACTTGATTCCAGGACTTTGGGATCATGACCTGCGGGGAAGTCAGATGCTCAACCTACTGAGCCACCCAGGCACCCTAGTAAAAGTAATTTTTATGACTGATGTTTCATATCTAGAAATACAATTGATTTTTGGTCTGTAATTTTATTTTGTGGTTATATCTTTTTCATAGTGATTATATCAAGTTAATGCTGGCTTCATAAAACAAGCTAAAAATGAGTCCCTCCTCCTAAGGCTTCTGAGATAATCCGGGCAAGATTTGTATTATTACTTCCTTAAATGTTTGATAGAATTCTTCTGAGGGCTTCTGGGCCTGGAGGTTTCTTTGTGAGTAAATTTTAAATTATAATTTTCATTCCTTTAACAAACACAGGGCTGTCGATATTTTCTATTTCTTCTATGTCAACTTGTATTTCAGTTGTGGTTTTCAAGAAATTTAACCATTGCATAAATTTGTTCATAGTATTTCATTATTAAGCTTTTCATTCTTATACGGTTTTTCATTTCTGATATTGTTAATTTGTCTCCATTGTCTTTCCTATCCTCTACCTCCTCTTTCTTTTTTTTTTCTGTTTCATCACCTTTGAAGGATTTATCAATTTTGTTACTCTATTTAAATAATTAACTTAGCTTTATTGATTTTTTAAATGTTGTCCCTTTTCTTTCTTTTTTAAATTATTTTTTTAAAATTTATTTTCAGCATAACATTAATCATTGTTTTTGCACCACACCCAGTGCTCCATGCAATCCGTGCCCTCTCCAATACCCACCAACTGATCCCCCAACCACCCACCCCCCGCCCCTTCAAAACCCTCAAATTGTTTTTCAGAGTCCATAGTCTCTCATGGTTCACCTCCCCTTCCAATTTCCCCCAACTCCCTTTTCCTAACTCCCCATGTCCTCCATGCTATTTGTTATGCTCCACAAATAAGTGAAACCATATGATAATTGACTCTCTCTGCTTGACTTATTTCACTCAGCATAATCTCTTCCAGTCCCATCCATGTTGCTACAAAGTTGGGTATTCATCCTTTCTGATGAAGGCATAATACTCCATAGTGTATATGGATAACATCTTCCTTATCCATTCGTCCGTTGAAGGGCATCTTGGTTCTTTCCACAGTTTGGCGACAGTAGCCATTGCTGCTATAAACAATGGGGTACAGATGGCCCTTCTTTTCACTACATCTTTGGGGTAATTACCCAGTAGTGCAATGGCAGGGTCATAGGGAAGTTCCATTTTTAATTTCTTGAGGAATCTCCACACTGTTCTCCAAAGTGGCTGTACCAACTTGCATTCCCACCAACAGTGTAAGAAGGTTCCCCTTTCTCCACATCCTCTCCAAAACATGTTGTTTCCTGTCTTGCTAATTTTGGCCATTCTAACTGGTGTAAGGTGGTATCTCAATGTGTCCTTTTTATTTCATTGATTTCCTACTCACCTGCCCCTTCTTTTTATTTATTTGGGTTTAACTTACCCTTTTGTTGTTAAAAAGCTACTAAACTTTTCTTTTATATTATAGGCATTTAAAGGTAGAAATTTCTTTCAAAGTTGTGCTTTAAATGTAGCTATTCTGGCATACCTGGGTGTCTCAGTTAGTTAAGTGGCTGCCTTCAGTTCACATCATGATCCCAGTGTCCTGGGATCAAGTCCCGCATCAGGCTCCTGCTCAGTGGAGAGCCTGCTTCTCCCTCTCCCTCTGCCTGCCACTCTGCCTACTTACACTCTCTATCTCTCTGTCAAATAAATAAATAAATTCTAAATGTAGCCATTCTAGAAAACAGTATGGAGGTTCCTCAAAAAGTTAAAAATAGGACTGCCCAGCATTTGCAATACTAGGTATTTACCCAAAGGACCCCAAAAATACTCATTTAAAGGCACACATGCACCCTGATGTTTATAGAAGTGTTATCAACAAGAGTCAAATTATGGAAAGAACCCAAATGTCCCTCAATTGATGAATGGATATAGAAGATGCGATATATATATATATAAAATTCAGCCTTCAAAAAGAATGAAATCTTGCCATTTGCAAAGATGTGGATGGAGCTGCAGTGTATTATGCTGAGCAAAACAAATCAGTCAGAGAAAGAAAATACCATATGATATCGCTTATATGTGGAATTTAAGAAACAAAACAGATGAACATAGGGGAAAGAAAAAAAAAAAGCAGAGGAAAAAAAAACCATAAGAGACTCTTAACTATAGAGAATAAACAGGTTTTCTGGAAGGGGTGTGGATGGGGGATGGGCTAAATGGGTGATGGGTATTAAGGAGAGCACATTGTGTGATCAGTGCTATATGTGGTATATGTAAATGATGAATCACTAAATTCTACTCCTCAAACCAGTATTACACTCTATGTTAAATAAATTTAACATAAAACAAGAAATTAAATATAGAACTTCCCTATGACCCTGCAATTGCACTACTGGCTATTTACCCCAAAGATACAGATGTAGTGAAAAGAAGGGCCATCTGTACCCCAATGTTAATAGCAGCAATGGCCACGGTCGCCAAACTGTGGAAAGAACCAAGATGCCCTTCAACGGACGAATGGATAAGGAAGATGTGGTCCATATACACTATGGAGTATTATGCCTCCATCAGAAAGGATGAATACCCAACTTTTGTAGCAACATGGACGGGACTGGAAGAGATTATGCTGAGTGAAATAAGTCAAGCAGAGAGAGTCAATTATCATATGGTTTCACTTATTTGTGGAGCATAACAAATAGCATGGAGGACAAGGGGAGATGGAGAGGAGAAGGGAGTTGGGGGAAATTGGAAGGGGAGGTGAACCATGAGAGACTATGGACTCTGAAAAACAATCTGAGGGTTTGAAGAAGTGGGTGGGGGTGGGAGGGTGGGGGAACCAGGTGGTGGGTATTAGAGAGGGCACGGATTGCATGGAACACTGGGTGTGGTATAAAAACAATGAATACTTTGCTGTGCAGAAGCTTTTGATTTTGATGAAGTCCCAAAAGTTTATTTTGGCTTTTGTTTCCTTTGCCTTTGGAGACATATCTTGAAAGAAGTTGCTGTGGCTGATATTGAAGAGGTTATTGCCTATGTTCTCCTCTAGGATTCTGATGGATTCCTGTCTCACGATGAGGTCTTTTATCCATTTCAAGTTTATCTTTGTGTACAGTGTAAGAGAATGGTCGAGTTTCATTCTTCTACATATAGCTGTCCAATTTTCCCAGCACCATTTATTGAAGAGACTGTCTTTTTTCCACTGTATATTTTTTCCTGTTTTGTCGAAGATTATTTTACCATAGAGTTGAGGGTCCATATCTGGGCTCTTTACTCTGTTCCACTGGTGTATGTGTCTTTTTTTGTGCCAGGACCATGCTGTCTTGGTGATCACAGCTTTGTAGTAAAGCTTGAAATCAGGTAACGTGATGCCCCCAGTTTTATTTTAATTAATTAATTAATTTATTTATTTATTTAATTATTTCAAATATTTTATTTATTTATTTGACACAGAGAGAGAGATCACAAGTAGGCAGAGAGACAGACAGAGAGAGAGGGGGAAACAGGCTCCTCACCGAGCAGAGAGCCCGATGCGGGGCTCGATCCCAGGACCCTGGGATCATGACCTGAGCCGAAGGCAGAGGCTTTAACCCACTGAGCCACCCAGGTGCCCACCCAGTTTTATTTTTGTTTTTCAACATTTCCTTAGCGATTCGGGGTCTCTTCTGGTTCTATACAAATTTTTGGATTATTTGCTCCAGCTCTTTGAAGAATACCGGCGGAATTTTGATTGGAATGGCATTAAAAGTATAGATTGCTCTAGGCAGTATAGACATTTTAACAATGTTTATTCTTCCAATCCAAGAGCATGGAATGGTCTTCCATCTTTTTGTGTCTTCTTTGATTTCTTTCATGAGTGTTCTGTAGTTCCTCGAGTACAGATCCGTTACCTCTTTGGTTGGGTTTATTCCCAGGTATCTTATGGTTCTTGGTGCTATAGAAATTGGAATTGATTCTCTAATTTCCCTTTCTGTATTTTCACTGTTAGTGTATAAGAAAGCCACTGATTTCTGTACATTGACTTTGTATCCTGCCACGTTACTGAATTGCTGTATGAGTTCTAGTAGTTTGGGGGTGGAGTCTTTTGGGTTTTCGATATAAAGAATCATGTCATCTGCAAAGAGAGAGAGTTTGACTTCTTCATAAAAATCAAAAGCTTCTGCACAGCAAAGGAAACAGTCAAGAAAACAAAGAGGCAACCCACAGAATGGGAGAAGATATTTGCAAATGACAGTACAGACAAAAGATTGATATCCAGGATCTATAAAGAACTCGTCAAACTCAACACACACAAAACAGATAATCATATCAAAAAGTGGGCAAAAGATATGAACAGACACTTCTCCAATGAAGATATACAAATGGCTATCAGACACATGAAAAAAATAATCATCATCACTAGCCATCAGGGAGATTCCATTTAAAACCACATTGAGATATCACCTTACACCAGTTAGAATGGCCAAAATTGGCAAGACAGGAAACAACATGTTTTGGAGGGGATGTGGAGAAAGGGGAACCCTTTTACACTGTTGGTGGGAGTGTTCTCCAAAGAGGAGAACAGTGTGGAGATTCCTCAAGAAATTAAAAATAGAACTTCCCTATGACCCTGCAATTGCACTACTGGCTATTTACCCCAAAGATACAGCTGTAGTGAAAAGAAGGGCCATCTGTACCCCAAAGTTAATAGCAGCAATGGCCACAGTCGCCAAACTGTGGAAAGAACCAAGATGCCCTTCAACGGACGAATGGATAAGGAAGATGTGGTCCATATACACTATGGAGTATTATGCCTCCATCAGAAAGGATGAATACCCAACTTTTGTAGCAACATGGACGGGACTGGAAGAGATTATGCTGAGTGAAATAAGTCAAGCAGAGAGAGTCAATTATCATATGGTTTCACTTATTTGTGGAGCATAACAAATAGCATGGAGGACAAGGGGAGATGGAGAGGAGAAGGGAGTTGGGGGAAATTGGAAGGGGAGGTGAACCATGAGAGACTATGGACTCTGAAAAACAATCTGAGGGTTTGAAGAAGTGGGTGGGGGTGGGAGGTTGGGGGAACCAGGTGGTGGGTATTGGAGAGGGCACGGATTGCATGGAGCACTGGGTGTGGTACAAAAACAATGAATACTGTTATGCTGAAAATAAATTAAAAAATGATTAAAAAAAAATGAATACTGTTATGCTGAAAATAAATTAAAAAATGATTAAAAAAAACTTGAAACACGCAAAATAAATAAATAAAATCAATTTGACCCATATTGAGTAGATAAAATTTACACCAATCAGTTCAAATAAATTGTAGCCTACACAAACATATACAAAAAAAAAGACTTAATATTACTTGGGAGAATAACTTTACATAGCATAAAATTATGCATATTTTATCCTGTCTTATATTTATACATAGTTTATATGAAGATTTGTAACAAAATATAATGGTAATTATATATTATATATATAAGCAATTAATATATATTATTACTTATAAACAAAATCAAATGTAAAAAAATTAGAAATAAATGCATCTTACACATTTTGAGATTTTGTGTTTCTATTAACATGCCATTTAAAAATTTTTCTTATTTTACCTGTGATTTCTTCAATTCATGTTTATTTTGCAGTGTGTTACTTAATTTGCAAATATTTGGGGGCTTTCTAATATTTTAGTGTCAGTGATTTCAAATTTAATTCTGTCCTGGTCATAGAACATATATTGTACTATTTTTTAAATTTAATTATTAACATTTAACTATGTGGTTTAGGATATGGTTTATCTAGGTGAATATTCCACATGAACATACAAAAAGATTCATATTCTGCAGTTGTTGGGAATAGTGTTCTATGGATTACAATTATATAAAATTTGTTGAGTGTATTGTTCAGATCTTCATTTTTACTGTGTTCTCATCTACTTGTCCTTATATTTGTTTATCATTTCAATTCTGCCAACTCTTGCTTCATTAGTTTAAAGCTCTGTTATTATTAGGTACACAATTAATATTGTTGTATCTTCTTGATGAATTGTCTCTTTCATTATGTGGTGTTTCACTTAATCTCTTATAATGATCTTTGTAGTGATACCTAATTTGTCTGACATTGATACCCCCAAAACTTTCTTGTCACTAGTATTTACATAAAATAAGTTTTCTCCATCTTTTTAACTTACTTGTGTCTTTATATATAAGGTGATTACTTATAAGCAGCATACAATTTTTTAATACTAATCATATGTGCCTTTTAAGTTTTTAATATTTATATGGAATATGATTATTGATTCTTAAGTTTTAAACTATTGGTTCTTAATTATAATATTTTAAATTGTGCTTAAGACTACTATTATGAAGTTTCTCTTTTTTTTTTCACTTTCTTTTTTTTTTTTTCAAGGGAGAATTTATAAACATATATTTTTATCCCCAGGGGTACAGGTCTGCGAATCGCCAGGTTTACACACTTCACAGCACTCACCATAGCACATACCTTCCCCAATATCCATTATTATGAAGTTTCTATACCTTCTCATTTGTTCTTTCTTTTTCTTTTCTTTTACTTCTTTTGGATCAGCTTTTTGTTAATCAGTTTTATCACCCCATTGGTTAGAGTCTTTAGCTTTATTTCATTGTCTTAATATTTTAATGGATGATTTTATGATAACATTATATATCCTCTATTCATAAAAAATCTAACTTTGATATTATACCACTCAAAAAATAGGGTGTGAAAAACTTGCTATACTACAATTCAACTACCTCCTTCTTGTCTTTTGTGTTGTTGTTGCCATAGATAGTATTTGTACATCAATCATATAACCCCGCAATGTCATAATTATTTTTACTTTAAGAAATTGCCTTAATTTTAAATTTTAGGTTTAATTTTTAAAAAACATTTACACATACATCTTCCATTTCTATCACTCTTTTCCTTCTATAGATCCAAGTTTCAGGATCTAAAGTATCCTTTGTATGCAATATGCCATGCATTGCATGTCTTGAATTGTTTCTCTGTATGTGAATTTTCTTCTTTGCTTATATCTATTAATTACTTCAAAATGCAACTGGCAATTCATTTGCTCCAGAAATATTTTCCCAATTAACCTAATCTAAACAGTTATTTTGCATATTTTAAGTGAATCAATTCTGTATTCAATTTGTATGAATTTAAATTTTACTTAATTAATTCTCTTCTGTATATATTCCTAGGTCACAGTATGTTCATAAGTTTTCTATCCTCAAATATAACAAGACATTGTGCATGTTGAGCAAATGTTCACTGGCATACATAAACTATAAAATACATCTCAATATGCAGGTATCATAAATCAGTATCATAGGTCTGCTACCTCTGTGATCTGCTGGGCAGAAATATTCATCAGTGTTACAGTTCTGTGTTATATAAAACAGAAAGTCATGAATTAGTGACCTTCAAAATGTCAAAATAATGCTTCAAAATAATGCATCCTGTAATACATTATTAATATTCTAATTTTGTCTGTTGTGGCAAAAGTGAAGTGGCTAACAGAAGTGTTCTAGTCATTTAGTTATGAAAGATACTGTTTCTTCATTATGATAATTGAATTTCACACATTTGGTGCACTTATTCATATTTTTATAAACATTTAACAAGTGAATTATTTGAGAATTATTATAAATTAAAAGCTAAGTATGGGGGCACCTGGGTGGCTCAGTGGGTGAAGCCTCTGCCTTCAGCTCAGGTCATGATCTCATGGTGCTGGGATGGAGCCACACATCTGGCTGTCTGCTCAGGAGGGAGACTGCCCCTCCCCCACCCCACCTACTTCTCTACCTGACTGTGGTCTCTGCCTGTCAAATAAAAAAATAAAATCTTTTAAAAAAAGAAAAAAAAAGTGAAGTCTGAAGCATTCAATGACTCTCAGTATGCAAAATCTGCATAGAAATTGTAGTAATGGGAACTAGAGAAGTAGAAAGAAACATCAATTAGTGTACTATACAAATAAAGTTGCAGATTATCCAGCAGGCCATATTCTGTACACCTATTATATTCAGGGGTTATACTGTTCGGATTCTATTTCCCTGCTTCACCTACTAAATTGGGATCTACACTAGGGCAGCATCTGTATTCTATTAATCTCTTTTCTTAATTCATAGAATGATGTTTGACATAAAATAGGCCCTTATTAATTATGGAACTGAATTAAAAAATGTACATACATCTACCTGGCCAGGTATCTTTTACCCTTTTTTACCCAGATTATATATATATACATATATACATATATGTATATATCTTTATATATATTTATTGTTGCCAATGTACATCTAAATTTATTAGTATGGAAAAAATGTTCACAATGCCTTGCTGAGAGGGAAAACAGGTTTCAAAATATTTAGAGAACCATCTTACCTGTATAAAGGTGTATCCATATATCCATAAGCTAAGAATGCACAGAGATAGGCCTTTTTTAAAATTTATTTATTTTTTTAATAAACATATAATATATTTTTATCTCCAGGGGTACAGGTCTGTGAATCACCAGGTTTACACACTTCACAGCACTCACGATATCACATACCCTCCCCAATGTCCATAATCCCACCGCCCTATCCCAACCCCCCTCCCCCCATCAACCCTAGTTTGTTTTGTGAGATTAAGAGTCACTTATGGTTTGTCTCCCTCCCAATTCCATCTTGTTTCATTTACTCTTCTCCTACCCCCTTAACCTCCCATGTTGCATCTCCACTTCTTCATATCAGGGAGATCATATGATAGTTGTCTTTCTCCGATTGACTTATTTCGCTAAGCATGATACCCTCTAGTTCCATCCACGTCATTGCAAATGGCAAGATTTCATTTCTTTTGATGGCTACATAGTATTCCATTGTGTATATATACCACATCTTCTTTATCCATTCGTCTGTTGATGGACATCTAGGTTCTTTCCATAATTTGGCTATTGTAGACATTGCTGCTATAAACATTCGGGTGCACGTGCCCCTTCGGATCACTACGTTTGTATCTTTAGGGTAAATACCCAGCAGTGCAATTGCTGGGTCATAGGGTAGTTCTATTTTCAACCTTTTGAGGAACCTCCATGCTGTTTTCCAGAGTGGTTGCACCAGCTTGCATTCCCACCAACAGTGTAGGAGGGTTCCCCTTTCTCCGCATCCTCGCCAGCATCTGTCATTTCCTGACTTGTTAATTTTGGCCATTCTGACTGGTGTGAGGTGATATCTCATTGTGGTTTTGATTTGTATTTCCCTGATGCCGAGTGATGTGGAGCACTTTTTCATGTGTCTGTTGGCCATCTGGATGTCTTCTTTGCAGAAATGTCTGTTCATGTCTTCTGCCCATTTCTTGATTGGATTATTTGTTCTTTGGGTGTTGAGTTTGCTAAGTTCTTTATAGATTTTGGACACTAGCCCTTTATCTGATATGTCATTTGCAAATATCTTCTCCCATTCTGTCAGTTGTCATTTGATTCTGTTAACTGTTTCCTTTGCTGTGCAAAAGCTTTTGATCTTGATGAAATCCCAATAGTTGATTTTTGCCCTTGCTTCCCTTGCCTTTAGCGATATTCCTAGGAAGATGTTGCTGCGGCTGAGGTCGAAGAGGTTGCTGCCTGTGTTCTCCTCAAGGATTTTGATGGATTCCTTTCTCACATTGAGATCCTTCATCCATTTTGAGTCTATTTTCGTGTGTGGTGTAAGGAAATGATCCAATTTCATTTTTCTGCATGTGGCTGTCCAATTTTCCCAACACCATTTATTGAAGAGGCTGTCTTTTTTCCATTGGACATTCTTTCCTGCTTTGTCGAAGATGAGTTGACCATAGAATTGAGGGTCTATTTCTGGGCTCTCTATTCTGTTCCATTGATCTATGTGTCTGTTTTTGTGCCAGTACCATGCTGTCTTGATGATGACAGCTTTGTAATAGAGCTTGAAGTCCGGAATTGTGATGCCACCAACTTTGGCTTTCTTTTTCAATATTCCTTTGGCTATTCGAGGTCTTTTCTGGTTCCATATAAATTTTAGGATTCTTTGTTCCATTTCTTTGAACAAAATGGATGGTACTTTGATAGGAATTGCATTAAATGTGTAGATTGCTTTAGGTAGCATAGATATTTTCACAATATTTATTCTTCCAATCCAGGAGCATGGAACATTTTTCCATTTCTTTGTGTCTTCCTCAATTTCTTTCATTAGTACTTTATAGTTTTCTGTGTATAGATTCTTAGTCTCTTTGGTTAGGTTTATTCCTAGGTATCGTATAGTTTTGAGTGCAATTGTAAATGGGATGGACACCTTAATTTCTCTTTAATCTGTCTTGTTGTTGGTGTAGAGAAATGCAACTGATTTCTGTGCATTGATTTTATAACCTGACACTACTGAATTCCTGGACAAGTTCTAGCAGTTTTGGAGTGGAGTCTTTTGGGTTTTCCACATATAGTAGTATCATATCATCTGCGAAGAGTGATAGTTTGACTTCTTCTTTGCCGATTTGGATGCCTTTAATTTCCTTTTGTTGTCTGATTGCTGAGGCTAGGACTTCTAGTACTATGTTGAATAGCAGTGGTGATAATGGACATCCCTGTCGTGTTCCTGACCTTAGCAGAAAAGCTTTCAGTTTTTCTCCATTGAGAATGATATTTGCGGTGGGTTTTTCATAGATGGCTTTGATAATATTGAGGTATGTGCCGTCTATCCCTACACTTTGAAGAGTTTTGATCAGGAAGGGATGCTGTACTTTGTCAAATGCTTTTTCAGCATCTATGGAGAGTATCATATGGTTCTTGTTCTTTCTTTTATTAATGTGTTGTATCACATTGATTGATTTGCGGATGTTGAACCAGCCTTGCAGCCCTGGAATAAATCCCACTTGGTCGTGGTGAATAATCCTTTTAATGTACTGTTGAATCCTATTGGCTAGTATTTTGGCGAGAATTTTTGCATCTGTGTTCCTCAAGGATATTGGTCTGCAGTTCTCTTTTTTGATGGGATCCTTGTCTGGTTTTGGGATCAAGGTGATGCTGGCCTCATAAAATGAGTTTGGAAGTTTTCCTTCCATTTCTATTTTTTGGAACAGTTTCAGGAGAATAGGAATTAGTTCTTCTTTAAATGTTTGGTAGAATTCCCCCGGGAAGCCGTCTGGCCCTGGGCTTTTGTTTGTTTGGAGATTTTTGATGACTGTTTCAATCTCCTTACTGGTTATGGGTCTGTTGAGGCTTTCTATTTCTTCCTGGTTCAGTTGTGGTAGTTTATATGTCTCTAGGAATGCATCCAATTCTTCCAGATTGTCAAATTTGTTGGCGTAGAGTTGCTCATAGTATGTTCTTATAATTGTCTGTATTTCTTTGGTGTTCGTTGTGATCTCTCCTCTTTCATTCATGATTTTATTTATTTGGGTCCTTTCTCTTTTCTTTTTGATAAGTCTGGCCAGGGGTTTATCAATCTTATTAATTCTTTCAAAGAACCAGCTCCTAGTTTCATTGATTTGTTCTATTGTTTTTTTGGTTTCTATTTCATTGATTTCTGCTCTGATCTTTATGATTTCTCTTCTCCTGCTGGGTTTAGGCTTTCTTTCTTGTTCTTTCTCCAGCTCCTTTAGGTGTAGGGCTAGGTTGTGTACCTGAGACCTTTCTTGTTTCTTGACAAAGGCTTGTACCGCTATATATTTTCCTCTCAGGACTGCCATTGTTGTGTCCCACAGATTTTGAACCATTGTGTTTTCATTATCATTTGTTTCATGAATTTTTTCAATTCTTCTTTAATTTCCTGGTTGACCCATTCATTCTTTAGAAGGATGCTGTTTAGTCTCCGTGTATTTGGGTTCTTTCCAAATTTCCTCTTGAGATTGAGTTCTAGCTTCAGAGCATTGTGGTCTGAAAATATGCAGGGAATGATTCCAATCTTTTGATAACGGTTGAGACCTGATTTAGGACCAAGAACGTGATCTATTCTGGAGAATGTTCCATGTGCACTAGAGAAGAATGTGTATTCTGTTGCTTTGGGATGAAATGTTGTGAATATATCTGTGATGTCCATCTGGTCCAGTTTGTCATTTAGGGCCTTTATTTCCTTGTTGATCTTTTGCTTGGATGATCTGTCCATTTCAGTGAGGGGAGTGTTAAAGTCCCCTACTATTATTGTATTATTGTCGATATGTTTCTTTGATTTTGTTATTAATTGGTTTATATAGTTGGCTGCTCCCACGTTAGGGGCATAGATATTTAAAATTGTTAGATCTTCTTGTTGGATAGTTCCTTTGAGTATGATATAGTGTCCTTCCTCATCTCTTATTATAGTCTTTGGCTTAAAATCTAATTGATCTGGTATAAGGATTGCCACCCCAGCTTTCTTCTGATGTCCATTAGCATGGTAAATTCTTTTCCACCCCCTCACTTTAAATCTGGAGGTGTCTTCAGGTTTAAGATGAGTTTCTTGTAGGCAACATATAGATGGGTTTTGTTTTTTATCCATTCTGATACCCTGTGTCTTTTGATTGGGGCATTTAGCCCATTAACATTCAGGGTAAGTATTGAGAGATATGAATTTAGTGGCATTGTATTGCCTGTAAGGTGACTGTTATTGTATATTGTCTCTGTTTCTTTCTGATCTACTACTTTTAGGGTCTCTCTTTGCTTAGAGGACCCGTTTCAATATTTCCTGTAGAGCTGGTTTGTTATTTGCAAATTCTTTCAGTTTTTGTTTGTCCTGGAAGCTTTTAATCTCTCCTTCTATTTTCAATGATAGCCTAGCTGGATATAGTATTCTTAGCTGCATGTTTTTCTCGTTTAGTACTCTGAATATATCATGCCAGCTCTTTCTGGCCTGCCAGGTCTCTGTGGATAAGTCTGCTGCCAATCTAATATTTTTACCATTGTACGTAACAGACTTCTTTTCCCTGGCTGCTTTCAGGATGTTCTCTTTGTCCCTAAGACTTGTCAATTTTAATATTAGGTGACGGGGTGTGGACCTATTCTTATTGATCTTGAGGGGGGTTCTCTGAACCTCCTGGATTTTGATGCTTGTTCCCTTTGCCATATTGGGGAAATTCTCTCCAATAATTCTCTCCAATATGCCTTCTGCTCCCCTCTCTGTTTCCTCTTCTTCTGGAATCCCAATTATTCTAATGTTGTTTTGTCTTATGGTGTCACTTATCTCTCGAATTCTCCCCTCGTGATCCAGTAGCTGTTTGTCCCTCTTTTGCTCAGCTTCTTTATTCTCTATCATTTGGTCCTCTATATTGCTAATTCTTTCTTCTGCCTCATTTATCCTAGCCGTCAGAGCCTCCATTTTTGTTTGCACCTCATTAATAGCTTTTTTGATTTCAACTTGGTTAGATTTTAGTTCTTTTATTTCTCCAGAAAGGGCTTTTATGTCTCCCGAGAGGGTTTCTCTAATATCTTCCATGCCTTTTTTGAGCCTGGCTAGAACCTTGAGAATCGTCATTCTGAACTCTGGATCTGACATATTACCAACATCTGCATTGATTAGGTCCCTAGCCTTTGGTACTGTCTCTTGTTCTTTTTTTTGTGGTGAATTTTTCCGCCTTGTCATTTTGTCCGGATAAGAGTATATGAAGGAGCAAGTAAAATACTAAAAGGGTGGCAACAACCCCAGGAAAATATGCTTTAGCCAAATCAGAAGATATCCCAAATTATGAGGGGGGAGAAAGGGGATAAAAAGAGGTTCAGAAAGAAAGAAAAAAAATTTAAAAAAGAAAACCAATAAAGAAAAAGTATAAAAAGGAAAAAAATATATATATATTAGATAAACTAGTTAAAAATGTTAAAAAAGAAAAGGGTAAAAGTTAAAAAAATTTAGCAGAAGAAGAAAAAAAAATTGAAAAAGAAAAGAAAAAAAAATAATTTAACTGCAAGGCTAAAGAATCATGGGGAGAAAGCCATGAGTTTCGTGCTTTGCTTTCTCCTCCTCTGGAATTCTGCCGCTCTCCTTGGTATTGAAACTACACTCCTTGGTATGTGAACTTGGTCCTGGCTGGGTTTCTTGCTGATCTTCTGGGGGAGGGGCCTGTTGTAGTGATTCCTAAGCGTCTTTGCCCCAGGCGGAGTTGCACTGCCCTTACCCGGGGCCAGGCTGAGTAATCCGCTCCTGTTTGCTTTTGGGAGCTTTTGTTCCCTGAGCGCTTTCCGTAGAGTTCCGGAGGACGGGAATGAAGATGGTGGCCTCCCAGTGTCCGGCCCGGAGGAGCCGAGAGCCCGGGGCCCCACTCCTCAGTGCGCCCCCAGAGAACAGTGCCCAGTGACTCCCACCACCCTGGCTTCTGGCCGCACTCCGAGGTGACCGAGCCTGCGACCGGTTCAAGGTAACCCCGAGCTGAGAGTTACTCCTCTGCTCTGTCTCTGTAGCGGCTTCCCCGTTCTAATACCTGTGAGCTCTGCGACACTCAGACACCCCCAATCCTTCTGTGACCCTGCGGGACCTGAGGCCACACTGACCCCGCGTGGGCTTCACCCCAGTTAAGCCTCTGGAGCGATGTCCCTCAGCGGAACAGACTTTTAAAAGTCCTGATTTTGTGCTCTGTTTCTCCACCGCTCCCCGGGAGCTGGCTCCTCCCCCCGTGGTCTATCTTCCCGTCGCTTTGGATTCACTTCTCCGCCAGTCCTACCTTGCAGAAAGTGGTTGATTTTCTGTTTCTGGAATTGCTGTTCTTCTTCTCTTCGATCTCCCATTGGATTTGTAGGTGTTTGTAATCTTTAGATAAGCTATCTAGCTGATCTCCCGCTACCTGAAGTAGTCTCAGCCTGCTACTTCTCTTCCATCTTGACTCCTCCACTATCAATTGTTTGGAGATTTTTGATGACTGTTTCAATCTCCTTACTGGTTATGGGTCTGTTCAGGTTTTCTATTTCTTCCTGGTTCAGTTGTGGTAGTTTATATGTCTCTAAGAATGCATCCATTTCTTCCGGATTGTCAAATTTGTTGGCATAGAGTTGCTCATAGTATGTTCTTATAATTGTCTGTATTTCTTTGGTGTTAGTTGTGATCTCTCCTCTTTCATTCATGATTTTATTTGGGTCCTTTCTCTTTTCTTTTTTTTTTTTAATTTTTTAAATTTATTTTCAGCGTAACAGTATTCATTGTTTTTGTACCACACCCAGTGCTCCATGCAATCCGTGCACTCTCCAATACCCACCACCTGGTTCCCCCAACCTTCCAACCCACCCTTCAAAACCCTCAGATTGTTTTTCAGAGTCCATAGTCTCTCATGGTTCACCTCCCCTTCCAATTTCCCTCAACTCCCTTCTCCTCTCTAACTCCCCTTGTCCTCCATGCTATTTGTTATGCTCCACAAATAAGTGAGACCATATGATAATTGACTTTCTCTGCTTGACTTATTTCACTCAGCATAATCTCTTCCAGTCCCGTCCATGTTACTACTAAAGTTGGGTATTCATCCTTTCTGATGGAGGCATAATACTCCATAGTGTATATGGACCACTTCTTCCTTATTTATTCATAGCAACAATGGCCACGGTTGCCAAACTGTGGAAAGAACCAAGATGCCCTTCAACGGACGAATGGATAAGGAAGATGTGGTCTCTTTTCTTTATGATAAGTCTGGCCAGGGGTTTATCAATCTTATTAATTCTTTCAAAGAACCAGCTCCTAGTTTCGTTGATTTGTTCTATTGTGTTTTTGGTTTCTATTTCATTGATTTCTGCTCTTATCTTTATGATTCCTCTTCTCCTGCTGGGTTTAGGCTTTCTTTCTTGTTCTTTCTCCAGCTCCTTTAGGTGAAGGGTTAGGTTGTGTACTTGAGACCTTTCATGATTCTTGAGAAAGTCTTGTGCCGCTATATATTTTCCTCTCAGGACTGCCTTTGTTGTGTCCCACAGATTTTGAACCGTTGTGTTTTCATTATCATTTGTTTCCATGAAATTTTTCAATTCTTCTTTAATTTCCTGGTTGATCCATTCATTCTTTAGAAGGATGCTGTTTAGTTTCCATGTATGTGGGTTCTTTCCAAATTTCCTCTTGAGATTGAGTTCTAGCTTCAGAGAGTTGTGGTCTGAAAATATGCAGGGAATGATCCCAATCTTTTGATACCGGTTGAGACCTGATTTAGGACCAAGAATGTGATCTATTCTGGAGAATGTTCCATGTGCACTAGAGAAGAATGTGTATTCTGTTGCTTTGGGATGAAATGTTCTGAATATATCTGTGATGTCCATCTGGTCCAATGTGTCATTTAAGGCCTTTATTTCCTTGTTGATCTTTTGCTTGGATGATCTGTCCATTTCAGTGTGGGGAGTGTTAAAGTCCCCTACTATTATTGTATTCTTGTCGATGTGTTTCTTTGATTTTGTTATTAATTGGTTTATATAGTTGGCTGCTCCCACGTTAGGGGCATAGATATTTAAAATTGTTAGATCTTCTTGTTGGACAGATCCTTTGAGTATGATATAGTGTCCTTCCTCATCTCTTATTATAGTCTTTGGCTTAAAATCTAATTGATCTGATATAAGGATTGCCACCCCAGCTTTCTTCTGATGTACATTAGCATGATAAATTGTTTTCCACCCCCTCACTTTAAATCTGGAGGTGTCTTCGGGTCTAAAATGAGTTTTTTGTAGGCAACATATAGACGGTTTTTTTTTTAAACCCATTCTGATACCCTGTGTCTTTTGATTGGGGCATTTAGCCCATTAACATTCAGGGTAAGTATTGAGAGATATGAATTTAGTGGCATTGTATTGCCTGTAAGGTGACTGTTATTGTATATTGTCTCTGTTTCTTTCTGATCTACTATTTTTAGCGTCTCTCTTTGCTTAGAGGACCCCTTTCAATATTTCCTGTAGAGCTGGTTTGGCGTTTGCAAATTCTTTCAGTTTTTGTTTGTCCTGGAAGCTTTTAATCTCTCCTTCTATTTTCAATGATAGCCTAGCTGGATAGAATATTCTTGGCTGCATGTTTTTCTCATCTAGTGCTCTGAATATATCATGCCAGCTCTTTCTGGCCTGCCAGGTCTCTGTGGATAAATCTGCTGCCAATCTAATATTTTTACCATTGTATGTTACAGATTTTTTTTCCTGGGCTGCTTTCAGGATCTTCTCTTTGTCACTAAGACTTGTAAATTTTACTATTAGGTGACGGGGTGTGGATATATGCTTGTTGATTTTGAGGAGGGTTCTCTGCACCTTCTGGATTTTGATCCTTGTTCCATTTGCCATATAGGGAAATTCTCTCCATAATTCTCTCCAATATACCTTCTGCTCCCCTCTCTCTTTCTTCTTCTTCTGGATTCCCAATTATTTTAATGTTGTTTTGTCTTATGGTGTCCCTTATCTCTCGAATTCTCCTCTCGTGGTCCAGTAGCTGTTTGTCCCTCTTTTGCTCAGCTTCTTTATTCTCTGTCATTTGGTCTTCTATATCGCTAATTCTTTCTTCTGCCTCATTTATCCTAGTGGTGAGAGCCTCCATTTTTTATTGCACCTCATTAATAGCCTTTTTTTAAATTTCAACTTGGTTAAATTTTAGTTCTTTTATTTCTCCAGAAAGGGCTTTTATATTTTCCGAGAGGGTTTCTCTAATATCTTCCATGCCTTTTTCAAGTCCGGCTAGAACCCTGAGAATCACCATTCTGAACTCTAGATCTGACATATTATCAATGTCTGTATTGATTAGGTCCCTAGCCTTTGGTACTGCCTCTTGTTCCTTTTTTTGTGGTGAATTTTTCTGCCTTGTCATTTTGTCCAGATAAGAGTATATGAAGGAGCAAGTAAAATACTAAAAGCGTGGCAAAGACCCCAGGAAAATACGCTTTAACCAAATCAGAAGAAATCCCAAATCGTGGGGGGGAGAAAGGGGATAAAAAGAGGTTCAGAAAAAAAAAGAAACAATTAAAAAAAGAAATTGAATAAAGAAAAAACATAAAAAAGAAAAAAAGTATATATTGGGTAAACTAGTTAAAAAACGTTAAAAAAGAAAAGGGTAAAAGTTAAAAAAATTTAGCAGCAGAAGAGAAAAAATTGAAAAAGAAAAAAATATTAAATTATCTGCAAGACTAAAGAATCATGGGGAGAAAGCCATAAGTTCCGTGCTTTGCTTTCTCCTCCTCTGGATTCTGCTGTTCTCCTTGATATTGAACCTGCACTCCTTGGTAGGTGAACTTGGTCCTGGCTGGATTTCTTGTTGATCTTCTGGGGGAGGGGCCTGTTGTAGTGATTCTCAAGTGTCTTTGCCCCAGGCGGAATTGGGCTGCCCTTACCAGGGGCCCGGCTGAGTAATCAGGTGGGGTTTGCTTTCAGGAGCTTTTGTTCCCTGATCGCTTTCCGTAGAGGTTCAGAGGATGGGAATGAAAACGGCAGCCTCCCAGTCTCCAGCCTGGAGGAGCCAAGAGCTCAGGGCCCAACTCCTCAGTGTGCCCTCAGAGAACAGCGCCCAATTACTCCTGTCTCCCTGGCCTCCAGCCGCGCTCCAAGCTCACCCAGCCTGCGACCGGTTCAAGGTAACCCTGACCTGAGAGCTCACTCCTCGGCTCTGTCTCTGTAGCCAGCTTCCCCGTTCTAATACCTGCAAGCTCTGTGACACTCAGACACCCCCAATCCTTCTGTGACCCTGCAGGACCTGAGGCCACGCTGACCCCACGTGGGCTTCACCCCGGTTTAGCCACTGGAGCGATGTCCCTCAGTGGAACAGACTTTTAAAAGTCCTGATTTTGTGTTCTGTTGCTCTGCCGTTTGCTGGGAGTCAGCCTCTTCCCCCGCGGTCTATCTTCCCGTCGCTTTGGATTCACTTCTCAGCCAGTCCTACCTTTCAGAAAGTGGTTGATTTTCTGTTTCTCGAATTGCTGTTCTTCTTCTCTTCGATCTCCTGTTGGATTTGTAGGTGTTTGCAATCTTTAGATAAGCTATCTAGCTGATCTCCTGCTACCTGAAGTAGTCTCAGCCTGCTACTTCTCCGCCACTTGACTCCGCCCCACAGAGATAGGCCTTTAAGGATAGTAAATAAGGTGTCATTTCTAGATGATTTTCACTAAGATCTCCATATTTTTTCACATTGTCTGACTCTTTTCATGGTGAGCCCAGGTTAACTTTATAACAGTGAAACAGTTTTCAAAATGTAAGTAGGATATAAATTGAACCAGGAAGACTCAGGTCCCAGGCCTGCTCCCTACTTCTGTGGCAAACTACTCATCTAAGTTGAAATTTAATCATATAAGAGAAAACAAATGAAATAGATCTGTCCTTTTAACATTCTGGTATTGCTTTGAAGACCACCATGGGTATGACCTGGGCACAAAACTCAGGCATGACTTTTGTTTGGTTTAATTTTTACTTTCAGTCCTCATTGTGTTCCATCAATAGGGAAATTAATCCTGTCTTTTCCTGGAGTTTCACATCCTTGCCCCCACAAAGTTTTATGTGAGTTCTGGCATCTTACACAGTGTTAAGGTTTGGGGTTTGCTGGGAACAGGTGAGACTGTCACTGGTTGGGGGTCCAGAGACATAGCCAATGGGATGTCCATTCCACTGGCCCAGAGTGGGTGCCCCCACAAAGTTTTATGTGGGTTCTGGCATCTTACACAGTGTTAAGGTTTGGGGTTTGCTGGGAACAGGTGAGACTGTCACTGGTTGGGGGTCCAGAGACATAGCCAATGAGATGTCCATTCCACTGGCCCAGAGTGGGTCTCTCCTACTTACAGATAACATTTGGGGTGCCAGGTATTTTGCAAATCTTCTAATAGCCCTGCCTTTGCAAGCCACATTTTCTCTCTTAGTTCTTGCTCACACACAGATTCAGGGTCCAGAACCTGGGCTGGGAAACTCCTCTGCTTTCAGAATCAGTATTTGTCCTCCTTTCTGCTCAGAACCCAACAGGGGCACTTCCTTTTCTGGGGAAGGGGTAGCAAAAGCTTGATTGCCCTGGTCCTCATCCCTCACCTGCCTTGCCAAGACATGTTATCTATACTATGGAATCCTCTCCAGCTCTGGGACTCATAAATATCTTCTCTTTTACATCTTGTACCTAACTGAGTGAAGTAAAAATGTACAGGAATAAAAGGGAAACAAAACCCAGAGGTATTTTGAAATATTTTCTTGACCTTTGTGAAAATGCTGTGATCCTAGGAGAGTATGCAGAGTGGACATAGACTAAATAGAAGACAGTCTACCAGCCTTGTCAATAGGGTTCTGAGGGGCATTAGATACTAATGTCCTAAAACATCCATTGAATGTAATAAATTATCTCCTTTCTCTTGCACCTAGAGTGATATTAGCCATACCTGCTCCTTTTGGGAATTGAGAAAATTAGTTACTCAAAACAGCCCCTCAGGGGACTCATTCTGCCCCTGAACTTGTTGGGAAAGACCCACAAGACTGCTAACTGTGTTGAAATTCAGATTCTTAACTAAGAAGATTGTCTTAACTAAGAAGATAGTAAAAAAGTGTAGATGTCTACCCCAGAAATGAAGGATCAAGGAAAACGTTCTCAGGAGTGAGTGCCAGGTATGAGAATGATTGGCAGGAATCTTGAATTCAATAGAATGTGATAATGCCAGTCCTGTATTAATGAGGGGGTGAGGCTTTGGGACTGTGAAGAACAGAAGCTTGGAATACTCTGAAAGCAGGAACAGGAAATAGGAATTATTTTGGTTATTGTTGTTTCAATGTCTTAAGAGGATATGAAAATACCCTGGACCCAAAATTGTGGCATGCTACAAAGCTATCCCTAGTGTTCCATATTTTAAAGGGAAGTGCAGAGATTACAGTCAAGATTACCAAGTAAAGAGGAAGTATGGCCCCAGTTAACTGTCCTCCTCCAACATTTCCTTAACTTCAGACACTCAGTTTGATTTTCCATAAAAATAGAAGCTGCCCTTTGTCTTGTAAGGTTGTGGGGTGAGTCAAATGAAGCAGATGTAAAGAGTCTAGGATAGTGTCTGGCATATAATAGATCCTCAGTAACTGCCAGCCATCATTATTTCTCTTGGTTTTACTTTAGTTGCTCCACAGTGAGACAAGTATACCGACTGTCTTAAGAAATAAAAATATAAACTATGAAAATGCCTCATCTTTTCCACTTTTCTAGCCTTTGGAGAACTACTCAAATGATAAGAACTGGTGGTTAAAAAGAGG
The DNA here is from genome assembly GCF_902655055.1 of Lutra lutra. Classification (NCBI taxonomy): domain Eukaryota; kingdom Metazoa; phylum Chordata; class Mammalia; order Carnivora; family Mustelidae; genus Lutra; species Lutra lutra. Next base: position 91,587,815 of record NC_062286.1, on the reverse strand, counting down.
GAAAGAGAGTGTTGCCTGGGTGGCTCAGTCTGTTAAGGGTCTGCCTTTGGTTCAGGTCATGATCCCAAGATCCTGGGATCCAGCCCAGCATTGGGCTCCCTGCTCAGCCGGAGGCCTGCTTCCCCCTCTCCCTCTGCCTGCCCCACCCCCCACCCCCACTCATGCTCTCTCTCATGGTCACTCTCAAATAAATAAAATCTTTAAAAAAAAATCTATCTCCTTAACAAAGAGAGAGCGAGAGAGAGAGAGAATGACAAGGTTACAGAATCTATGGCTTTCCTGAGAAGCATAAGGAGCTATTTTTTCTCTTCCCATTTGCTTAATGGGATGAATAAATAAATTCATTGTTTATCTATTTTATTAGGGGAGAAAATGGGAAGTGTGGGTAATTGTTTTTCTTGTGTGGTGCGTGTAATTCTACTTTTGTAAAGTGCTGATCCTGGTCAATTCTGAATACCTTTAATTTTGAAAGATTCTATTTTCTTCTGGAATTCTCTTGTGCCCACAAAGTTAGTAATGGAGTATCATTTCAATAATATCCTGTGGTGAGAACATAACAAATAAAAACACGTTGACTTTGAAATAAATATACATCTGGTGTAAAGAATGATTCAACTAAAAGTACACATTGGTTTTCCTAACAGATAAGACTTTGGGAAGATATGTATTTTAGTTTAAAATACTCTAGTTTGAGTTTGGTTGTACCATAGCTTACATAATACTAATTAGATGCTGGCTTAGAAATATGTGTTAGCCATAAAATTTTGGCTAGATTCATGTCAGAAATCTGATCGGGCAAAGACCAACATGTTTAGAATCTTGAGGAAAAACATATTATGTACCAGGTAGTAAAATTGTTCCATGATGAAACAATAAAATTGTTCCGTGAAGAATCTGAGCATTGCTAGGTTCAGAGTGACTAGATTGAGGCTTTATTTCTTAAATATTTAACTGAGCTCTATGGTGGTCTATGACACCCAGCTCTCTGAGCCAGAATTTCTAATAAAACCAAATGTAGAAAGCATCCATCTTACAAATATTATCTTAAATTTCTTCTGATAAAAATAATGGAGATTATTTAATGCAATAGATTTATAATGCTTGCTTTGGAAGCTTAGAAAACCTCCTACTTTATAAACTATTTTATATTGGTTATTTACTGTTAATAGATATCTAGATATATGATTTTAACTGCTGTATTTAAACTAAGGAAGTAATACACTTATTGAATACCTATTATGTATTCAAATAATTCAAGTTAATATCGAAAACCATGAAATTATCAAAGCTGTTTTTCTTAATCTGTCCAGAATTTCAATGCTAAATTCACCTTAAAAGTAATAAATATAGGGACACCTGGGTGACTCAGTCAGTTAATCATCTGCCTTCAGCTCAGGTCATGATCCTGGGATCCTGGGATCAAGCCTTGCATCAGGCTCCCTGCTCAGTGGAGATTCAGCTTCTCTCTCTCCCTCTACCCCCCCACTCATGCTTGGTCTCTCTCTCTAGTACTCTCTCTTTCTCTCACAAATAAATAAATAGAATCTTAAAAAAAAATAAGGTAACTTGCTGATTATTCAAAATAGCGTAGACTCATAAGAAGTATGCTCTATTCCCCATCTGCACTCTATATGTGTGGTATGTTCAGAAGTGTTAAGAGGAATGAAATCATGTGGCTGATGTCAGAAGGTGAGGTATGTGTCTGTGGTAAAAGAAAAATGCTCTACGGTGTGTCTCATTACCAACTTCCTATTCCCCTGAAAGTGGTCTTCATCCTGCTTTCCTTCCTGGCCTGCCTGACTTCTGGCTTTTCCAACTGCCCGCCTTCTCATAGGCTCTGGGGTGGGGCTTGAGTACGTTGTCTTGAGTCCAAGTGTTTAGAGAAGGTGTGATTTATCCTTTTGTGGTGCTAGAGCTCAGCTTGCCTTCCCTCTCTGAGAGAGGAGGGAAGAGTCATCTGGCTTCTATTTACTTTTTTTTTTTATCTATAATTTTTATTTTTATTTTTTAAAATTTTTTAAAATTTATTTTCAGTGTAACAGTATTCATTGTTTTTGCACCACACCCAGTTCTGCATGCAATCCGTGCTCTCTCCAATACCCACCACCTGGTTCCCCCAACATCCCACTCCCCGCCCTTTCAAAACCCTCAGATTGTCTATTTACTTTTGATAATTTTGTGCACACAAGAAACACAGAGAGGGTCAAATCTAGATGGGCATCCAGGCAAGACACAGACCAATAGATTATAGCAAGAGAGTGAAGGGGCACCTGAGTGGCATAGTCAGTTGAGATTCTGACTCTTGGTTTTGGCTAGGGTCGTGATATTGGGGTTGTGGGATGAGCCCTGAGTGGGGCTTTGTGCTCAGTGCAGGGTCTGCTCGGGACTCTCTCCCTCTCCCTCTGCCCCTTCCACCACCTCTAAAATAAAGGAATGAATCTCAAAAATAAATAAATAAATAAAGATGATGACACCATCAAGATGGCATCATCTGTATTTCCTAACTTCAGTCCCCCTCACTAGAAGACCCTAGACAATTCATAGACAGAACCTCATTGAGAAAATCCTCATATCCAAGGGTAAGGCTGACAACAGAGACCAAGAAGAGAGCACTAGGTGGGGAAGGGGAGCTGCTACACTCCGATGGTGTTTTCCCTCCCCCAGGCCAGCACAGAGCCACATCAAGATCCCCCTGGGCCTACAGTTTCTCCAGTGGGAGAGAATCTAGGTGAACAACAAGCTCCCCTGGCATTCTGGGATGCTTCCCAAGAGGCCCTCTTAGATCTTGCCTCCTGGAGACACTCAGACGGGAGATAGGGAGAAGGAGATGGGGCTTACCACAGCCAGCACTCAGGTCTGGGTGGATTGCCTTCTTCCTTGCAGCATGCCTGAGCGGAGATCCCAGGGAGTGGCTCTGCAGATCGTGGCCCTATCTGGCAGGGGTTTCAGCTGGCAGTCCAGCTTGGATCCCCAGCCGGCTAATCTAACCAGCCCCAGCAGGGCAGGAAAGCAAATCGGTAGCCCTGCTTCTAGTCCCTCCTAACCAGTAAGCGTGACGAGAGAATCAGGCATGATACAATCAGTAAAGTCATTAACTAGTTAGTGAATTATATTAAAATATATATTATATATTTTATATATTTTTATTTATATATATATTATATATATATTTATATATTATTTATGTAAATAAAATATATATAAAATTTTTATATAAAATAATATATAAATATAAATAATATAAATAAATAATATAAAATATATAAAATATAAATATCGATATTTATATATAGATAAAAATAAATATAAATATATATAAAATATAAATAATATAAATAAATAAATAATATAAAATATATAAAATAAAAATATAAAAATTGAAAACATTAAAATTTTATATTAAAAATTTTATATAATTTTATATAAAATTTTATATAAAAATAAAACAAAATATATATAAAATTTATATATTTACATATTATATATTTATATATTATATATTATATTAAAATATATATTCAGCCACCAAAAAGAAAAACATTCTACCACTTAAAACAACATGCATAAACCTTGAGGGCATTATACGAGATGACCTAAGTCAGAGAGAAAAACAAATCCTGTATAATTTCACTTATATGTGGAATGTGAAACAACAGATTTTATAGAAAAGAGAACAGTTTGTTGATTGCTGATTGCCAGGGGTGAGGGTGGAGTGGGATGGGGGAAATGGGTTAAGGTGGTCAAAAGCTATACATTTCAATTTATAAGATTTTGAAAAGGTCTGGGGATCTAATGTATTACACGGTGACTCTAGTTAACCATATTGTATCATACATTTGAAAGTTGCCAGGAGAGCAAATCTTCAAAGTTCTTAACACACGCACCCATACGCACACACACACAATCACAAGTGCAGGGAGTGATGGATGTGTTAACTAATCTTACTGTAATAATTTCACAATATATATGAAATCATCACACTGTACACACATAACACTGTTTATCTCCCTCTCCTTTTTTCAAACTCACTTTGGGTTCTGAGTTTATTTACTGAAATACAGCACCAGGAGGTAGCAGTCATTGAGGCTCTTTTAGAGGTTTAGAGGTTGCCTATCATGGAGTTCTTGTTATTTACATAGTTGAGGAAGACTCCTGGTTTTTGCACACTTGTGTCGTTCTCTCTTCTGGAATGTAGGTTGAACAGAGTGAGGCTCTTCAAATGAGGAGAATATGGCAGACCTGATAGGACTTTTTTCCCAATGTTGGGTTTCACAAAGACTGTAGCTTCCTGCTTGGGGGTGCATTCTTATATTATATGTCAATTAAATCTCAATAAAGCTGGAAAAAGTGTCTGTAATGTGTATTTCAATAATAAACTCAGTACCCAAAGTGTGTGTGAAAAAAGGAGAGGGAGGAGAGCTAGTTTATGTGTGTGCTCAATGGCTAGAGAATTACTAATAAGTATTTCATTAGATCATAAAAAAAGAGAGATGAGAATATATCCAGGATGAGACTGATTCTAGTATTCTCATTTAATTTAGATTAATGGTAAAATCTTTCACAAGGAAATTATCTCCCTTTTACCCAGTCCTTTATAAAAATTTGTTTCTAATGCAACTGTTTCCTAGAGTCCTGTTGATTTTTATGTATCCATGCTTAAATTACAATGAATATTCTCCTTGTCATCTTCAAAAAAAGCACCATTAGGGGCACTTGGGTGGCTCAGTGTGTTAAGCCTCTGGCTTGGGCTCAGGTCATGATCTCAGGGTCCTGGGATTGAGCCCAGCATCCAGCTCTCTGCTGGGTGGGGAGCCTGCTTCCCCTTCCACCTCTGCGTGCCTCTCTGCCTACTTGTGATCTCTCTCTCTCTCTGTCAAATAAATAAATACAATCTTTAAGGAAAGAAAAGGGAAAAAAGAAAAGCACCATTAATTTGCAGTTTGCTGGGTAGATACTAGGGAGTTTTATCTAGTTTTCATTATACATGATCAAATAAAATAATTCATTGAATGTATTTACATTGAGTGAATAAAGCACTATCTGAAAGTACTCACAGGTTACAGAGGCAATCTCTGAAATAATGTTTCATTCACTAGTGAGAAGTGGTCATGGAACCATTTCTTACAAATACATTTATATGTATTTGTGCATGTAAGTGATACATGATATGTGTATTTGTATATCCCATGGATATGCATGTAAATGTACATAGGTACATAAATAAGAACTCAAAGCAAATTTAAATGAACACAAAAATTTATACAAGGCCAAAAAAATTCAAAGAAGAGGTGACTCAAGAATTCTAATGAAAACACATGCGTGATGAAAAATCTCAAAATGCAAGGAAAAGACAGTCTCTAGTCCATTCTCAGAATTTCATTTAAGATCAGAGTTGAAGGTGTGGCCTTTTCTTTAGAATTGCAATGTGCTTTCCAAACACCTTTCATTTTAATATGACTCTGGGTGATAGTCCCTAAGATTCTAACATTTGGGCACTGTAAACATTATTTTACTCTTGTGTCCCACTGAACAACCTCCAAAAAAAAAAAAAAAAAAGAAAAAAAGAAACTTTGGCAACTAATCTGTAAGGAAAATGAAGTAATCATCATTTTCTATTTCTCTTTGGATTTCTGACACAAGCCTGACAATACTGAGTGAAAATGCTCTAGAAAATAGAAGTGGGATGTGAATACAAAGCAATATTATGGCTTTGTCCCTCAATGTTCCCCCAGATCCAATGTTCCTGAGAGAAAATCTTCCATTCTCCTCTTTTGACTATATGAGTGGCTGTGCCCTCTGGTGTCAGAATTTCTCTTATTCTGAGGCAGAACCCTCATCTTCATCAATTAATGCATGTAAATGGATGTGAAGATGTATTCACAGATTCATCTGAAAGATATTTTCTGATCTCAATTTTTTTTACACTTATTCTGACTGATTCAATTTCTTAATAAAGTTTGCCTAGAAACTACCTGAAAAGCTGGTAATGGTAAGAGGTGAAGAAGAAGAAGGAGGAGGAGGAGGAGGAGGAGGAGGAGGAGTTTGGCAAGGGTTTTGTTACAAAATCTGGGTAAAGATCGAAAAATAATGCTTCCTCCTCCTCCTCCTCCTCCTCCTCCTCCTCCTCCTCCTCGAACTGTGGAGGCCAAGAAAAACAAGGCTGTACCCACCTCAAGTCTAGCCCTGACATAAGTACAGCCATCTTGACAAAGCAAAAACTGGCACCTTGCACCCCCTCTCCACCTGCTCTTCTCCCCTCTATAGTATGTGTGAACAAAGAGTTAACTTGTAGAAATCACAGTCCTGCAAGACAGGAGTCTCCCTCAGTTTACAAATGTCCCAGTGCTAAATATCACTAACAAGGACGCTTGATAGGAGGAATGTGACATTCCACCAGCAATCTCCCAACTGTCTTCATGTTAGTGCCTCATTAGAGGGAAAAATGGCCTTGGCTTAATAATAACCAGGCCTCCAATATCCTGACAGTTCTTTACCCTGATAGCCCTTCTGAACACCCCCTTTGTCCTCACCAAACACTGAGTCCACCCCTACTCTGCCTTTAAAAACTCTGACTGTAGTCTGGTTCGGGGTCCAAGTTCCTACTCCACTGTGTTGGGTATACTTGGGCCCAAGCTTAAGCTTGCTGAATAAACCCTCAACATTGGTGTTGGCTCCTTGGTGGTCTCTCGGACATGAAAACTCGGGCCTAACATAACTAAATCCCCTTGGTGTTACGAGTTTCAGTAAGCAAATGCCCAGGCTATTTGCATTCTAGGAAACAAATGTGGAGCACATGTTTTGAAACAACTTAATGTGAGAGTGAATAGTCTGGACTCCAGAACCACGAACTTGAATCTTGGCTGTAAATGACAGAGGATTTTTTTAAAAAAAAGAATCAAACAAATAAATAGTCTACATATAGAAATAGAACATTTGTGTTTAATGTCTAAGCTCTTTTCCTTAAAACAGTGGGAAATCATTTTAATGAATAGGGAACCTGCCATATTGAGGTGCTAAGTCGTAGCAGTTTGGCTGCGCATGTTCAACCATGTGACAGCTTTTGTGAAATAGAAAATATTGTTGCATTTTTCAACCATAAGTAAAGCTAAAGGAAAGGTTTCTGGCTTCATTCACAGCTTACTGATCAGGCAGATGGACCAAATGCTGACAAAGAGCAAAACTAAGGAAAACAAAAACACTCATACTTAGGGAAATGTTATCAGATCTAATGTCTTCCCTCCACCCAAACAAGAAAACATTAAAATTTTCTGAATGGTTTTAAGTAAGGCATATCTTTTAAAAAATTTGGTGGAGAGGGTGAAGTTAGGATTTATTCATAATAGAGATGCCATTTTGTTTAGATGTTTTGTTTAGAAAACACAATGATGCAATTAAAGAAATACCTTATTGTGGGGGCACATAGGTGGCTCATTGGGTTGTCTCTGACTTCAGCTCAGGTCACAATCCCAGAATCCCAAGATCGAGCCCCCCATTGGACTCTGCTCAGTAGGGAGTTTGCTTCTCCCTCTCCCAGCTTGTGCTTTCTCTCTCTCTCTCTCTCTCTCTCCAAGTAAATAAATAAATAATCTTAAAAAAAAAAAACCTTATTGTATATATTCAAACTACAGAAAATCTCATTGTAGAGATTCATGGGTAAACTTAAATATGATAGAGAGATACCTTTTTTCCCCCCTGCATACTGTCTCCTAGCTACCAAGGAGTATGGGCCCTGCCTTTTGGGTGCCTTTTGGGCCCCCTTACCAGTCCACCTCATACACAGCAAGGATCCACCTATGGGACCACCAAGCAGAAAGACTGCCCTGGTTCTTCCCCTTTCCTTTACCCCCCCTATGCTGTCCTCTACCTCACTGGTCCCATCGGTGCCAATGCTGCCTCTCCGTGAAGTCGCTCCACCGGATGGGAGAGGGCACCCCCACCTAACCTATATTCCTTTCTCCTCTTCTGGCATCTATAACTAGAAGGTCCAACATAAATCCTTCTCTGCCCACCCTCAGGATTTAATTGGTCTCTTGGAGACTGTCTTTCTTACCCACCAGCCCACCCGGGTGGATATTTAGCAGCTCCTTATGGCCCTCTTGAATGTGGAAGAGAGGGATTGCATTATGCATGAGATCCACAAGGTGATAAGTGAGAGACTTGGCAGCAACTTCGATCCCCAGCAAATGGAGGACTACTGCCCAAGGGAACCGCCCAACTGAGATCCAAACTCTGATGAAGGTAAGGACAGCTTACGTTTCTACCACCAAGCTCTACTGGGAGGCCTCCATGCAGCTGCAAGAAGACCCATAAATTTATCTAAAATCAGTGCGGTGACCCAAAGTACGAATGAGTCTCCGGGAGCTTTCCTAGAAAGGCTTACTGAAGCTTATGAAATGGATAGCCTGATCAACCCTGAGGCGCCTGAAAATCAGAGGGCAGTAAATCTTACTTTTGCCAGTCAGTCAGCCCAGATATAAGGAGGAAAATTCAGAACATTGAAGGATTTGAAGGGAAGAATCTGACTGAGTTGGTGGGAATAGCGGAAAAGATGCTTAACAGCAGGGACACACAAGAAGTTGAAATGCAGACCAAAAAAGAAAAAAATTAAGGTTTTGACATTACATGAGGCGGGAAGGAGATAGGAGGGAAGAAGTCAATGGAAAGGGAAAAGGCAGGTAGGGGATGGCCAGTGGAAAGAAATGGAGCGGGAAGCCTTAGATTCAAATCAGTGTGCTTACTGCAAGGAAAAAGGACATTGGGCGAAGGAGTGCCCCAAAAAGAGGATGGCAGTGCTGGCCACCAAAGACTGAAGGGGCCATGGTTTGGAGCCCCTCCCTGGACCTTGGGTCAAAATTGAGGTGGAGGGGAAATCAGTTGATCTTTTGGTGGACACGGGAGCCCAATTTTCATCATTACTTAAACCTATGGGAAAACTATCTGGAGAGGAAGTCTGGGTACAAGGAGCAAATGGCACAGAGACACATAAATGGACAACAGAAAGGACTTTAAATTTGGCCTTGGGAGTAATCAAACATTGATTTTTGGTCCTCCCTAATGCCCCATATAACTTGATGGGAAGAGATCTCCTCCACAAGTTACGAGCTGGCATTCAGTTCTCAGAAGGAGACATGACTGTAACCTTGAGACAACCCACTGTGCAGGTGCTTCTGGTAGCAGTAGATGAATACCTCCTTTACGAGCCAGTCTCAAACCAGAGGAGACGAAGGTGGGGGGGGCTTCTCCAAACCCTACAGGTCGAGTTTTCCGAGGTCTGGGCAGAAGGGAAGCCCCCGGCTTGGCCAAGGGATGGCCTCCAGTGGTGGTGCAGTTAAAAGCGATGGCTATGGCTGTTCACGTCTGGCAGTACTCCCTCACCCAGGAAGCAAAGGAAGGGATCAGAAAACACACTAACCGCCTCTGAGGAGATGGGATCCTAGCTCCTTTCAAGTCTCCATGTGTAAGAGTGGGTTAGCATAAGAACGGCCATCTTGAAGGCTGGGAAGCCATTTTACTGAGCGTCCCTAACTGGCCAACACTGCGTATGAGACTTGAGATGAGAGAAACTAGCTAAAACCTGAAAAACAACTTAATCATAAACCACCAGGGTGGCTAGGCGGTTGCGCCATGGGGACCAGATGTTGAAGAGAGCTTATCTTACTAAACCACCAGGGTGGCGCAAGCCAAAAGTATGTATGGTCTCTGAAGCAATGGAAAATTACTGTGAGTTGGATGTTTTGAAAATGCTATATAAACTCTTGGCTTTGAGTGCTCGGGGTCCTTGTTGAAACCCGCTGCGCTGGGCAGATACTTGGACCCCAGCTAGCTGGAAATAAACCTCGATGTGTGACTTGCATTGTCGTGAGTGTCCTCTGTCCATTTGAGGGGTGGTCGACTCCTGACATTAACACATGGAACACAACTTTGCTGCCCATCAAAAAGGCCGAAACTGGGGAGTACCAACTCATTCAGGACTTATGGGAAGTTAATAAACGGGTTGAAGATATCCACCCGATGGTTCCTAACCCTTATACCCTACTCTCCCTCCTGGGCCCCAAAAGAACTGTGTATACTGTCTTCAATCTCAAAGATACATTTTTCTGCATAACTTTAGCAAGGGAATCCCAGCCTCTTTTTGCTTTTGAGTGGTCCACCCACAGGAAGGGTTCCAAGGCCAGCTCACCTGGACAAGACTTCCCCAAGGGTTTAAGAATTCACCCACCATCTTTGACGAGGCCCTACATGAGGATTTGCTTGAGTACAGAACCTCCAACCCGGGAGTCACTCTGTTAAAATATGTTGATGACTTGCTAATAGCCGCTGAGGACTATGAGTCATGTTTGTGGGGGACTGGAGCTCTCTTACAGACTCTGCAGGAAAAGGGGTATCAGGTGTCAGCAAAGAAAGCACATTTCTGTCAGAGCCATGCCAATTATTTAGGCTTTGATCTCCATGAGGGAGTGCATTCATTGTCTGAGTCCAGGAAACAGGTGATCAATCACCCGATACACCCGCCCCACCACGTCCTGACAAGTGAGGGAGTTTCTTGGGACAGTGGGCTACTGCAGGCTGTGGATACTGCGGTTCACGGAGATTGCCCAACCTCTCTACGAACTAAGGGAGGACTCACTATAGTAGAGTGGACAGCTGAGGCAGAAGGAGCATTTCGGGAATTACAAACAGGCTTACTGAGTGCCCCAGCACTGGTCATCCCAGATGTTACCAAGCCCTTCCACTTGTATGTGGATGAAAAGGCAGCGGTGGCCAAGGGAGTTTTGACTCAGACTCTGGGGCCTTGGCAAAGGCCAGTAGCCTATCTTAGCAAAACACTAGATCCAGTAGCGGCTTGCCTCCGCATAATTGCTGCCACAGCCCTCCTGGTCAAGGATACAGGCAAATTGACTTTGGGTCAAAATCTTATCTTGACCACCACGCACTCTATCAAGGGCCTTCTTCGGACTCCACCAGACCGATGGATGACAAACACCCAAGTGAAGGGGTATCAGGCCCTCCTCCTCAATGAACTGAAAGTGACTTTCCGGCCCCTAGCGGTGCTAAATCCAGCCACATTGCTACCAGAGGAGCTGGCTGACCACCCACATGACTGTGGGGAGGTCTTAACCCAGGTCACAGGAATAAGGCTGGATCTCAGAGACACTCCCCTCCCAGATGGAGAGATGACTCTGTTCACAGAGTTTCCATGATCAATGGAAAGAGGTATGTGGGGGCTGTGGTGGTATCTCCTGAGCAGGAACTCTGGATGGCAGCCCTGCCACATGGAACCTCGGTGCAAAAAGCGGAGTTGATTGCACTCACCAAGGCACTGCAGATGGCCAAAGGTAATACCGCCAACATCTATAGGGAGAGTAGGTATGCCTTTGCTACTCTCCATACACATGGGGCTATTTATTAAAGAAAGGGGCCTATTAACAACAGAAGGAAAAGGAATTAAAAACAGAGGAGAAATATTGGCTCTCTTCCAGGCTATTTGGGACCCAAAAGATGTGGCTGTTATGTATTGCCCAGGGCACCAAAAGGGGACTGATCTGATTTAGAAAGGAAACCAATTAGCAGATTGAGCGGCAAAGCAAGCAGCTCAAGAAACAGCACAAGAGCTGGTTACACTCCCGACTCCAGCCTTACCAGAAAAACCAGAGCTATTCAGAGGAAGATTTAAAGTATTTACAAAAATGGGTTAAACTGGACTATGAAGGGGACTGCGCTAAGGACTAGCGCTGCGCTAAGGCAGCGCTAAGGCTAAGAACAGGAAAGTTAATTCTTCCTCAAAGACTAGGAAGAAAATTAGTAAGCGAAATACATCAGGGCGCTCATTTGGGGACACGCAAGCTTAAAGAGCTTATGGGCAAGCAGTTCCAGTTTTCTAAATTAGGGCATATGGCTCAGGATGTGGTTGATAGATGTGCTCAATGTCAGGCAGTAAATGTGGGAAAAACTAGAACGGGACGAGGGAAGAGAGAAAGAGGCAAAGAGCCAGGAATTTATTGGGAAATGGGTTTTACAGAGATGAAACCGGGAAAATATGGACACAAGTATATGTCAGTTTTTGTGGATAACTTTTCAGGCTGGGTAGAGGCTTTCTCTGCCAAACATGAGATGGCAGGAGTGGTAGCCAAAAAGCTACTAGAAGAAATAATTCCTAGGTTTGGGCTGCCTCTTGCACTCGGGTCAGACAATGGCCCTGCATTTGTGAGTTCAGTCTCACAGGCATTGGCCAAGGCTGTGGGCACTAATTGGAAACTACATTGTGCCTACGGGCCCCAGAGTTCTGGGCAAGTAGAGAGAATGAACCGGATTCATAAAGAGACCTTGACAAAGCTAATTCTGGAGACTGGTGGTGGATGGGTGGATCTCCTTCCCTTTGCTCTCCTCAGGGCACAATGTACACCCTACTTAAACAAGGTGACCCCATTTGAAATAATGTTTGGTAGGATCCCCCCACCCCCTCGGCTACAAGAGGTTGCTATAGCAGAAATGAGTGTTCAGTCTGTACTCCAGTCACTGTAGGTATTACAGTCTGTTAAACCCACGCAGGGATCCGAACTGCCCACGCGGAGACGGAGATGGAGGTGGAGCCACATCCTTACCAACCTGGAGACTTGGTTTGGATACGCTGCCACCAAGTGGGAAACTTGGAGCCTGGCTGGAAGGGGCTGTTTACTGTCTTCCTGACCACCCCCTTGGCAATAAAAGTAGGCAGCACCAGGGCCTGGATTTACGTGAGTCACGTCAAACGAGCCAAGGACGAGGACGCCCCCCAGAGATGAAGCCCCAGCCCATGGGCCCCACCGATTGTGGATTAAAGCTAAGACTCAAAAAACAATGAGTTCATTGAGTTCATTGTTGCTCCTATTGTTAAATATAGGTGAGAGATATAGATAATTGCAAGAGAGAGGAAGGCTTGACATACTATTCCTAGAAGAAGGGAGGCTCTGCATAACTCTAGGAGAGAAATGCTGTTTCTGAGTAAATCACTCTGGAGTCATTAAAACAGTCTGGCAGCCATTAAACAGGGGGCATAGAGCTGGCTAAAAGTCAAGGATTTGACTAATCTCCAAAGAAAAGTGGGGAACGTAAGGGTCTATTCAGCCAGAGTGGCCCCACCCGGTTGAACTGCCATTTTGTTGTTTATGCAGTAAAACTTAAATTTATCCTCACCCGCCCCTTGGGGAACTTACTTAAAAGCAAGTCTGGGAAACCAGTCCCAGGTAACAAGGCCCAAGTACAAGGGTGGGTCAGGTCAGGTGGAGACATTCAATCAGTGGAGGCACATACTGCCTCCTAGCTACCAAGGAGTATGGGCCCCACCCTTTGGGTGCCTTTTGGGTGCCCATTCTGACTAAGGTGATAGGCTAGTTCAAATAGTTACTATAGGTGAATTGTAGTTCAATTGGCCACCCGTGTGTGACCTAGCATGACTGTACAGCTTTCTCTGTGTATTGTAATCTCATTGGCCACCTGTGTGTGGCCAGGCTCAACCACATGGCCCTTGCTCTGTAAAAGTTAGTCTGTGAGGCAGGGAGGGGTCGCCCTCTCTGTAAGAGGTGCGGCCCCAAACCGGCGGTTTGATTCTCCATGCTTGGCATGAGATAAAGCTTTGCTTGACTTTCACTTTGTATCAGTCTTGCTCCTTTAATCACGGACGCATTATTGGGGGACCCAACAAAGCTATGAAATTGGGGGTTAGTTACACAGCAACAGGTACCAATACAAACTAGGATAATAATCACCTTATAGGATGGTGGTAATTATTGTGATAATATATGAACAGAGTCTGACACACAGCACCATCACTGTACATGACAACTGTGACTCCTTACACTGAAAGGGAATTGCTATGATCTGAGTGTTTGTGCCCCCCCACATTCATGGTTGGAAACCTGCCCCTCAAGGTGATGGTATTAGGAGGTGGGCCCTTTGAGAGCTGATTAGGATTAGTGCCTTTATAAAAGAGGACCAATAGGGGCGCCTGGGTGGCTCAGTGCATTAAGCCTCTGCCTTCAGTTCAGATCATGATCTTGGGGTCCTGGGATCAAGCCCTGCATCAGGCTCTCAGTTCAGCGGGGAGCCTGCTTCCCCACCCCCCACCTGCCTCTCTCCCTACTTGTGATCTCTCTCACTGTCAAATAAATAAATATAATATTTTTTTAAAAAGAGGACCGACAGAGCTCCACAGCCCTTCCACCATCTGAAGGTACGAAAGGTTCATCGCCCAGAAGAGAGCCCCCACCTGATGATGCCAGCACCCTGACCTCAGGCTTCCAGCCTCCAGAACTGTGAGAAGTAAGTTTCTGTTGTTTATAAGCCACCCAGTCTGGGCTATATTATAATAGTAGTCCAGACAGACATAGACAAAAATGACAGTTCTTAATTTTAATATTTTTAAAAAGGAAGAAAGCAAAGCCTGTTCAATTAGGGTAACTGTTTTTCATATTTAACTGCTCCTTTTTAAATTTATAGAGTCTGTTTATAAGTCATATTCATTACTACTAAAGCCTCCTTACATTTTCCTTTCAAAAGAGGGAAAAAGTTCTGAGACTAATTTATGGTATCATCCTGGGATCAAATTAATCAAAATTCCTTCCTCCACAACCCCTGCCCAGCTGTCCCCACCCCGGGAAAGCATCTAGTTATCTATATAACACACAACCTCCAATCCACACATACCACCCAATATTTTGAGTTGCCTACACTAAAGTTTATCATTCTGGAGGTAAAATCTCACTACCGCTCTTTCTGTGTGTGGGGTACGTGATTTGGAAATTTGTGCTTTGTGTTCCTTTTATTTATTTATTTATTTGTTTGTTTGTTTGTTTGTTTATAAATATTTTATTTAATTGTTTTGCGGGGATAGACTCCCCTCTGAGCAGGGAGTCCAGCGCAGGGCTCCATTTCAGGACCCTGAGATCATGACCTGAGCAGAAGCAGATGCTGAACCACTGAGACACTGAGCTACCCAGGCACCCTGTATTCATTTTAAAATCACTGTGGGATTTTGTTACAGCACATTTTTCTAAGTGCTTTTGAAAAATTTTTTTAAATCATTTTTTTATTTTCAGCATAACAGTATTCATTGTTTTTGTACCACACCCAGTGCTCCATGCAATCTGTGCCCTCGCTAATACCCACCACCTGGTTCCCCCAACCTCCACCCCCCACCTCTTCAAACCCTTCAGATTGTTTTTCAGAGTCCATAGTCTCTCATTGTTCACCTCCCCTTCCAATTTCCCCCAACTCCCTTCTCCTAACTCCCCATGTCCTCCATGCTATTTGTTATGCTCCACAAATAAGTGAAACCATAGGACAATTGACTCTCTCTGCTTGACTTATTTCACTCAGCATAATCTCTTCCAGTCCCGTCCATGTTGCTACAAAAGTTGGGTATTCATCCTTTCTGGTGGAGGCATAATACTCCATAGTGTACATGGACCACATCTTCCTTATCCATTCGTCCGTTGAAGGGCATCTTGGTTCTTTCCACAGTGCGGCAACTGTGGCCATTGCTGCTACAAACATTGGGGTACAGATGGCCCTTCTTTTCACTACATCTGTATCTTGGGGTAAATACCCAGTAGTGCAATTGCAGGGCCATAGGGAAGTTCTATTTTTTATTTCTTGAGGAATCTCCACACTGTTCTCCAAAGAGGCTGCACCAACTTGCATTCCCACCAACAGTGTAAGAGGGTTCCCCTTTCTCCACATCCTCTCCAACACATGTTGTTTCCTGTCTTGCTAATTTTGGCCATTCTAACTGGTGTAAGGTGATATCTCAATGTGGTTTTAATTGGAATCTCCCTGATGGCTAGTGATGATGAACATTTTTTCATGTGTCTGATAGCCATTTGTATGTCTTCATTGGAGAAGTGTCTGTTCATATCTTCTGCCCATTTTTTGATATGATTATCTGTTTTGTGTGTGTTGAGTTTGAGGAGTTCTTTATAGATCCTGGATATCAATCTTTTGTCTGTACTGTCATTTGCAAATATCTTCTCCCATTCCGTGGGTTGCCTCTTTGTTTTCTTGACTGTTTCCTTTGCTCTGCAGAAGCTTTTGATTTTGATGAAGTCCCAAAAGTTTATTTTCGCTTTTGTTTCCTTTGCCTTTGGAGACATATCTTGAAAGAAGTTGCTGTGGCTGATATCGAAGAGGTTACGGCCTATGTTCTCCTCTAGGATTCTGAATGATTCCTGTCTCACGTTGAGGTCTTTTATCCATTTTGAGTTTATCTTTGTGTACGGTGTAAGAGAATGGTCGAGTTTCATTCCTCTACATATAGCTGTCCAGTTTTCCCAGCACCATCTATTGAAGAGACTGTCTTTTTTCCACTGGATATTTTTTCCTGTTTTGTCAAAGATTAACTGACCATAGAGTTGAGGGTCCATATCTGGGCTCTCTACTCTGTTCCACTGGTCTATGTGTCTGTTTTTATGCCAGTACCATGCTGTCTTGGTGATCACAGCTTTGTAGTAAAGCTTGAAATCAGGTAACGTGATGCCCCCAGTTTTATTTTTGTTTTTCAACATTTCCTTAGCGATTCCGGGTCTCTTCTGGTTCCATACAAATTTTTGGATTATTTGCTTCAGCTCTTTGAAGAATACCGGTGGAATTTTGATTGGAATGGTATTAAAAGTATAGATTGCTCTAGGCAGTATTGACATTTTAACAATGTTTATTCTTCGGATCCAAGAGCATGGAATGGTCTTCCATCTTTTTGTGTCTTCTTCGATTTCTTTCATGAGTGTTCTGTAGTTCCTCGAGTACAGATCCTTTACCTCTTTGGTTAGGTTTATTCCCAGGTATCTTATAGTTCTTGGTGCTATAGTAAATGGAAATTTTATCTGGAAAACTTAGATTAATGAAAATGACTAGTATCTTTACAGAATCTATTCATTTTCCCAGACATCTCTTTTATAACAAAAGTTCAGCTTTCAGAAGACAGCTTTGGCAATTGAAAATTCTCACGGGGTCATCTGAATATGTCCAACATCTCACACAGTAGGTCATGTTTGAAGATAGAAAAAGTATAGACAAGAAGAATTTCTTTTGTCTTTCTCTATGGTTTCTTCACCCTTTCATATTGATAGGGGTAACGAATTTCTTTTACATGAAGTGGAAAAATCTGGTATAAGACCAGAATTTCAAAAACCCCTTATACTCTTTAAAGAATATCATTATTTAAGTGCCATAAAAGCCAAGGTATGTGCCTGAGCTGTTGTTCAGCAAGGATTGTGACCAGTTTGTGGATTCCACAGACATTAACAGTACACTTGGGTACGCTATTCAATAGGTCAGGAACTCTTTTTCCAGAAAGCCACTAATGCACTTGACCTTTCCCAAGGAAGATTGGAAATCACAAAGAGGTCTGTCTGCCAAGCCCAAACACATTGTCTATTCATTAGATTGGCAATAGCTAAATAATCATTGGAAATTCCTATTTGTTAAGACAATGTTTGGCTTAGGATTTTATGCACACTACTTTAGAAGAAGCTACTATGTTGCCTTTGGAAGTTTTAGGTAAATCAAAGTCATGTTTATTGTTTTAAATAACAATATTTTTGTTTCTCCAATTCTTGGAGAGGATATGGAATGTGAAAAAAAGATTTTACCAATTAACTATTTTCATTTCTACTTTTGGCCCTATCTTTCTGTGTAACCTCAGGCCAGTTTCTTAACCCTTCAGAGCCTCATTTTTCTTATCAACAAAGTATCTGCTCTCCTTCAGATGGTGTCCTGGGGATTGGGACTTGTCAATGAGGGGTTGCATGTGTTTCTATAATGTCATTAAATTCTTGACTGCAAGTTATAGATCTCTAAGTCAAATGAACATAACAAAACTAAAACTAAAACAAAAAAATATAGATTTTTTTGGAAGATATGTGATGTCTCAACAGAAAAAGACCAGATTATACCCATTCATCAGTAACAACTGTATCCAGGGATTCTACTACTCCTACTTTCACTTTCTTGTGGGATATCTTTATTCTTTTGTTCCTTACCTTTGTTTTGTTGTTGCTGCTTTGTTTTTTGTTGTTGTTTTGGGTTTTTTGCACAAGGTTCATTCAAAGGGTAGGCAAGAGCTGCTAATAACTCCCAAGCTTTATGGCTTAGCATGGATCAGATGCCTACAAACCAATAGTGGGGAGATGGATGTGGTAGTTGAGGTGGGGTTGGGGAGGGGAGTTTGTCGTGCAGATAATACTGTAGGGCTGTAATCTGGGTGGGGGGCATAGACCAACTGCTCCAGATGCAGAGGGGAAGGATAGAAAAACTGTGGAGTGTTTAGAAGTATTGCCCAATTATTTGGATATACCACCAGATCATTTGAAAGAGAGTACCAAAGCATTGGTTCTTAGCCCTGACTGAATGTTTAAATCATCTGGGGAGCTTTTTAAATACCTGCTCAACAAAGTCCTCTGTGGGTCGTCATCAGAATCACCTGAAGAGCTTCTGAAATTTGTAACCTTTTCAGATCTACTCAGACCTATTCAATCATTCTCTAGAATAGGAGGTGGTGGGAACCCAGAACTTGTCTTAAATTCTGCAAGGATTTTTTTTTTCTTCTCACATTGAATATTGAGAATCATTGCTCTAGATTGGGGATTCCCAGATTCTCAGACCAGCAGCTTCAGCTTCACTTGGGAACCAACTGGTAAAGCAAACTCTCAAGTCCCACCTCAGGCACACTGTATCAGAAAGTCTTGCACTGGAGCCCAGCAGCCTGCTTTCCAAAGAGCCATCCAAGTGTTTGAAATACCCACTAAAATTTGAGAGCCATTGCTCCAGATGCATTTAAGCTCTCCACTAATTCATTTCTACAGTATTTTACAAATGTATTGATCCTGGGTTTGGGCATTTAAAATATGTAATTGCTTTTCCTTTAAACTCTAAATATTTGGTTTGAAAATCACCCTGTGGGTACCACAATGCCATTTAAAAATGGAGTGTTGGGGTGCCTGGGTGGCTTAGTTGAGTGTCTGACTCTGGACTTTGGCTCGGGTTGTGACCTCAAAACCATGAGTTCCACTCCCATGTCAGGCTCCATGCTCAACGTGGGGAGTCTGCTTAAAGATACTCTCTCTCCCTCTGCCCCTCCCTACCATGGTCATGTGTGCCTGTGCTTTCTATCTCTCTAAAAAAATTGTTTTTAGACGCAGTGTTGCATAAGACACATAAAGATAAATTTTCAACATCTACACAGCTGAGATAAAGATAGCTTTTGTTACTTTTATTTTTTCCCCCTAATTACAGTTTCCTCAACTTCTCTGGAGTGTCCCCCCACCTTCGGTGTGTCTGTGAACTAACTCTCGAATGTCAGTTTCGTAATTGTCAGCATCTTTTAATCATAGGCAACACAGCTGTAGCTTGAGAAACTTTATCTTTTAATCTCCCCCGTTTAAGCCACTAATCCATTCTGAAATATAAGAAAAATTGAATATTTTTATTTTAGAATAAAATACTTTTGAGTCATAAAACAACATTAAATGAACTTAAAAGTTCAGAAAGCTTTTAAAAACAATTTTAAAATATCATTGCAAAACAAGACCACAAAGTGTATGTACTTGTCCTTGTGTTTCCATGTAGGGGAAGGGAGAACTTTAGAATTCCATGCATGATAATTTACTGACTAAAGAGTTTACAAAGATCCTTACAGATAGGTAGGAAGAGAATAGTGGAAATACTGAGGAATAGATAAGTAAATATCTGAAAACACAAGTGTTTATACCTTAAACCTACTACCTTTGAAAATTTTAGAGATGAAACAAGAATACACAAGTACCCAGTCCATTAGCCACTAGAGCAATGATGTCACCACATGTCAAGTGGCCTCCAGGACCTCTGTGTACATTCATGGGAGAAGAGGAATGTGAAAGCAAGTAATGTCTTAGTACTGTGAAAACAATTTTGGTCTCAGAGATATTGGGGGCTTTAAGGCATTCCAGAACTACAACTTAAGAATAATAAATTGGGTCAAATTCATATAGTTCCATTCAAATCTGCCACTCTGAGAAACCTGGCCAAGCATAAAGTGCCATGGTAATAAAAAAGGAATGTGTGGCCTGTGCCAGGGACATGCAGTCTTGTCAGAGAAGCAAGCCTAGAGGCATCTGAGGTATAGTGGAAAGCTCTTTTTAAAAAATATTTAATAAAATATTATGAAGTTCTTGATAAGGAAGAAAGACTAGATATATCTTTCTTAGAAGAAACAGATTTGCTTGGAGTCTGTAAAAGAAGAAAGCTTTAATGGTTGAGAAAGGGTGTTGTAACCAAGGGGAACTGAGGGAGAAAGAAGAAAAGAACAAGCATGGGATGATACAGTAAGATCCACAGAAACCTACAAAGGAGAAGTACTCAACAACCCAAGGGAAACATGAAGGGGGGAGAGGAAGGGGTAGGGTGGAGAGAGAAAGCACAAATAAGACCTCACATCACTAAGGAAGTCATCACACATATGAATTAATCATAATAAACATTGGGGATATCAAAGGCATATAAAACTCAAAAGTTTAAATGACTAAATAGGCCTCTGAAAGAAAAGAAACTCTGTATAACTTTTTATAGAAGTAGGTAATGTAAAGAGAAAAAACATTCAGCTTGGAAGCTCAGTCTGAGACCCCTGGGATAGTCTGAGAGGAAAACTGTACAAATGAAAGTTTTTCATATAAGAACAACCATGTGTGTGTTTTTTTTTTTAAAGGTTTGTGAGGTTTGTGTGGACCAGTGCATGATAATTATGAATAAATGAAGGGAAACTGGGTTTATAAAAATGAGTGTCTATCATTCAAAGAACTGGAATGTTGGGGGAAATTCTTGAGGAATGGGGTGGTCTTCCTCCACACTCAAGAGGTGATCATAAATTGCATCAGCTTCAGAAAACACATATCTGGTCATGCCACATCCCAAATCCAGGCCTCTCAAGAGCCCTCAACTGCCCAACCCTACTGTTGAGGTCTTCCATGTTACACCCCTTTCTTACCAGTCACCTCATTTACATTCTTCTGCCTACCAAACCTATGAACCACTTGGAAGACAGAACAACCATTTGTGTAACAACACACTGGGGTACAGTTTTTTAATTTTCTAAGACTATTCAAATCCCAATATGGGATCTATGTGGCAAAATTTTAATACATGAATCCCTATATGGTCAAAAAGTCAATTTGTCAACAGAATAACTAAAAGCACCATTATGTCTAGCTGTGAATCACTATAATTGAATTTGTTTCTCTGTTACTTGTGTTGACAAGTAACTTTGTTTTTATATTCTGTATGTCTTATAAACCCTATAATACATAATTGTTATTGCTTTACCCAAAAATGATTATTTTAAGTTGAAAATGACATTGTATATTTCTGGGGCTCTTCCTTCTTCTCTGAAATTCAAGGCTTCCTGGAATAATTCCCTTTTCCCTCAAATTCTTTTAGTATTTTTTGAAGTGCACATGTACTGGTAACCAATTGCCTCAGATTTTGTTTTTCTGAAAATATACTGATTCTACTTTGAATTTTCAAGGATGTTTTTATGAAGTCTGGAATTTTAGATTGATATCGCCCCCCTTGCAGTGCTTTAAGATATCAATCCAGTTTCTTCCAGTTCTCATTATTTCTGATGAGTACTCAGCTCTACTTCTTATCATTATTTCTCTAAATGTACTGTGATATTTTCATGTCACTTTTTTTAAGATCTAAATTTAGGATCTAAAAAATTTAGATTCTAAATTTAGAGTTAAATTTAGAGGATTTAGGTTTTCTGTTTATTTGTTTGTTTGTTTTAAAGGACTGTGGCTGTTATATGCCTAGGGATGGCTTTCCCAGCATTTATCCTAAGTTTTTCTTCACTTCTACAGTAGCTTGATCTTTCATTGATTTCGAAAAAAAAAATCTCAGCAATATTCTCTTCAAATAATTCTTTAGCCTGGTTTTCTCTTTTCTCTATCTGGTATTCTAATTATACACACATAAGACCACTAATTATTGTCCCACAGGTCTCTGAAGTTCTTTTTAAGATTCTTTGGTTCAGTTGATATTATTTCTATTGACCTATGGGTTTTCTAATTGTTTCTTTTACTGAATCTAGACTGTTAAGCGCATCCAACAAATCATTAATTTAGGTATTGCACTTTTACTTCCTGAATTTCCATTTGTTTCCTTATGGAGTCTTCATTTCTCTGATGAAGTTCCCCATCTTTTCCTCTAAATTCTTTAAAAGTCTGCTTTATTTAAAAATCCTTATATGCTAATTTTAACATGCAAATCATCTGTGGTTTTGCTTCTATAAACTTCCTTTAAAAAACTCAATTATGAGTCCTATTCTCCTAAAAAAGTCTGTATCATAATTTTTAAATAGTACGGCAGATACTGTGTTTAAAAGGCCCACAGACATTAGAATAAATCTTTTCTCCAGACATGTCCTGTTTTTTCCTTTGCCAGATACTTAGAGAAAGAGAATGTTTTTTTCTTTTTTTTCAGGTTCGCAAGAAATTGAGCTAGATCTGAGGCTGGGTTACAATTTTACCAAGTTCAGTTGACCTCTTGTGTCAAACATCCTCCGGGCAAAATCTGTTCTATGTGTATTACAAGCAACTCTCTCTGGCAAGACTTTGGGATCTAAGCACCATTAGGACTGCAAGAGATCGTTCTTTGCCTTCCAGCTCAGCACTGAGCATCCTGAACCCCAACGAACCTGTGAGGTAGAATCAGTGGCAATCAAGAGGAACTATTTCTGCATTTGAAACTGCTCTAGATTCCAGTCCTTCAAGCAGGTTCATGAGATTTCTAAGTTTTGTTGACTTCTCCTTCCCCAGCATATCAACCCTCCCCTCTCCCTGGCGTCTGGGAGGCAAGATAGTCTGCTTAACTATGCCCAGACACAGCAGTTCCACCTATGGATGAAAGTGTAACTAACCAGATCCACGAATAAGAGCTCTCCCCTCTTTACAATTCAGTTCCTTTGAGTATATAGCTTACTGGTGGCTTAATATATGTGTACATATGTATATGTGTACATATGTGTGTGTGTGTGTGTGTGTGTGTGTGTGTGTGTATACACACACACGGTTTTGTTACTCTTTATATCCTTGAATTCAGTTTCAATAGAATAATGACCACTCTAAAACAGAATATATTAATGAATTATTTTTTTCTTTTTTCAAAGATTTTATTTGTTTATTTGAGAGAGAGAGAGAACAAACAGGAGAAAGGCAGGCAAAGGGAGAGGGAGAAGCAGGATCCCCACTGAGCAGGGAGCCCAACTTGAGGCTCAGTCCCAGGAACCTGGGGTCATGACTTGAGCTGAAGGCAGATGCTTAACTGACTGAGCCACCCAGGTGCCCTATTAATGAAGTATTTTCAATCTTCCTCATTTTGGGTCCATTTGAGCCATTTTTATGAGAATGTTCTCATCTCATTTTTATTTTTCTTTGTAAGGCCTTGTTTGATTATCTAAACAATCTGAAAGAAATACTTGTGGCAGTATTTTTAAACTTTAGGTTTCAAAGAAGGTATTTACAGGAAGTGTTGTTCACTTCCAATTCTTTCTGCTTTGGTTTCTAGGGTTATTTATTGATCGCTGGAATCCCAATGCTGCAGTTTCAAATCTGTTTTCAAGGAAGGAAAAGAATTTAAATCTGACTCTATGATACAAACATAACTGAAATGTATAAAATTAGAATTAAAAAGAGTACAAATTTGGAGAAGTCCTAATATTTAAAATCACTGATAACCTTACAAGGTAACTTAGGAAATGTCTGAACTTACTTAGAAGACATTTGCTGATAAGTCAATGCGCACAAACTCTGGGGTCACCAGTACATTCCATTTTAATGTAAGAGGAGAGGACATAAAAACCTAACTTTCTTCATGGCTGAGACTCACAGATCCAAGTTATAGCACTTCAGAGAAGATATATTTATTCCAGTATAGCTGATTTGGAAGCTACATCATAGTTTACTTCTTTTAAAATTTTTATTTGTTTAGATTAAAAACCCCAGTTAAATTATAGTTTATATGTTGTTCACAGCAAGATTACACAATAAAACCATTAAGTAGCCATCTGAGTTCTCTGCAGAGCAAGATCCTGGGATGTAGTAAGACAGCTTGCAAATTCCACTTTGTTCCTTTTGTATTAAAAATTGTTCATGAGCCAACTGGGGAAAAAGAACTCCCACATACCTCACTTTTGCCAAATTACAACAAAACTGTTTCAGAATAAGAACAATGGAGAAACATATTAATTCTCAGTAGAACAGAATGCATGCCCTCCCTTCTACTTATTACAATAGCAACTTTTTTTTTCATGTGTTTTCTTGATTTCTATAGTTACACTTGGTATGAAAACTCCAATTTGGCTTTTCCGTGGGTTTGATGCAGAGTTAACTGGTACAGATGAAAACCTAAATACAGTCTTGGGAAGGCACACAAGGGATTTGTTCACAGTATTCTAGAATGCATCACCTGAAGGCTGCAAATCACCTGAGCAAGAGAAAAGAATTATTGAGTTAAGGAAGAGTGAGCAATTGGGGGAATCCACTTAGCCTGAGAAAATGGAAATTTCCCAGGGACTACCTTTCCAGCTTGATTTCTGTTTGATCATCATACCCTGAAGTATTTTTTTTTGACGTGTATGTTTTTTTTAAAATTTTCAGCATAACAGTATTCATTGTTTTTGTACCACACCCAGTGCTCCATGCAGTCTGTGCCCTCTAATACCCACCACCTGGTTCCCCCAACCTCCCACCCCCCCACCACTTCAAACCCTTCAGATTGTTTTTCAGAGTCCATAGTCTCTCATTGTTCACCTCCCCTTCCAATTTCCCCCAAATGCCTTCTCCTAACTCCCCATGTCCTCCAGTATTTTAAAAGATACAGATATTGAGTTATGCTCCAAATGGATATTAAACAGTTCTTGTTTTTTTAAATCACATAGCTACATGTCATCTTATGCTCTCCTTTGCTGATGAACAGACAGAATGTTTGGAGGCAAGGAAAGGAAGGTGTGATGCTTTTGTACATCAAACAAAAAACTTTATTCCTTACCAACATACTTCCTATACTTATATTTTATCTAGTTAAGAGGATGTGGACTTAGACCAGTATCAGTAAAACAAAACAAAACAAAACAAAACAAACAAACAAACAAAAAACATGGTCATGATCCCTAGCCTTGGAGTTCCAGTGTACTATTTCTGCCTTTTTTTCTTTTTCAGCCTGCTGATGGCACCCCAAGAAAAAGCTTAAAAATGGAGCAAAAAGCTCTAGGTTTTGTTGTTGTTTGTTTGTTGTTGCTTGTTTGTTTGTTTGTTTGTTTCCAATTGGGCAACAAGAGTAGACTTCAGTGGTAATGAATTGCCAAAAACTGTGCTCCAGTATTTCATTTTCTCCTAAAGGATCTGAATTTAGATAAGTAGTCACTGTCTCTAACTACTGTGAAGTATTCCTGTTAAGTTCTACAGTTTAACAGTGGCACTTTCCAAGAGACCAATGATTCCTAAGAACACATTTAAAATGTGTTGCTTCATCAGAGGGAAAGAGGGAATTGTACAATATGTTTAGAAGGGACCTCCTTGTATCTTCTAAAAATGATATTTGGAATCACAAGAATTTTTTCTTCATATTTCCTTTCTCTTCTTAGTTTTAAAAATGTTTTAGCAGAGTAGTATGTCCTAAAAATAACCTAACTTTGCTGAGCACTTATGTGTCAGTCACACAGCTATACACCTCATATAATTTAATGTATCTTTATAAAAGACTGTTTCCTAGCAGAAGAAATGGAAGCTCACCAAAGTGACCCAGAATTCAAATCTGGCCTGGTTGCTAGGATCACACTTTTGGACTTCCATGTAGGTACTCTTCTTATTGCATATTTTATTTCCAGAATAATAACAAGAAAGGTTTTGGAGATTCTTTCCCCTAATCCCCTAGGAGATCAACACAAGGGTGCATTTATGACTGTACAGACAACTGACAATTAGAGAGATTTCACTTACTCCCACAGCAAGCTGGAGAGTGACCATTTGTCCTCTGGTCAACCACTCCCAGTTAGTTATGAAAATACCTCACTGGGAACAGTGACCCAAGAGGCATATATCTATTCAGAAATTAGATGAATATATTAAATGGTTTTTAGAATAATAGACCAAATAAATTGAGAACTCCTTCAATTATAGGAATGAGTGATGACTTTCATAGTCTCTTTTTCAAACCGACGAATCTGTGAATCCACCAAAACAAAGTAGGTAGTTTTAACAAGCAAAAATTATGTCATGCATGCAGATTCAGCAACTGGTCATAGTTTAAGAATAAGCAGAACGATTGCTCTGTTTTAAGCAGGAGGTTTTGTAGATATGTCTGCGAATGGTTAATAAATGATCTCAAAGAATCCATGGCAAATTACCTTTTGATAGAATCTTAGGCTGCAAAGATAAGGAAACTGGTGAAAGAAGAATCAGATGAAGGAGAGAAGTTAATCTACCTGCTCGTGAGCAGACACACCTTTGTCAAACCCTATGCTGCCCCACCTGACATCTTGATGCCAGGGAGTAAAGAAATGGGTCTCAAGCATTCTTGAGAAAATCTGCTGTATATGTGACTTTCTATTACTGCCCAGAAGTGTATATTTAAATGTTAAATTTCACGTGAAGACTTTCAAAAGAAAACACATTAAGTAATTCAAATAGACTTTAAAAACCTTCTTCACTTGATGGACAGCAGCGAAATCCCGATGACCAGGTGAGAGAGTTGAATAAGAGTTGAACTTTTACAGGGTAAGGAGGTGAAGGGAATATGTATCTTTGTGGTTTGGCTTGGTAGCTATTTTGTCTTTAATTGCCATGGAACTTGCTGTTAGAGATTGTTCTGGCTTTCACGTTTTTGGCTCAGGATACTTGCTGCCATCCTACCTGATAACAGTCAGAGTCATGATTCCCAAAAGCTGTGTTTTTGCAAGCCTTGTGTGGTCTGTTGGTTAGTTAAGGTTGGAGGGTAGTTGATGTAATGCAAAAAAAAAAAAAAAAAAAAGTGTGAATGGGAGAGCGGGAGATAAATCCACAATTGAAAGCAAAGGGGAAATTGAGAATCCTCTATCATGTCTGTTTTTTTTTCTTTTTTCTTTTTTAAAGACACATTATTATTTATATTTTCTGTGAATGTTGAATAAGGAAGCACACATATGAAAGCTTCTGTGCAGTTTTCATAAAGACAGAATAAAACTCACTGTGATATTACTAGACATCTGATTGAGATTTCTTACTGTTCTACTGAAAATGCTCTTCTGGATCAAATGTCTTAAGGCCAGTAGAAAGTACCACATCAAACAGATAGTTTTTCTTTTCCTTCTACTTAGTTTTAGTGGAAAAAAAATTGTTGTATATTGAATAAAATACTTACTATATGGCTTTCCTCTTTAAATTTTTTTATCCAGATTTATTGATTACTCAAATATCCCCTTTTTCATGCACTCTCTTGAGTTAAGATAAAAATGGTTTCATCCACTGCAAATGCACAGACATTTGAGAGGGGTAACACATGAAGTTCTTAGGCATAACTGCTCACCATACTGCTCTCTTTTAAAATAGAAAATGTTTAGTATCATCTGGCCACTGGCTGTGTGGCTCTGGCTTATTTAGGTGAAGGCAGAGGAATGAGGAGAAGGAGGACTGTAGCAAAATAGGAGAATAGGGGGTCAGGGCTGAGAGAGGACGATAAAAAGGCACAGAAATAGAAAGAAGGTCATTTGTAAGACTTCTGCTTCCCTCACAGGTTGGCCTACAATTTGAACTTTGTTACAAACTGTGCTGAGAAAAAACTCCACAAATGCTTTTTCCTACATCTCTGTAACATTAACTACCCTAGCTGACCATATGTCTCTGGTTTTTAAAGAATTGTCCTGCTTTGATAGCTGTGAAAAATCACAGCTCCGTCTCTCAGAGGGACACCTGATTTATTACCATCAGGCAGCGGTTGAAGCTTCAGTCATGACCAGGATCATAAACATTTGTTGTTTGTTGTATTTCAGACTTGGTCAGACTCTGAATGTGTCCTCAGTCTGGTTCTACAACTATCTGCTGAGCACCTTCTTGAGCTCTGTAGGCATGGTGCCAGGTACCAGAGGAACAAATGTGAGTAATCTAGACAATGTCACCACCTTATGGAGTAGTATCTGGGCACATAAGAGTGTAACATGCTGATTTCAGACTGTTGAAAGATCCTTCCTACTCTGGGCCCTGGGTTCACTGTCACCTCTGTCCCACTGAAGCTGCTAATCATGGAGGTCTTGGATCATGAAGATGTCCTTTGCATGGAAGCCTTATGGTCCAAGGAATGAGGCCATGGAACTTGGTGTTTCGCACCAAAAAAAATTGATTTGTAGGATGTGACAAGTGGTACCAAGATTTGGCATCTCTCAAAAATTCAAATGCAGAGAATTTGGATCAGAGATCTTCCTTGAACTCTCTAGGTGACTGAGTATCCAAACCCTCCCCCTCCATGAAAATGTTTTAAAACAATTTGACTCTGAAAAACAATCTGAAGGATTAGAAGAGGTGGAGGGGTGGGAGGTTGGGGGAACCAGGTGGTGGGTATTAATGAGGGCACGGATTGCATGGAGCACTGGGTGTGGTACAAAAACAATGAATACTGTTATGCTGAAAATTAAAAAAATTTAAAAAAATAAAAAAATAAAAAAATAAAATACATATGATCCCGCCTATTAAAAAAAAAACAAAAACAATTTGAATTCACTATGACTATCCAAAAACTCATGTTTTCGTTTACCTTCTGCTATATTAGCCAAATGTTAGATTAGCATTTCTCTGCTCCTATATACTATCACTTGAAACATGTTAAATATGGGGGCGGGGAGGGGCGCAGAGAGACATAAACACCTGCCTGGGTTTAGCTTCCAGGCACACTCTTGAAAATTAAGTCCTGTCCACATGTCTGCTTTCCCTCCCTGCACACTTCCTACATTGTTTCTCATTTTTTATCTTACTGCTGGCATCAACTTGTTGCTGAAGCTCTTGAGATACTAAGCTCAAATTAAACTGGGTGGTGGATAGGTAAAGGAATCATTATTTAAAAACTATTTGCAGCCACTTTTGCCTTCTAGGTGGAGGGCTTTGGAATCATTCATAACAAAAGTTAAATTTATACTGTTTCTTTTCTCGGTATGGTGATGGGTGGGGAGGAGAGAAAAATGTAACACAGATGTTCACTGAGGTCACCCTGCTCCTCAGCCTCAGGATAGCAAAGGGTCAGGTCAAACTCTGCAATTATGTTTTATTCAAGTCCAATGCCCTCAGGATTTCTGCAGATAGATTTGTGCTAGTGTTTGCAGTTTCCTGCTTTTGTTGAATTCTCATTACTCTGAGTCTTGAGGCTGCTTTATCTCTGCCCTGGCTTGAAGTTAGATGTGGGAGCATTTCCTTCTCTATTTTATGCCCTGCTTTCCTCCTGCTCACCAAAGACAGCTGCGAATACAAAAAAAAAAAAAAAATCACTGAGATTTGGGGTTATGTAGTGTAGGGAAGGGGCATATACAACACAGATAATTTGAAATTGGGTATTAAATTTTTCTGGCCTCAGAAAGTCCCTTGGCTGTTGTGTCCAAATCAAGCTCTGACCTCTGACTTCTCTCTGCATAACCCTCTCTTTACCTCACCTTCTGTCCCAACAGCACAAATAATCATCTTACTTTCACATGCAGAAAAATGCAACTCTCTTCAAACTAGAATATATTTCCTCTGGGTACCTGTGCTGAGTACACTTGAAAAGAGTGTGTATTCTGTTGATATTGAATGGAGTGCTTTATAAATGTCAATTAGATCAAGTTTAACAGTGCTGTTCAAATCTCTGTCCTTACTGGTTTTTGGTCTACTTTTTCAATCTGTAATTAAAGAGGGGTGGTAAGATTTCTAACTAAAGTTTTGGATTTGTTTCTTTTTGCAGTTCTATCAGTTTTTGCCTCATGTAGTTGGATGCTTTGCTTTTAGGTATACAAATGTTTAACTTTCTTATCTCCTCTTGATTAATTGGCCCCTTTATCATTATGAAATGACATTTCCTTTAGCCCTGCTAAACTCCTTTGCTCTGAAATCCTATCTTGTCTCATTCTAATATTGCCACTCTGTCTTTCTTTTGATTAGTGTAGGCATAGTATTTTTATTTTTAATTTTTTTTAAAGATTTTATTTATTTATTTGACAGAGAGAGATCACAAGTAGATGGAGAGGCAGGCAGAGAGAGAGAGAGAGGGAAGCAGGCTCCCTGCTGAGCAGAGAGCCCGATGCGGGACTCGATCCCAGGACCCTGAGATCATGACCTGAGCCGAAGGCAGCGGCTTAACCCACTGAGCCACCCAGGCGCCCGGCATAGTATTTTTAAAACCTCAAATTCCATCACTATCAACACCTGCATTCACCATGGGCACATTTCTTATGATCTATAAACCTAGACTAACAGATCATTATCACCAATGTGCATAGTTTATCTTAGAGTTCACTCTTGGTGCTGTACATTCTGTGTGTCTTGACAGGTCTATAATGTCAAATATCTGCCACTGTAATATGCAGAATAGGTTTGCTACCCAAAGATCTACTCTGCCTGTCCATCCTTCTCTCCCACACAGCCCCTAGTAACCACTGATCTTTTCACGGTCTCCATGGTTTTGCCGTTTCCAGAATGTCACAGGGTTAGAATCATGCAATATGTAGCTCACTTAGTAGTATGCATTTAACAAACGTGAGTAATCTAGACAATGTCACCACCTTATGGAGTAGTATCTGGGCACATAAGAGTGTAACATGCTGATTTCAGACTGTTGAAAGATCCTTCCTACTCTGGGTCCTGGGTTCACTGTCATCTCTGTCCCACTGCAGAGCCTTTTCGTGGCTTGAAAGCTCCTTTATTTTTAGTGTTAAATAATATTCCATTGTCTGGATGTATCACAATTTATTCATTTACCTACTGAAGGATAGCTCAGTTGCTTTCAAGTGTTAGCAATTATAAACAAAACCCTCTAAATCCGTGTGCAGGTTTTTATGCAGACAAGAGTTTTCAGTTCATCTGCATAAAGATCAAGGAGTATAATTGCCAGATCACATGGTGGGAATATGTTTAGTTTTGTAAGAAAATTGACAAATGGTCTGAACCATTTTGCATTTCTACCTGCAATGAATGAGAATTCCTTTTGTAAGAGTACTCCAGCTGGTTAAGGGTTAACTTGCTTCAAGTTAACACCCTTCTTGCTTGCTGACTTAAGGCCCTTGATCTGTAACAGAACTAATTTACTTTCTTTGAGATTTGTAGAGAGCTGTCCTTGAGGAATGAAGGACTAGAACATTCTGAGGCCACAGAGGCCAGCAGGTTTGTTTGAAGCCACGTTAGCTTTCTGATTAGCCCAGAAATCTCTTAGCAAAATGTTTTTCTTTTTTAAAGTCACATAGGTGACTTTACTGACCTTCCTTTGCACATCTGTAGACCTCACCCTCCTTTGCAGAAAGAGCAGAGTACACTTGCACAGCCCTTGGGTACCAAGGGACTAAAACTTCTTACACAACCTCTGAGCACTGAGATAAATCTGGAACTGGCATCATTGAGTCTGAATGTCATCAAGAAATGTCACTCCCTTAACTGATTAAGCCTCTTTAAAAATCTCTGTACCAGGCGGGAACCTTGGAGTTGGCCTTTGGAGAAGTGTCTGTCTCCGCAGGTGGTTAGCCTCCTGAATAAAGCTCCTATTCCTTTCCAGGCAAAAGCTGTCTCTTGAGGATTGGCCTTTCAAGTGACAAGCAGCCAACTTGCATTTGGGGAAGGCTATTGCTCCATATCCTCGCTAGCATTTGTGCTGTCAGTGTGTTGGATTGTGGCCATTTTAATAGGTATGTGGTGGCAGCTCAGTGTTGTTGAAATTTGCATTTTCCCAATGCCATGTTATGTTGAGCATCTTTTCATGTTTATTTTCCATCTGCATATTTCTTTGGTGAGGTATCTGTTCAGTCTTTTGCTCATTTTTTCTAACCAGGTTGTTCGTTTTCTTATTGTTGAGTTTCAAGAAATCTTTGTATATTTTAGATAATAATCCTTTATCAGATGTGTCTTTTGCAAATATTTTCTCCAAGTCTGTGCTTTGTTTTCTCATTCTCTTGACCTTATCTTCTGCAGAGAAGAAACTTTGCATTTTAATAAAGTCCAGGTTTCAACTATTTTTTTTTTCATGGATGACAATACAGTTTGTAAGGGAAAGAATGTCATATTCGTATTTATATTTTCTACTTCTGGCACATTTGACTGGTGCATTTTAGGCACTGTGTATCGAAGGAGTGAGTGAATGCCCTGTTCTAAGTATTATCTTTTCAAAACAGGATCACCTATATTGTTATGTTAACGAAAGAGCTTATTGGATTTAACAAGCAAAAAGTAATAACAAATGATTGACTATTTGCTTATCAGGCTGATTCAGCTCTGACATTTGTACATCTTGCTATCTACTTTCCTCCACGAATTACATTAAATGTTTATTATGTTTACCGGTTGTCCCAGCTTCAGATATGGAAAAAAACCTTGTTACACATACGAAACCTCTAATCTTCCAGTGTGACTGAATCCTGAGGACTTGTCTGTTGTTCAGAAAACATCTCATTTTCTATAACCCAAAAACTACACCTAAGATATCAAAGTCGCACACTACAGTCAGATGGCATTCTCTTATTAACTAAAATCTAGTCTCTCCCTCTTTATAACATTTTACTATAAACATCAAAAAATGCTTGATAATTTATCAGATATGATATCTTTATGAATTTAGGATGTTCAACTGTTAATTTATTTCTGAATAAATCCTAAGTTATGTCAAATATATTGTGATTGAGCCTTAAACCTGAGCATGAATATAATATAGATATAATGAAAATATTCTTCAAAATAAAAGTGTTATAAGAAAGGAGTTATGCCACATTTATATAAATGTCTCTCAAAGGTTAAAGTATTCTGCTTAACAATTTCTTGAATATAAAATAAACTTTTAAATAAAATTGCCTTAAAGAATGAAGATTTATGACTTTATGATATATACAGGACAAAATAATTTACTTTGGACCCCATTATTAGAGATTTAAAAATATTTAGTAAGGGAGCATATTACCATAACATTACTTTGTTTTAAAGCATTTTCTCAACATGAAATGCAAATTGCAATTGACCTGAGAGAGTAAAATTACTATGACATACGATATTAACAAAAAATTTCAGTCTGTACATTCTGAAAATTTATTAAGAAGTGACAACAGCTCTGTCTACACTACAATTCCTTAAAGATATTCAATAATTTATACTTTTCTTCATTCACCTGTTTGAACTGACTTTTCTCCTAGTTAACTTGAATTTGAGATTAAATATATTAATTTCTTTATGTGAATTTACTTTTTACAGTGTTATCCAAATGTAGGTTTTGACCCTATTTATTGTCACTAAAAGAATAAGGGATGTAAGTGTGTCTTTTTCTTTATTGAGCACTTTCAGCATCTTAGGCAATGCAGAATGTGTTGGGGTGGCACCTGATACAAAGATGAACTAGAGGGTCTGATTTCTTTTTTAAAGATTTTATTTACTTGTCAGAGAGAGAGAGAGAGAGAGAGGGCACAAGGGGGGGAGGGGCAGAAGGAGAAGCAGGCTCCCTACTGAGCAAGGAGCCTTATGTGGGACTTGATCCCAGGACCCTGGGATCATGACCTGAGCCAAAGGCAGATGCTTAAATGACTGAACCACCCAGGTGTCTCAAGGGTCTGATTTTTTAAGAGATTTATTTATTTGAGAGAGAGAGAGAGAGAGAGTGTGTGAGCTGGGGAAGGGGCAGAGAGAGAGAGGGGGAGAGTATCTCATGTAGGTTCACATGGAGTGCAGAGTCTGATGCGGGACTGGACCCCACCACCCTGAGATCATGACCACAGCTGAATTCAAGAGTTGTTCCCTTAACTGACAGTCACCCAGGCGCCATTAGAGGGTCTGATTTTTGTTCTCTAACTTCAAGCAGCTAATAATCTAACAAGCCAAAACAATTCTACACAAATAACTTTGATGCTAGGTAGAAGTTAGGGAGTTCTAAATAACACAAAGAGATCATCTGAGGGTCAATTAACAAGTACTTTGTATTTGAAATCATGAAGAGTCTTTTAAGAGATCCATTATTACTTATGAATGGGCTTTATTTTTAAGGGAGAACATTCATTATTAGAAAACAAACTGCAAGGGTGCCTGGGTGGCTCAGCGGGTTGAGCCTCTGCCTTTGGCTCAGGTCATGATCTCAGGGTCATGGGATCGAGCCCCACATCAGGCTCCCCCCCCCTCTCTTTCTGCCTGCCTCTCTGCCTACTTGTGATCTCTGTCTGTCAAATAAATGAAATCTTAAAAAACAAAACAAAACTGCATAAGCAAGATTTGTAAACAAAGGATCATAACTCTTAACCAATTTTAATTCTATTAAATCAATTTAATATAATATTACTATATTTAACCTTTTGGTGACTATATAATCATCAGAGACTACTGAGCTATAGAAGGTTGCTTACTCCACGCTAAATGGCCACCAACTGGTCTGCTTTTAGAACTCTGATTTCTGCATTCTAAACCTTTTTTTTTCTTTCTCATTCTTTTTTATCTGTCATCATAGTTTGCTGCTGTTAATGTGTGTGTCTCAAAATGAGGTCTTGTCTGCAGCCAGCTTATTACATCTAATTTGCTTTTAGGCAGTGAACCAGTTAGCCAAGCTTGTTAGAAATTTCTAAAATAGGGTGCCTGGGCAGCTCAGTGGGTTATAGCCTCTGCCTTTGGCTCAGGTCATGATCCCAGGATCCTGGGATTGAGCCCCACATCAGGCTCTCTGCTCCATGGAGAGCCTGCTTCCTCCTCTCCCTCTGCCTGCCTCTCTGCCTACTTGTGTGATCTCTCTCTCTGTCAAATAAATAAATAAAATCTTAAAAAAAAAGAAATTTCTAAAATAAGAGTTAATTAAATCTGATTAGGACTTTGCTAGGAATGAAATGTATGAGCTTTAATGGATGTATTTCTTGGTAGTTAATATATAATTTATTTGCAATTTTACTTAGGATTTCATACTTAGCTTTAGACATAAGTCCCAAATTATAGCTTTTCTTTCAATATTTTTAATAACCATGGAACTATCTTTCATGGAAACATAATAGCACACTTATATGTCTGTCACTTGATTAATTTTTTTCTATTTCAGCAAATATGAAGAATCTTAAGTCATTATATTGGTTCTGGTCAAAACTGGTATTTAATAACTCCAAGTATGTTGCTTAAACTTTGCATGGAATATTATACCAGGTGTGGGCAGGTTAAATATTAACAGGAATAAGGTTGAAAAATTCTCTCATTTCAA
Source organism: Lutra lutra (assembly GCF_902655055.1). Classification (NCBI taxonomy): domain Eukaryota; kingdom Metazoa; phylum Chordata; class Mammalia; order Carnivora; family Mustelidae; genus Lutra; species Lutra lutra. The sequence goes on along the minus strand of NC_062286.1, from coordinate 91,552,412 downwards.
ATTTATGAGGCTAAAAATGCCGTGTGGAATTCTGCTAATTTTTCTTCTTAATCACATGATTGTAACTATCATAATTAGTGAAAAGTCTAAAGGAGAGCCATTTATTGAGAATTATTCTAAGTGCAGATGTTATTTTGTGTCTGTTGGGGGGCTGCTGAATTGTTTGCATGACCAAATGTCCATCTTAGACTTTTCCCAACTAATAACTAAGAACTATTGCTTCTCCCAACTAATAGCGGAATGCTTATTCTGTTGGTAATGTCTACCAATTCACAGCGAGCAACTGTAGACTGATTTTTTGGATTTGAAAGTTCTCTGACTTTGATGAAGTTTGATGTCTAAGTACAGGTTTTGAAAGTTGAATTACAAAATAAATTTCTGTTGACATAGTGATATCCTCTGCTCTGCCCAGTTATACACATAGTACTTCTCAGGGTTTGGGACTCAGCATTTAAATAATATCTCAACTTTTCTTTGGTGATCTCACCAATTAATACTTTGCTTCAGTTATCAACTGTCTGGTGAGGACTTAAAATCCTACCTCACCCAGTCCTGTCCATGTTGCTACAAAAGTTGGGTATTCATCCTTTCTGATGGAGGCATAATACTCCATAGTGTATATGGACCACATCTTCCTTATCCATTCACCTGTTGAAGGGCATCTTGGTTCTTTCCAGTTTGGCGACCATGGCCATTGCTGCTATTAACATTGGGGTACAGATGGCCCTTCTTTTCACTACATCTGTATCTTTGGGGTAAATACCCAGTAATACAATTGCAGGGTCATAGGGAAATTCTATTTTTAATTTCTTGAGGAATCTCCACACTGTTCTCCAAAGAGGCTGCACCAATTTGCATTCCCACCAACAGTGTAAGAAGGTTCCCCTTTCTCCACATCCCCTCCAACACATGTTGTTTCCTGTCTTGCTAATTTTGGCCATTCTAACTGGTGTAAGGTGATATCTCAATGTGGTTTTAATTGGAATCTCCCAGATGGAGATGTGATGATGAACATTTTTTCATGTGTCTGATAGCCATTTTTTTTAAGATTTTATTTATTTATTTGACAGACAGACATCACAAGTAGGCAGAGAGGCAGACAGATAAAGAGAGAGGTGGAAGCAGGCTCCCTGCAGAGCACAGAGCCCGATGTGGGGCTCGATCCCAGGACACTGGGACCATGACCTGAGCCAAAGGCAGAGGCTTTAACCCACTGAGCCACCCAGGTGCCCCTCTGATAGCCATTTGTATGTATGTCTTCATTGGAGAACTGTCTGTTCATATCTTCTGCCCATTTTTTGATATGATTGTCTGTTTTGTGTGTGTTGAGTTTCAGGAGTTCTTTATAGATCCTGGATATCAGCCTTTTCTCTGTACTGTCATTTGCAAATATCTTCTCCCATTCTGTGGGTTACCTCTTTGTTTTCTTGACCGTTTCCTTTGCTGTGCAGAAGCTTTTGATTTTGATGAAGTCCCAAAAGTTTATTTTGGCTTTTGTTTCCTTTACCTTTGGAGACATATCTTGAAAGAAGTTGCTGTGGCTGATATTGAAGAGATTATGCTGAGTGAAATAAGTCAAGCAGAGAGAGTCAATTATCATATGGTTTCACTTATTTGTGGAGCATAACAAATAGCATGGAGGACATGGGGAGTTAGGAGAAGGGAGTTGGCGGAAATTGGAAGGGGGTGGTGAACAATGAGAGACTATGGACTCTGAAAAACAATCTGAAGGGTTTGAAGAGGTGGGAGGGTGGGAGGGTGGGGGAACCAGGTGGGTGGTATTAGAGAGGGCACAGAGTGCATGGAGCACTGGGTGTGATACAAAAACAATGAATACTGTTATGCTGAAAATAAATTAAAAAAATGATTATAAAAAAAAATCCTACCTCACCCTTTGGAATTTCAGACCCATTACCCAGCTACCTTTTGGGCATTTCTTTTCTTTTTCTTTTCTTTTCTTTTTTTTTTTTAAAGATTTTATTTATTTATTTGACAGAGAGAGACACACAGAGAGAGGTGGGAACACAAGCAGGGAGAGGGGGAGAGAGAGAAGCAGGCTTCCCACCAAGCAGGGAGCCAATATGGGCCTGGGTCCCAGGACTCTGGGATCATGACCTGAGCTGAAGGCAGATGCTCAACCACTGAGCCACCCAGGCGCCCCCTTTTGGGCATTTCTATTCATGTTTTTGTTTGCTTGTTTGTTTGTTTGTTTTTTTAAATTTGACAGACCTAGATCACAAGCAGAGAGGCAGGCAGAGAGAGAGCGGGAAGCAGGCTGTCTGCTGAGCAGAGAGCCCGATGTGGGGCTCAATCCCAGGACCCCGGGATCATGACCTGAGCCGAAGGCAGAGGCTTTAACCCACTGAGCCACCCAGGCGCCCCTCGTGTGTATTTTAAATTCAATATATTGACAATTAAACTCCTAATGTTTTCATGCAAATTCTTGCCCCTATACTGGTGTTCCAGTCAATTAGAATCCCCAGGTCCCAAACCTGAAATCGTTCTTTAGTGATATTTTCACACTACTACCCCACCAAGCAAATACCAAATCGTGATTACTAAAGTTCAATAAATATTTGAAAATTTTTCTACTGCTCTCCATCCCATTTGCTAAATTCTTAGTACAGGACATTACCTTTAATTTGGATATTGTCACAGCTTCTTGTTCTTTTGATTTTGAGACTTCTTGTTTTCTAATAAAAACTTGTTCACTCAATTTTGTTTTTCTACTTTTAAGGTCTTTCAAAAATGTTAAAGATAAATAAATTAACTTAAAATAAAATGCACAGGTTTGGAGGATACAGCTTGATAAATTTTGACGTATTTGTATGCCTGTGAAACCATCACTACAATCAAGAAAGCAAATATATCCATTATCCACAAACATGTTCTTGAGTTCCTTCTTAATACCCATTTACCTCACCAGTACCCAGGCCACCACTAGCTGCCTAGGTCACTATAGATTAGTTTACATGTTCTAGAACTTTATGTACATGAAATCATACACTATATATGCTCTGGGCTCTTTTTCACTTGTAGTCATTTTGAGATTCATCTATGTTGTTGGGTCAGTAACTAGTTCTTTTTTGTTGCTGAGCAATATTCCATTGTAAGGATATAGTGCAGTATAGCTATTCACATATTGATGAATATTTTGGTTGTTTCTAGTTTTATGCTATTACCCAGAAAGCTGCTATGAACATTCACATACAAGCCTTGGGGTATTTGGTTTCATCTCTCTTGGGTAAATACCTAGGAATAGAATTACTAGGTTATAAGTAAATGCATATTTAATTTCTTATGAAACTGCCTTTCTTAGCAGTCAATTCATATTCCCACCAACACTTGGTATGGGAAGTTCTTTCAATTTTAGATATTAGTGTTATCACATTATGGTTTTATTTTTTTAATTATCATTTTTAATGTTTTATTTATTTATTTGACAGAGAGAGAAAGAGAACACAAGCAGAGGGAGCAGCAGGCAGAGGGAGAAGCAGACTCCCCGCTGAGCAGGGAGCCCAATGTAGGGCTCCATCCCAGGACCCTGGGATCATGACCTGAGCTGAAGGCAGACTCTTAACTGACTGAGCCACCCAGGTGCCCTGCATTGTGGCTTTAGATTGAATTTTCATTAATGGCTATTGTTGTTGAATACCTTTGCATGTGCTTGTCAGTTGTACATTCTTTCGTGAAGTGTCTCTAGATTTTTTGCCCACTTTCTATTATTTTGTTTTGTTGTGTTTTCTTATTGAGTGATGAAAGTAGTTTATATATTCTGGATACAAATACTTTAGCAGATACTCGATTTTCAAAATTTTTTTTCTAATTTGGTACATTGGGTTGCCACTTCACTAACAGTTTCTCTGGAAGAACAGAAGTCTGTTTTGATGAGGCATATATACATGTGTGTATGTATTTTTTAAAAGATCTTATTTATTTATTTGAAAAAGAGGATATGAGAGAGAGAGAGCATGAGAGAGGGAAAGGTCAGAGGGAGAAGCAGACAGCCCGCTGAGCAGGGAGCAATCCTGGGACTCCAGGATCATGACCTAAACTGAAGGCAGTTGCTTAACCAACTGAGCGACCTAAGCTCCCGTGTGTGTGTGTGTGTGTGTGTGTGTGTGTGTGTGTGTATTTTAATGAATGATGTTTTGTGTGGTATATAAAATGCTTTGCCTAACATAAAGTTGCAAACATTTTCTATGTCTTCTAGAAGGCTTATAATACTAGTTTTAGTGTTATATTGAATTCTGTAGTATACTTTGACTTTATTTTTAAATATGGTGCAAGCTATGGACTAATTTAATTTTTTATTTGCTTATGAATATCTAATCCTCCAAACCTATTTATTGAAAACACTGTCCTTTCTCCATTCCTCCTTTCATTTTTTAAAAATTTTTTATTTCTTTTCAGCGTAACAGTATTCATTGTTTTGAACATTGACAAAAATCAGTTTTCTCCAGCATCATTTGTTGGAAAGAATATTCTTTCTCTACTGGATTTCCTTTGAACCTTTGTTTTGTATCAATTGTCCATATATGTGATTGTATTTCTGAACTCTATTCTGTTCTACCTTTATGCCATGCCCAAACTGTTATTATTGCTGTAGTTTTACAATAAGTCTTGAGTCAGGTAGTAGAGGTTGTAAGAATTTGTTCATTCCTTTAGAATTGCTCTGCTTATATGAAGTCATTTGCATTTCCATATAAATTTTTGAATCAGCTTTTCATTTCCAGAGAAAATACACTTTGGGATTTTGATGGAATTGCGCTGGCAATTTTCAGAGATTGCCAACCTAACAATGCTGAGTCTTCTGATCCATGAACACAATTTACCTCTCCATTTATTTAAGTTCTCCTTAATATCTCTTGGCATTGTTTTATGCTTTTCAGTGTAAAGGTCTTACACATATTTTAATATATTTATCTGAAGTACTACATATTTTTGACATTTTATAAATAGTATTTTTAAAAGTTTCAATTCTGAGTTTTTTAGTGTATAGAAATACAACTGATTTTTTTGAAATTTTGATTTCATATCATACAAGCCTGCTAAACTGATTTATTCATTCTAGTGGCTATTATGTACGTCCACGTAGGACCACGCCATTTCTAAATAAATACAGCTTTTATTACTCTTTTCTAATCTGGATGCCCTTTATTTCTGTTACTTATCTTATTGCACTGGTTACAACCTCTAGTACAAAGTTGGATAGAAATAGGGGGAGCAGATTTCCTCTCCTTGTTTGTAATCTTAATGAGGAACGTTTTCGCTTTTCATTAATACTTATGATATTAGCTGTAGATTATTCATAGGTGCTCTTTAATAGATCAAGGAAGTTCTCTCTCTTTTTTTAATTTTATTTTTTATAAACATATATTTTTATCCCCAGGGGTACAGGTCTGCGAATAGCAAGGTTTACACACTTCACAGCACTCACCATAGCACATACCCTCCCCAATATCCATAACCCCACCCCCCTCTCCCAACCCCCTCCCCCCATCAACCCTCAGTTTGTTTTGTGAGATTAAGAGTCACTTATGATTTGTCTCCCTCCCAATCCCATCTTGTTTCACTTATTCTTCTCCTACCCCCTTAACCCCCCATGGTTCACCTCCTCTCCCTCATATCAGGGAGGTCATATGATAGTTGTCTTTCTCCGATTGACTTATTTCGCTAAGCATGATACCCTCTAGTTCCATCCACGACGTCGCAAGTGGCAAGATTTCATTTCTTTTGATGGCTGCATAGTATTCCATTGTGTATATATACCACACCTTCTTTATCCATTCATCTGTATGTGGACATCTAGGTTCTTTCCATAGTTTGGCTATTGTAGACATTGCTGCTATAAACATCCGGGTGCACGTGCCCCTTCGGATCACTACGTTTGTATCTTTAGGGTAAATACCCAGCAGTGCAATTGCTGGGTCATAGGGTAGTTCTATTTTCAACATTTTGAGGAACCTCCATGCTGTTTTCCAGAGTGGTTGCACCAGCTTGCATTCCCACCAACAGTGTAGGAGGGTTCCCCCTTCTCCGCATCCTCGCCAGCATCTGTCATTTCCTGACTTGTTAATTTTAGCCATTCTGACTGGTGTGAGGTGATAGCTCATGGTGGTTTTGATTTGTATTTCCCTGATGCCGAGTGATATGGAGCACTTTTTCATGTGTCTGTTGGCCATCTGGATGTCTTCTTTGCAGAAATGTCTGTTCATGTCCTCTGCCCGTTTCTTGATTGGATTATTTGTTCTTTGGGTGTTGAGTTTGCTAAGTTCTTTATAGATTTTGGACACTAGCCCTTTATCTGATATGTCATTTGCAAATATCTTCTCCCATTCTGTCAGTTGTCTTTTGGTTTTGTTAACTGTCTCCTTTGCTGTGCAAAAGCTTTTGATCTTGATAAAATCCCAATAGTTCATTTTTGCCCTTGCTTCCCTTGCCTTTGGTGATGTTCCTAGGAAGATGTTGCTGTGGCTGAGGTCGAAGAGGTTGCTGCCTCTGCCTGTGTTCTCCTCGAGGATTTTGATGGATTCCTTTCTCACATTGAGATCCTTCATCCATTTTGAGTCTATTTTCGTGTGTGGTGTAAGGAAATGATCCAATTTCATTTTTCTGCATGTGGCTGTCCAATTTTCCCAACACCATTTATTGAAGAGGCTGTCTTTTTTCCATTGGACATTCTTTCCTGCTTTGTCGAAGATGAGTTGACCACAGAGTTGAGGGTCTATTTCTGGGCTCTCTATTCTGTTCCATTGATCTATGTGTCTGTTTTTGTGCCAGTACCATGCTGTCTTGATGATGACAGCTTTGTAATAGAGCTTGAAGTCCGGAATTGTGATGCCACCAACTTTGGCTTTCTTTTTCAATATTCCTTTGGCTATTCGAGGTCTTTTCTGGTTCCATATAAATTTTAGGATTCTTTGTTCCATTTCTTTGAAAAAAAATGGATGGTACTTTGATAGGAATTGCATTAAATGTGTAGATTGCTTTAGGTAGCATAGACATTTTCACAATAATTATTCTTCCAATCCAGGAGCATGGAACATTTTTCCATTTCTTTGTGTCTTCCTCAATTTCTTTCATGAGTACTTTATAGTTTTCTGTGTATAGATTCTTAGTCTCTTTGGTTAGGTATATTCCCAGGTATCTAATAATTTTGTGTGCAATTGTAAATGGGATGGACTCCTTAATTTCTCTTTCTTCTGTCTTGTTGTTGTTGTAGAGAAATGCAACTGATTTCTGTGCATTGATTTTATATCCTGACACTTTACTGAATTCCTGGACAAGTTCTAGCAGCTTTGGAGTGGAGTCTTTTGGGTTTTCCACATATAGTATCATCATCTCCAAAGAGTGATAATTTGACTTCTTCTTTGCCGATTTGGATGCCTTTAATTTCCTTTTGTTGTCTGATTGCTGAGGCTAGGACTTCTAGTACTATGTTGAATAGCAGTGGTGATAACGGACATCCCTGCCGTGTTCCTGACCTTAGTGGAAAAGCTTTCAGTTTTTCTCCATTGAGAATGATATTTGCGGTGGGTTTTTCATAGATGGCTTTGATAATATTGAGGTATGTGCCGTCTATCCCTACACTTTGAAGAGTTTTGATCAGGAAGGGATGCTGTACTTTGTCAAATGCTTTTTCAGCATCTATGGAGAGTATCATATGGTTCTTGTTCTTTCTTTTATTAATGTGTTGTATCACATTGATTGATTTGTGGATGTTGAACCAACCTTGCAGCCCTGGAATAAATCCCACTTGGTCGTGGTGAATAATCCTTTTAATGTACTGTTGAATCCGATTGGCCAGTATTTTGGCGAGAATTTTTGCATCTGTGTTCATCAAGGATATTGGTCTGCAGTTCTCTTTTTTGATGGGATCCTTGTCTGGTTTTGGGATCAAGGTGATGCTGGCCTCATAAAATGAGTTTGGAAGTTTTCCTTCCATTTCTATTTTTTGGAACAGTTTCAGGAGAATAGGAATTAGTTCTTCTTTAAATGTTTGGTAGAATTCCCCCGGGAAGCCGTCTGGCCCTGGGCTTTTGTTTGTTTGGAGATTTTTGATGACTGTTTCAATCTCCTTACTGCTTATGGGTCTGTTGAGGCTTTCTATTTCTTCCTGGTTCAGTTGTGGTAGTTTATATGTCTCTAGGAATGCATCCATTTCTTCCAGATTGTCAAATTTGTTGGCGTAGAGTTGCTCATAGTATGTTCTTATAATTGTCTGTATTTTTTTGGTGTTCGTTGTGACCTCTCCTCTTTCATTCATGATTTTATTTATTTGGGTCCTTTCTCTTTTCTTTTTGATAAGTCTGGCCAGGGGTTTATCAATCTTATTAATTCTTTCAAAGAACCAACTCCTAGTTTCATTGATTTGTTCTATTGGTTTTTTTGGTTTCTATTTCATTGATTTCTGCTCTGATCTTTATGATTTCTCTTCTCCTGCTGGGTTTAGGCTTTCTTTCTTGTTCTTTCTCCAGCTCCTTTAGGTGTAGGGCTAGGTTGTGTACCTGAGACCTTTCTTGTTTCTTGAGAAAGGCTTGTACCGCTATATATTTTCCTCTCAGGACTGCCTTTGTTGTGTCCCACAGATTCTGAACTGTTGTGTTTTCATTATCATTTGTTTCCATAAATTTTTTTCAATTCTTCTTTAATTTCCTGGTTGACCCATTCATTCTTTAGAAGGATGCTGTTTAGTCTCCATGTATTTGGGTTCTTTCCAAATTTCCTCTTGTTATTGAGTTCTAGCTTTAGAGCATTGTGGTGTGAAAATATGCAGGGAATGATCCCAATCTTTTGATACCGGTTGAGACTTGATTTAGTACCAAGAATGTGATCTGTTTTGGAGAATGTTCCATGTGCACTAGAGAAGAATGTGTATTCTGTTGCTTTGGGATGAAATGTTCTGAATATATCTGTGATGTCCATCTGGTCCAGTGTGTCATTTAAGGCCTTGATTTCCTTGTTGATCTTTTGCTTGGATGATCTGTCCATTTCAGTGAGGGGAGTGTTAAAATCCCCTACTATTATTGTATTCTTGTCGATGTGTTTCTTTGATTTTGTTATTAATTGGTTTATATAGTTGGCTGCTCCCACGTTAGGGGCATAGATATTTAAAGTTGTTAGATCTTCTTGTTGGACAGTTCCTTTGAGTATGATATAGTGTCCTTCCTCATCTCTTATTATAGTCTTTGGCTTAAAATCTAATTGATCTGATATAAGGATTGCCACCTCTGCTTTCTTCTGATGTCCATTAGCATGGTAAATTCTTTTCCACCCCCTCACTTTAAACCTGGAGGTGTCTTCGGGTTTAAGATGAGTTTCTTGTAGGCAACATATAGATGGGTTTTGTTTTTTTATCCATTCTGATACCCTGTGTCTTTTGATTGGGGCATTTAGCCCATTAACATCAGGGTAAGTACTGAGAGATATGAATTTAGTGCCATTGTATTCCCTGTAAGGTGACTGTTATTGTATATTGTCTCTGTTTCTTTCTGATCTACTACTTTTAGGGTCTCTCTTTGCTTAGAGGACCCCTTTCAATATTTCCTGTAGAGCTGGTTTGGTATTTGCAAATTCTTTCAGTTTTTGTTTGTCCTGGAAGCTTTTAATCTCTCCTTCAATTTTCAATGATAGCCTAGCTGGATATAGTATTCTTGGCTGCATGTTTTTCTCATTTAGTACTCTGAATATATCATGCCAGCTCTTTCTGGCCTGCCAGGTCTCTGTGGATAAGTCTGCTGCCAATCTAATATTTTTACCATTGTACGTGACCGACTTCTTTTCCCGGGCTGCTTTCAGGATCTTTTCTTTGTCACTAAGACTTGTAAATTTTACTATTAGGTGTTGGGGTGTGGACCTATTCTTATTGATTTTGAGGGGGGTTCTCTGAACCTCTTGAATTTTGATGCTTGTTCCCTTTGCCATATTGGGGAAATTCTCTCCAATAATTCTCTCCAATATACCTTCTGCTCCCCTCTCTGTTTCCTCTTCTTCCTGAATCCCAATTATTCTAATGTTGTTTCATCTTATGGTGTCACTTATCTCTCGAATTCTCCCCTCGTGGTCCAGTAGCTGTTTGTCCCTCTTTTGCTCAGCTTCTTTATTCTCTGTCATTTGGTCTTCTATATCGCTAATTCTTTCTTCTGCCTCATTTATCCTAGCAGTGAGAGCCTCCATTTTTTATTGCACCTCATTAATAGCTTGATTTCAACTTGGTTAGATTTTAGTTCTTTTATTTCTCCAGAAAGGGCTTTTATATCTCCCGAGAGGGTTGCTTTAATATCTTCCATGCCTTTTTCAAGCCCGGCTAGAACCTTGAGAATCCTCATTCTGAACTCTATATCTGACATCTTACCAATGTCTGTATTGATTAGGTCCCTAGCCTTTGGTACTGCTTCTTGTTCTTTTTTTTTGTTGTTGTGAATTTTTCCGCCTTGTCATTTTGTCCAGATAAGAGTATATGAAGGGGGGCGCCTGGGTGGCTCAGTGGGTTGGGCCGCTGCCTTCGGCTAGGGTGGTGATCTCCGGGTACTGGGATCGAGTCCCGCATCGGGTTCTCTGCTCGGCAGAGATCCTGCTTCCCTCTCTTTCTCTCTGCCTGCCTCTCCATCTACTTGTGATCTCTCTCTGTCAAATAAATAAATAAAATCTTAAAAAAGAAATAAAGTTAAAGAGTATATGAAGGAGCAAGTAAAATACTAAAAGGGTGGCAACAACCCCAGGAAAATATGCTTTAGCCTAATCAGAAGAGATCCCAAATTGTGAGGGGGGAGAAAGGGGATAAAAAGGGGTTCAGAAAGAAAAAAAAAAAAGAAACTATTAAAAAAGAAAGCCGATAAAGAAAAAATATAAAAAGAGGAAAAAAAATATGTATATTAGATAAAACTATTTAAAAAACTTTAAAAAAGAAAACGGTAAAAGTTAAAAAAATTTAGCAGAAGAAGAGAAGAAGAAAAAAAATTGAAAAAGAAAAAAAAATTAAATTAACTGCAAGGCTAAAAAATCATGGGGAGAAAGCCATGAGTTCCGTGCTTTGCTTTCTTCTCCTCTGGAATTCCGCCGCTCTCCTTGGTATTGAAACTACACTCCTTGGTAGGTGAACTTGGTCCTGGCTGGGTTTCTTGCTGATCTTCTGGGGGAGGGGCCTGTTGTGTGATTCTCAAGCGTCTTGGCCCCAGGCGGAGTTGCACCGCCCTTACCCGGGGCCGGGCTGAGTAATCCGCTCGGGTTTGCTGGGTTTGCTTTCGGGAGCTTTTGTTCCCTGAGCGCTTTCCGTAGAGTTCCAGAGGACGGGAATGAAGATGGCGGACTCCTGGTCTCTGGCCCGGAGGAGCCGAGAGTCCCGGGCCCCACTCCTCAGTGCGCCCTCAGAGAACAGCGCCCAATGACTCCTGTCACCCTGGCCTCCGGCCGCGCTCCGAGCTGACCGAGGACCGGTTCAAGGCAACCCCGAGCTGAGAGTCACTCCTCGACTCTGTCTCTGTAGCCGGCTTCCACATTCTAATACCGGTAAGCTCTGCGACACTCAGACACCCCCGATCCTTCTGCGACCCTGCGGGACCTGAGGCTGTGCTGACCCCGCCTGGGCTTCACCCCATTAAGCCTCTGGAGCGATGTCCCTCAGCGGAACAGACTTTTAAAAGTCCTGATTTTGTGCTACGTTGCTCCGCTGCTCGCCGGTAGCCAGCCCCTCCCCCCGTGATCTATCTTCCAGTCGCTTTGGATTCACTTCTCCTCCAGTTCTACCTTTCAGATAGTGGTTGATTTTCTGTTTCTAGAATTGCTGTTCTTCTTCTCTTCAATCTCCTGTTGGATTTGTAGGTGTTTGCAATCTTTAGATAAGCTATTTAGCTGATCTCCCGCTACCCGAAGTAGTCTCAGCCTGCTACTTCTCTGCCATCTTGACTCCTCCCCCCACTTATTATATTCTAATATAAAAAATATTTGTAAAGAACTAACAGGATATAGGGAATTTTTCAGAAGTACTTAGCATTAACTATCAGACTCTATAATGAAAACAAAGTTATGAGTCTCTGTTTCTCTTTATCTTTTTAGTTTCAACAATAAATATATTTATTCGATAGGATTGGATATAGTTCAGTGTAGAACCATCTTCTGCAATGCAACTGTCAAATTCTTCAAGGTATATAAACTTTGGATACATCGGGTGTTCTACATTACTTAGAAATTAGGACTTCAAAGCTTTTTAAGCAACCTATTGCATTTACATTTTTTTTTTTTTCTACTGCAGTTGTAAATTGTGACCTAGACCTCTTCCATTTCTGTTTCTTTAGCTTTGGAATTTTACCTGAGTAGCTTCCATTCAACACTACAAAGTGTGGATGTTAACACAGACCAAGGAAATGCCTGGTTTATCAGATGCAGTTTGAGGGGCTGATTTCTCCCATTCTCTTTTCACATGTCCTGTCCCTTCTGATGCTTCACAGCTGTTTGGTATAAGCAAACTGCATCCCTTGGAACTGAGCCACATTTCATGTGCAGTCACGCATATCGTCTTATCTTGTTTTATGGGATTCTCTTCATGTTCAATTACTGCTATTGCTAATGGGTGTGCTGGTCACCCAGAGTTGTTGAGAGAAGGGGGAAACAAAGGAAGTGGATAAGACCAGGATTCTGTGATTATCTCTACCATTAGCTAGGTAGAAGAATGCAGCTTCTCTACATTTCTAATAAAAGCAATAAACTTTTCCTAACCATTCCGGACAGTCAACATAAGATTAAAAATGATTTGATAGATTTTTCAAAATGCATTCAGTATGCCATTATTTGATGATACTATAAACCTAAGGGGAAAATAGACATTTAAAAAAACCCATTCATAAAAAATACTAACAGCCAATAAACATAGATAAATATTAACTTATTTAAAAATTAAAGAAATGCAAATGAAAACTGCTAAAGTTCTATAAAAAAAAAGTACCTCAGAGGCTGATGAGGGTGTTGGGAAATGGGTTTTCTTTTTTTTTTTTTTTTAAAGGTTTATTTATTTATTTGACAGAGATGACAAGTAGGCAGAGAGGCAGGCAGAGAGAGAGAGAGAGGAGGAAGCAGGCTCCCTGCGGAGCAGAGAGCCCGATGCGGGGCTCGATCCCAGGACCCTGGGATCATGACCTGAGCCGAAGGCAGAGGCTTAATCCACTGAGCCACCCAGGCGCCCCGGAAATGGGTTTTCTTACACATCTTAAGTGGAAGCATGATCTGATCCAAATTTTTCAAATTAATGCTATTTAATATGTATAACTTTCATCTTACCTATAAAAACCTACTGTAAGAAAGATTACCAGAAAACTTCACAGATATATAAATGACGATGTCTGGTACAATATTATTTTATAGTAGTTAACTGTAGTAAAAAAAAACTATAGTAGTAAACTGTTGTTATCCTTTTGACTAGATACAGAAGATAGGATGGTCAGAATCCCTTTTGAGTGCATTTAAAGCAAACTGGGAAAACACTACATTGCCAAATGGACTTACATTTCTTTTTCTGAAAGTAGTGTGTGAGAGGTAAATATGGACTGCCTACACAAGAAATAGATGAGTTTGAACCACATTTTCAAGACATGCCTCCTCCTACTCATTCCATCCCATTATATAATCCCCTCCATTGATAAATTAAGATCACAGCTCTTAGCCTGGCAAATGCACACATACTACCCTTTCCCCACTGCTGACACATATATGCACATATATTGCCCCAATATTTTAACTATGAATACAAAATTCCAAAGACCATGATTGAACTATAAATACAAAACCTAAGGAAAAATGTCAAAGAAGATTTTCTTAATTTGGGTTAATGGCAAAACAAGACTTCTTGCTGAAGACTGAGTCTCACTCAGGAGGGATCTTTTTGTATAGTGATCTTTCCTTTAGATGTGAGCCTTGGGCCCTAGACCTGTTATTATTTTCTTTCTTAGTTATTTTTCCTTTTTCATTTCAATTATTCATAAGTGAGGTAGAAGAGACTGGTTTGGTGGGAAAACATCAAAAGAGAATGGAGTTAGCTTTCAGTACTTCTACACACTTCAGTATTTTTAGGAGTACCTAAAACATTATAGGTGCTCAAGAAATATTTGCTGGGGGGCACCTGGGTGGCTCAGTGGGTTAAAGCCTCTGCCTTCAGCTCAGGTCATGATCTCAGGGTCCTGGGATCGAGCCCCACATCGGGCTCTCTGTTCAGTGGGGAGCCTGCTTCCTCCTCTCTCTCTCTCTCTGCCTGCCTCTCTGCCTACTTGCGATCTGTCAAATAAATAAAATCTTAAAAAAATAAATAAATATTTGCTGGGTGAGTAATTATTCTATCCCATGCTAGAGGTTCAAAACATGAACATGGACCTTGCTGGGAGCCCCATATATCCAAGGGGACTAATTCAGAGCTGAATACATAATGGCAAGAAAATGGCAGAGTGTGGCTGGCTGGCTTGGTTTGTTTGTTTCTTCCTTTCTTTTTGAAAGAAATTCCTCCTACTTCTTAATAACTAATGAGGACCTGAAGCCTCACAGAATCTCTACTTTGTGTAGAGTTCTGTATTATGGCTCAGATGCACTAAAGACAGATTATTAAAAAAAAAGGAAGATCTTTCCTTTTCCTGGGAACACTGATTAAAATGGAAGAATGTGAGTATTGTTTCTATGAATTCTTCATTTCCTTGACATATTGAAGCACTGTCTGGTCATAAAGGGCTGCAACATGTGTTAGTTACCTTAAAGGGAGAGAAGAGAAAGTCTGCGATGGTTCATGTAAGGACCTATTTAGAAACTGTCCCTGCTCCCCTTCACCCAGGGGACTTACTTGGAAACTAGTCCTGGAAACCAGCTCCAGGTAACAAAGCCCAGATACAAAGGTGGGTCAGGCCATGTGGAGACATCCAATCAGTCGGGGGATGCATACTGTCTCCCTGGTTACCAAGGAGTATGGGCCCCACCCTTTGGGCACCAATCCCAATCAAGGTGTAATAGGCTGGTTCAAATGTCTACTAGGATAAATTGTAACTCATTTGGTCGTCTAGCATCACTGTGGAGTTTCCTGTGTGTGTTACAATCTCATTGGCCACCTGTGCTTGGCCAGGTCCGACCACATGGCCTTTGCCCTTAAAAGCTAGTCTGTGAAACAGAGAAGGGTCGCCCTCTCCTGTAAGAGGTGCGGCCCTGAACGTTTGGTTAGATTCTTGATGCTTGGTGTGAAATAAAGCTTTGCTTGACCTTCGCTTTGTATCAGTCTCACTCCTTTAATCATGGACCCATTATTGGGGCATAACAGTTCATATGTCACAACAGGTGGGGTCTCTTTCCTACCTCCTCCTCCTCACTCTCTGTAACTCTTAAAATTCTCCCAACAAGTCAGTGTAATTAAACGTATCATGATTCATGGAGGTGACTAACTCTGTTCTTCAGTTTATGAAGCTGTTTTCCTCAGTGAGAGTTGGCGGCAGCAGGAAAAACCCAGTAATTTATGTGTCTACCCCTGCTACTTTCCACTGAGCCTTCTTTCTTCTAAATATTAGAAGTAATAAGATTTTCACAGAGCAGCCACCAAACACTACTTTGTACACAAAAGGAGGGGTACCTTAGATGAGGTTTTCTCACTCAAATAAAATATAATACTGAGTTAATTATGAGGTTTTTCTAAAATGATTATATTTTAATAAGATGTGTTTATTATGTATTTTTCCTTTGATTCACCAGTTCTATAGTTAATCTGTAAAGAGAAAATCTGCATGTTGTAGGTCAGCATCGTAGTCTATACAATAATCTGTACTCTTACCACTGCTGTGATCTTCCTCATGCACTATCCTCCAGGGCAGCAGGAAGACCTAACCTGGTTTGTTAATGATAACTCAGTTTACAACTGTCTCTTTCAGATAATTGTTGGGTCCTCCACGTTCGTGCTCCCTATTCCTTCTCCTTTTTGCCACCTTCAGTGGTTATATTCTTCTGTTGCATCATGTGTTTGCTTCCATATTGACATTTGCAGCTGCTGGACTTGAGGTCTGTTTCCCTAGATTTGGGTGTCTCTGCCATCAAGTTCTACCCTCAGTTCTTAGTGCCATTCTTATCCACCTTGCAGACAAGTGGTGACTCTCTGTCTTGTCCTAGAATGTTTTCCATTTAATGAAAGGCAATATGATGCCCATATTATAAATTGCATCCCTTCTTGCTCAAATTCACCCATAAGTATCATTAGCTATTTTCTGCATCTACCAATTTTACTCAGACATGGCTTCCTGTAGCGGTGTCAAGACCAACCTTCAAGATGAATCCCAAATGGGAAATGAAGCAAACTCTTCTCAATTTCAATTTTCCCTTCAATCCATCCAATATAGCCTTCACCCTCACATCATGGCCTGGAATAGGGGTTGGATAAGGAAAGCATACTTGCCTCACTGTCTGCCTCCCAAGCTTCTATGCTCTCTTTCTCCTCATCACTCACCAGAGTTATCTCCCTCCCCTCATAGAGTAAAAAATGATGGACAAAGTTCTGGGAATAAGAAGCTGAGGAGACAGAATGAATCAAGACCTTTTGAAACGCACTTAATAAATTAAAAATAAAATTATCATTGATCCAGCAATGCCACTTCTAGATATATATTCCAAAGAATTGAAAGCAAGGACTCAAAGTGTTGTTTGCATGCCCATGTTCATAGCAGCATTATTCACAGTAGCCAAGTGGTGAAAGCAACCCAGTGTCCATCAAGAGATCAAAGGTTACATAAAATATGGTGGGCATATACTGTATATATACAATGGAATATTATTCAGCCTTAAAATGGGAGGAAATTCTGCCACATGGCAACAACATAGATGGACTCTAAGGACATTAGGCTAAGTGAAATAAGGCTGTCATAAAAGGACAAATACTGTATGATTCCACTTTTATGAGGAATCTAAAGTAGTCAAATTCACAGGTTCATAAAGTAGAATGGCTGTCACCAGAGACTAAGGAGAAGGGCAGATTGGGGATTATTGTTTAATGGCTATGGTGTTTGTTTTATATGATGAAAAGAGTTCTGGAAACAGATAGTCTTGATGGTTGCACAATATAAATGGACTTAATGCCCCTGACCTATACCCTTAAAGTGGTTAAGATGGTAAACTTTGTTATATATACCTACCATAATAGAAAGTTGTATTTATTATGCCTGTTTATATCAGCACAAAAAACTGAACAGAAAACAATTTGTGAGGTGGCATGTTAAGGAAACAAATGTGTATTTCATTCTAAGAGAAGGAAAATAAGCACAGAGGAGAAGTATCTTTAGTAAGGGAGAGTTTTTCTGGAAAGTCTTCAAGCCAGGAGATATTCAGGTTCTTCTCATAAAACTAAAACCCTGCTATTAGTGAAGAAGGAATTGTTCTGCAGAAGTTATTTGCTGAGATCACTTATAACCAAAGAAAAGCATAATATTCACTTTTCTTGAATGTTCTGCTTTGCATTTGTTGCCCAAAGCTCAGGTCAGAATGATTTTCAGATTGCTTCATTCAAGTTTTAGTCTCTATAAAAACTCCTCCCAAGAGTTATGGAATCTTTCATTTTATCCTCAGTTCCTAGGATAGCATAGGGTACATGAGATGCCATGTCTAATAGTGTATAGATACATAGAAGGAAGACGGGAAGGAAGGAGTTGAGGGAAGAATTCGTTTCATCACATGTGTATAATTCTTTTCAACCCATAGAGCTTGTGATGGTTAATTTTATGTGTGAAATTGGCTAGGCTATGGTACCCAGAAATTTGGTCAAATATCAGCCTAGATATTTCTATAAAGTTTTTTTTTTTTTTTTGCTTAAAGATTTTATTTAGTTGACAGACAGAGATCACGAGTAGTCAGAGAGAGGAAGGGAAGCAGGCTCCCTGCTGAGCAGAGAGGCCCACGTGGGGCTTGAACCCAGGACCCTGAGACCATGACCCGAGCCGAAGGCAGAGGCCCAACCCACTGAGCCACCCAGGCGCCCCAATAAAGGTATTTTTAACAAGTAATGAACATCAAAGTTAGTAGGCTTTGAATAAATCAGATCACCCTACAAAACGAGGGTTGACATCATCCAATCAATTGCAGGCATTAAGAGAAAAGATTGAGGACTCCTGAGGAAGCAGGAATTCTACCTCCAGACTGAACTAGAGACTGCAATATCAACTCTCCCCTAGGTCTCCAGCTGCCAGTCTGCCCCACAGATTTCAGACTTGGAAGTTCTTATAATCACATGAGCCAATTCCTTGAAATAAATCTTTCTCTTTCATATATATATATGTGTGTGTGTGTGTGTGTGTGTGTGTGTGTGTATGTGTGTTTGTGTGTATATATATATATATGATTATGCACATATATGCATAATTATATGCATACACACACATATATATAGAAAAATATGTATTACATGGATGTATTTATTATATATACACATAGATACATGTATATACACATACATATACACACATGTATGTGGGTATACTTGCATGTACATGTGTGTACACACACATCTTAGTTCTGTTTCTCTGGAGAACCCTGGCAAATACAAATTTTGATACTGGGAGTAGGGTTTCATGTGCTCTCCTTGTCCCCACAACTATGGTCATGAAATTAAGGAGAGTAGCCAAAATTAAGATAAACCAACCAATGGACAGGTAGGTAAACATACCCATTAGAATAAGAATTGATTGCCAGATTGATTTTACCCTACTCAACAACTCTAATACATTACTGAGAATAATTCTGAGGCCTAATCCATGCTCAGAAGGAAAACATATTGTGATGGAGGACTGAGATCTTTTCTATACAGGGCCATGTGGTTATCTTTCTTGCTTTCAATAATGGAACTCAAACTAATTTTCAATGGATAGAAATAAGCATAGAGAGATACCTCAGTAACGTTCCACTCATCTTTAATAGGTCTCAGATGTTTTCACTTCTTGGGGAGATATAACTGGCTTTATTTGAAGTTGAATATGGAGTTCCTTATCCTTACTTACCCTACTGTGTCCATGTTCTCTTTCCTCCTCTCAAAGGAGCCCACCTGAAGGCGCTCAGTTTTAGAGAAGACAGAGAGGGGGAAATTGACTTTTACCCTGAATTTCACACCAGTGTACCTCCCCACTCCAAGGAAGCTGCACTCTTGCCCTGGATCACCCCACCAATAGGAAATACCCCCTCAAAGCTGAAATTTGTCATTTATAGATTTAGAAATTATATTTTATAGAATTTGTTTAAATGATCTATTTTCTTTTCCATGCCTAAATTTCATCATTCTGTAACAATCCTGATTTGCAATGTTATATTGTTGCCTTGGTTCAGAAGGATTCTCATTTAAGTCCTTTCAAGGAAATGCCAAATATGGTTAGCTTGACAAATTAAGAGCCTCTCTGAGGGACATGGAAGTTCTCATTTTACAAATTCTCATTATAAAAATCTCATAAATAATAAAATATCATTTGATCCATTCCATTAACCAACTCATTTGCTAATTCACTCGTTTTCTCAAGGTGGTCAAGCCTAGTGGCAGAAGACCAATAAGGAAATATGTGTCCGACTCAGCTCTAAGTGCTATGACAGACTGGTGCATCATTCCAGTTTTCTCTGGAAGCACAGAAGAGGGGTACCTGACTACCTAGGAGTGAGGAGGGTTGGAGAGGTCTTCCTGGGTGAAGGCAGCATTTCACCTGTAAGGACCTATTCAGAAACTGTCCCTGCTCCCCTTTCCCCAGGGGATTTACTTGGAAACAAGTCCTGGAAACCAGCTCCAGGTAACAAAGCCCAGATACAAAGGTGGGTCAGGCCAGGTGGAGGCATCCAATCAGTGGGGGGATGCATACTCTCTCCCTGGTTACCAAGGAGTGTGGGCCCCGCCCTTTGGGAGCCTTTTGGGCACCAATCCCAATCAAGGTGTAATAGGCTGGTTCAAATGTTTACTAGAGTAAATTGTAACTCAGTTGGGCACCTAGCATCACTGTGGAGTTTCCTGTGTGTGTTACAATCTCATTGGCCACCTGTGCATGGCCAGGCCCGACCACATGGCCTTTGCCCTTAAAAGCTAGTCCGTGAAACAGAAAAGGGTCGCCCTCTCTTGTAAGAGGTGCGGCCCTGAATGTTTGGTTAGATTCTTGATGCTTGGTGCGAAATAAAGCTTTGCTTGACTTTTGCTTTGTATCAGTCCCGCTCCTTTAATCACGGGCCCATTATTGGGGCATAACACACCTGCGCTCTGAAAAACAAGTAGAGGTGATCCGGTTGAAGAAGACAGTGTTAGTAGCTTTAAATAGAGGAAATGGGCACAGATCTTTAGTTCAGACAGAGTGTGACCTTTTCCTGGAACTGTCAAAGTGAGGGTGTGCATGAAAGAAGTGGTGAGAGATGAGATAGGAAAGAAGGCAAAGGAATCTTCAGTGTCTCTCTGAAGGATCTTTAGGTCACCAGCGGAGGGACCTTGTTTTTAAAAAGAAAGGAAGTCATTGAACTGAATAAAGTAGGATGGTAGCACAATCAGTCCTGATCATTAGTTTATCTTTGACTTGCATTTTAGAAGGATTACCTTGGTTTCAGGGAGGAGTATGTATCAGATCAGATCAGGACTGATCTGACACAAGTTAACAATGATTTGCATAAGAGAAGTTTGGGAAAGTCTAGGGACCCACAGGGAAGTCAGGAAATAGGAAGTAAAAGGACTTAGCATACAGTCAAGGGAAAAGGTAGATTGGTTTAAGTGAAAGACAGAGGTAGGCCTGCTGCTGAAAATTATGCATCCCCAAATTGGGCACCACATAGGGCATGATTCTTGAAAGATGGCAATAGCCCAGACTTTTATTTATACATTCAAATAAATGAAATATATTTTGTAAATGAATAAAACATCCGGCTCCTGTTAGTTTGCTGTATATTAGCCACACCAGAAGTAGGCAGATGGGAAGGATGTCCAGAAACAAGAGGAGGCATCTTCACACCAGGGTGCTGGGGAGCCGGTCTCCAGTTACTCTGGTTCTTGCACAACAGGTTCATCATCAAGCTATGATCATCTGAGCTTATGCAGGAGCAGGAGTAAAGAACCAAGAACTTCGAAAAGCATCAGCATTTGAGTCTGGAAAACATTTTTCAAATGGTGAGAGTAGCAGTCTGTCGCTATTCAGGGAATTCATTTTATAAACCACATAATTAAGCCTGATGCAAGGAGGCGACTTGAAAGTTGGAAAACTACTTCCACATCTTGCTCCCCTGCTCCACTTTCACTAATCATTTCTTTTGTGTCTGCATCTGCTCACAGCATCTAAGTCTCTGGGATTATGAAATTGACAACTTCTATTCTCACTCTCTCCAACCTTTTCCTTTTGGTGATTTGAAAGTAGATAATCCAGGCAAGTTCAGCTACATAATTTGTGAGGCCTTGCACAAAATACAAATGCTGGGACCCTTGTCAGAGAATTCTGAAGAGTGTTAAGACTGCAACCACAGAGCATTAAACCAAGTGTGGCGTTCTGAATCTGGGTCCCAATGGGACTGCATAGACCACACATCCATAAGGCTGAACTTGAACTTATAACCTTGTTTTATTAATGTAAAACAGCTGAGCCAAGATGTTCTATAGGTGGTGCAGAGGGTGGGAAAGAAGAACATTGAGACTTAATACCTTGTAACACTTCTTCAAATAAGGGAAATACCTCTTTCATTGTCTGATAAAATCATCCTATCTAATTCCACCCCTTTGTGCCATCATTAGCAGTCTACCCATTAAGCAGGTGAGTTAACCAGGAGTAACCAAAAGGGAACAGCTGCAAATACCATTAGCTAGTGGAAGTAACCATTCCTGTTTGAAATTGAAATGATCAGTGGATATATCCACTGTCTGAAGGACAAATCAATTTCAGTAAACATGCTCTCAACATACATGCCATGCTGTGGGATGCTCAGAGGAGGGAAATCAAGGGCATTAGCTTTGAACTACATTCTCCATGGAGCTGGGGGTGAAGAGCAGTAATGAGTCAGAATCTTGACTTCTGAGAGGCATCTTCCCCGCTTCAGTTAGACCTCTAACCCTGCAAAGTAGGAGAGACTGAAAAGAGACACAGGGAAGGCTCTAACCTTAATCCCAACACTAACTTATGTACAAAATGGCTGGCCTGGGAAATTCCCTCTATGAAGGCAGAAGCTGCAAGAATCCAGATCTTCATTCACTGCTCAATGCATTTCATGCCATTCTCTAATTTACTCATTAAGTGTAAAACATGCAGACTCATATTTGGGGCGGGGGGACTTCTTCTGGACCTGGAGCACACTGAGAGCTTATGATCTACACTATAAAACCAAATAAACTTAGATAGGAAAATTCTCAGAGTACAGTTGTAGCATGGGGTAAAACATATAAAGTCAGGCAACTGGGATTACAGTTACTATTTTGGTCATCCCTTCAGCTCCTGAGTAGTCTGCTCAGCCACCTAAAGGGTTCTTTGCCTAATTAATGCAAATTAGTGTAAACCCAGAGCATCACAGTGAAAGAGAAGCAACTGCTTTGTTCAGATTTAATATCAATTTAATACTATTCTGAAATTGAATTTTGTGTATTCACACTGCTAGTATATGTACACTGATCCAAAGAGCTAGTCCAGAGCAATAAGTCTAGGAACTGGTTTTCCCGTCCTGGGACTCAGGAAGAGAAGAGGAATGGTCTGGAGGGATTTGAGGCTAGCTAGTCCTTATTCCTGTTCCTGAGAATTTAATCCCTAAAGACAGCATTTGGAAGCATTAATCATCCTCTTACAGAGTGAATCAGAGTGAAAGGAAATGAAGTAAGAACTGGTCAGAGTTGGGAAGGAAATATTTGGAGCCAGTAGAGTAGGTTGTGTTTCTAGCACATTTTTCTCACTAAGATCTAGTTGTAGTGTTTTGGGGGCTATTTTTTCAGTTATAGAGGGCAGTATGGGCAACAAGCACAGACACTGAGATTAGCAAGATCTGACCTTTCAACTCACTATGTGACCTTGGGAAATGCACTCAACCTCTCTAAAGTTCAGCTTTCTTACCTATAAAATTGGAATATAAAAACCCGCTTGTAGAACTGTTCTCTGGATTTAGTGAGTTAATAATTCAAGATCCCAATGTAGATCCCAGCATACAGCTGACACTTAATAAATTTTATTACCCTTCCCCATTCTCCTCCTTTGGTCTTTGCCCTCTATGCTTCCTGGGATTACCCACCAGATGTAATTTCTCCTCTCCAGAAAGTCATTACAATCTTATTCAGAATAAAGCAAGGTAAGATGTGAAGTATGCTGTCTTCCCCAACCCCAAGCTCCTGAATTTAAGCCCTGCTAGCCCTCACCATGTGTTCCTGGTGCTGAAAGTCTATGTCTGATGATTTTCACTTCTCACCCTGCTGATCATGCACCTTCCTTAGCAGGAAGCAAATCAACAGAAAAATTTTTGGTATCCTGAAGGGCTGTATCTTAATACATCCTTTCCCTTCAGTGACATGAAAACATTCCATACTGGAGCACCTTCTGTTCTAAAAACAGTATTCATTAACCCCACTGCATGGCTAGTGCCAGAGACATTCTGTGAAAAGGATGTGATTCACAGTGTAAGGTGCTCATTATCTTTGTACTGTTAAATCACATTTTTGAAAAACGCATAGAAATACAGCCCTAGGTACAAGCACACGTGCACACACAGAATGGATGATCCATAGCCTAGTCTTTGAAAGAGTTGCTATGGGCAGTGGTGCTTTTAGAAACCAGAAACCAAACAGAATTACCTGAAGTAGATAAAAACAACTACAAAGTAAGGTTTTAACTATTTTTATATGGTCGGTACTACATCCCTACCCCTATGGCAGTTCCCCAAATGATCTGTACCTGTGTAGGTATCTGTGGCAGATGCTGCTAGCTGGCCACCTAATGTAGATGCTCTTCTTCTTCCATGTTCATATCATATTGGCTTTACTGGGAACAGCTAGATACACTCACAGCAAGAGCTGACCACGTGACACAAATTCTAGCCTGAGCGAACAGAAATTTTCTAGGGATTACTCAGAAATTTTTACTCTCCTGACAGAGGTGCTGTTACATTTCCCTTGCAGTTTTCTCCTTCTGCTGCCTCGACTGCTGAAGCCTCAGTGGCCATCTTGTCGCTACGAGGGAAATCAGGAGAAGGGCTGATACTCCAGCCCCCTTGTCCTTGAGCCACTGCATCCTTGAAGACTGCCCTAACTTGTTTAAGTCTTTGTGATTTGGGTGTTCCTCTGAAAGCTGACATAGTGATCTTACTTGACCAGCAATTTCCATTAGATTAATTTCTTTGAAGTACCTTTGCATAATAATATTTGCCATATTCTATCACACCTATTAAGAAGACCAAAAGAGGGGCGCCTGGGTGGCTCAGTGGGTTAAGCTGCTGCCTTCGGCTCAGGTCATGATCCCAGGTCCTGGGTTCAAGGCCCACATCGGGCTTTCTGCTCAGCAGGGAGCCTGCTTCCTCCTCTCTCTCTGCCTGCCTCTCTGCCTACTTGTGATTTCTCTCTGTCAAATAAATAAATAAAATATTTAAGAAAAAAAAAAAAAAAAAAAGAAGACCAAAAGAGAGTCTGTAAGTATGTTTTGAAAACTGTCAAGCACTTAAAAATGGTAATCAGTATATCAAGGATAATGTCATCTCTCTATCCCTAATAGTTACAGTATCTGAACGTGGTTATTTGTTTTGCATTTAAGATATAGAAATAAATTTTGTGTTTTATCAGATTAGCTGGAGGATACATCAGAAAGCAGAACCAAGCCCTGCTTATCCTATATAAAAATGGCAAATACATATCATACCTGCCTAAATCCCATTTCTCCTCTAATCACAGACATGATCAATCAATCCAATCAATCCTCCCAAGGAGAAAACAAAACAAAACAAAATATCCTAAACATAGTACCTTAGAGAGTCACTATAAATCCAGCAGTATCTTAAAAAATAAGTGATTATTGGGGTGCCTGAATGGCTCAGTCAGTAAAGGATCTGCCTTCAGCTCAGGTCCTGTTCCTGAAGTTCTGGGATAGAGCCTCAGCGGGGACTCTGCTTCTCCCTCTGCCCCTCCCCACCTCTGCCCCAGGCTGCTGCTCTTTCTCAGTATTCTCTTTCAAATAAATAAATACATAAATAAATAAATAAATAAATAAATAAAATCTTTTAAAAACCAACAAGTGATTATTTTGTAACATACAAGAAAAAGGCGGGTGCTATAATAATAGGTCAAGTTCAGCCAGGACTGAGCATAGATCATTAAAGGCAGCACCATAATAAAAAGAACAAAGTGAAGTATCAGATCCCTTATGAAGGAGAAATGACAGAAGGCACCCATCCAGGAACACGCTTCAGGACTGGTGCTCAGGTTGGGCAGTGGATGGAGGCTGGCGAAGGTCCAGCAAGAAGGAAGCACCTAGCCAGCCAGCTTTATTTCTACATGTCTGCCATCTACCACCACCTTTCTACCATTGTTCTACCCTCTCTTTGTATGCAGACATTCTTTTCGTCATTATTCATTTTCTTATCTTCATCACCTTATAATTCTCTCCAATAAGGGGTAGCATGACCCAGTTGAAATGCTTTTCAACCAGATAGATCTGGATTCAAATACTAGTCCTTACAAGCAGTGGGAACGTTGAGTGATTTGCTCAATCTCTCCAACTCCACATCTGATCAAGGAGGATAATAATAAGACCTCATAGGCTTGTGGTAACCATGGAACATGCACAGGGCCAGGTTCATTTTAACAGCTTTTCCTCAGCTGGAGGAAGAGTCCATTTGTCTTCCTAGATCCTAGATGCATCGCCATCTCTCAAGAAGAAAGAAGTTTCTAAACATTCATTTTGAGATTCCAGACATTTTACAAGGACTCAATGACTATTCTAACCCATGAAGAAAGAGAAGCCTACTTTGAGCAAATAAAGTCTATTTTTTTAAAGATTTTATTTATTTATTTGACAGACATGAGTAGGCAGAGAGGCAGGCAGAGAGAGAGGAGGAAGCAGGCTCCCCGCCGAGCAGAGAGCCCGATGCGGGGCTCGATCCCAGGACCCTGGGATCATGACCTGAGCCGAAGGCAGAGGCCTCAACCCACTGAGCCACCCAGGCGCCCATAAAGTCTATTTTGAACAAAGTACTTTGAAATAATACCCACAATGATGATTTCACACTATTCTCAGATAAGCAATGCCCATCAGACATGTTGCAGTTTAACAAACATTTTAATGAAAAGACCTCCAAATTCCACTTATATTTTACAGTGAAATTATATCTACTCTAATAATTTTTAAACATATGGAATTTATTTTCCTTCACAGCTGGCTATATTTAATTTGCTATGAGAGGTTCCTGACTGTGTTATGTGACCCATTCCCATGATGCTTAAAAGTTAAATGTGTTTCCTGCTTTTCCAAATTCCAAATAAACTGAATAAAATAATCAATGCTTGGACACACAAATGTAATATCCAGAGCATGCAAACACACACACACACACACACACACACACACACACCTGTGTTTCTGTTTTCTATTAACTTGAAGTTTGTGGGAATGGGGGACAGAAAAAGTAATAAGGACAAGTAAATTATGAACCACTTAAAGAGAGTTACTTAAATTTTTCATATTGTGGTTATTCTATTTTTTTAAACAAGTCTCAAGAAATTTTTTTAAAGATGTTATTTATTTATTTGAGAGAGAATGAGTGAGAGAGAGCATGAGAGAGGAAAAGGTCAGAGGGAGAAGCAGACTTCCCAAGGAGCTGGGAGCCCTTGGGAAGGGCTGGATCCTGGAAGTCCGGGATCATGACCTGAACTGAAGGCAGTCACTCCGCCAACTGAGTCACCCAGGCGCCCATATTGTGGTTATTCTTAAATGCTCTCATCTATCCTAATAATTTAGTATGCTACTGACACCTTAATAACTTATTCATTTGATTTGTCTGGGTTTTTTTTTTCCCATATGAGCTAAATATCATGAATACTTAGAATAGCATTTCAAATTTGAAAAGAAGAAATAGTTTTTAAGATATTCATAATAATAATATAATACCCTACTCAAATATAACCATAACTTTTGGAAACTCTTAGATCTATCTAAAAAATAAAGGCACAAGGGGCATCTGGGTGGCTCAGTGGGTTAAAGCCTCTGCCTTTGGCTCAAGTCATGATCTCAGAGTCCTGGGATTAAGCCCGGCATCCTGCTCTCTGCTCAGCGGGGAGCCTGCTTTCCCTCCCTCTCTGCCTGCCTCTCTTCCTACTTGTGATCTCTGTCTGTCAAATAAATAAATAAAATCTTAAAAAAAATAAAGGCACAATTGTAGCTATTAATACCAATTTTTAAAAAATCATGACGATCCTGCATTCATTACTATGCTAAATCAATTTCATCTCATGAAGACAGTCTTTTTTTCTATTTCAGTATTTTGTAATACTGGGTAAATATACAAACTGTGTTTCAAATCTAGTTTTGCAAGCAGTACGGAACAGTGAACAGCACCATCTGAGCAGCCCGGCATATGAAATTTTGTTTCTTCTACCGCTTACATGTTTTAGACAAGTCATGTTGTCTCTCTGGGTCCAAACTGGTTTACGTATGAAATGGGGTTAATATTTTACCCACCTCAAACCAAGTAGCTGCACTTATATGATCCAATGATGAGCTTTGTAGTGTCAATTATTGGCTGTCAGTTAAGTGTCAATTGTCAACTGTAGTGTCAGTTATAGCTTTGGGCAAGTCACTTAATCTCTGAACCTATCTTCACTGAGAGGTGAAGGTTAAATTCAGTGATGCCTACAGGCAGTTGATACAATTTCTAGCACACCCTGGTAAGAGTATGGTATGTGGGTCAAGTACCATAGTTTTGTTCATTGACCCACCCTTGAGGACCTATAGGCCAACTGACACATAGAAGATGCTTAGTAAATACTGTTGAATTAATTTTAATCCACAGAGCATCTAGGGCCACTCTGATCTAAGATTGACTAAAATCCCATCTCACATTCTTTAGAATGTTCAATGCCTCATTCAAGACTTTTACAAATATATGGAGTCTCACTCTCTTCTCTCTCATATCTGGTTCAGATTTCCATCTTCTGCTGTTGTGCCCTATTTTGTTCTCCAATATATGGCTTGGTTCTATTTCTTGATTTCATGGTGATTTTCCTTTGGCTCCAACATACATATACCCACACTCCTCAACACAAATAAGCAGATTCCACTCTCATGATGAAACTGTGTGTATCTGACTCATAGGGAGGAAATAGGAGTCACAGTAAGATGGGTTCAGTCACAGAGCTATATATAAGACAGTCTGCACTTGAAGGTTTAGCTTTCATTTAAGAAAGTCCCTGGGCCATAGAACTTAGTTACCCTAAAACAACAACAACAACAACAACAACAACAACAACAACAACAACAACAAACTATTCACAAGAAATAATTAGGAAAACCCCTATAGAAACTGTTCTTCTGATAAAAAAAAATCTGCCATCAGAATCCCTCTCAGATGTAAGACGTTTATTTATAAATATTTATTCATTTACCATGATTAAGGATTAAAAAATAAAAAAGCTTCACTATTGTCTTACTTTCCTTTAGTTGACCTCACAAATACACATTTTTCCATCAACCAGGGCATATCAGAACCCATCTGACAATGAACATTAGGATCTTTTTTATGTGTACTCTGTACACCCTGTGTTAGACACCAAAGGTTTCATTCTTGAGGTGTTCAGCAGTTTGCTTAGGAAAATCCATTCAGAGAACCAAAAGACTGTCTGGATCCAGAATTAGTCTCTTCTGTCCATATGTATTGCCAGTCTGGAGGAATGTGGCAGAGTATTTTCCAAAGTCTTCTTTCATAATTTAGAAACTGTTAAGTCTTAAAATGGGACTGTAAGGATGTGGAAATGAAGTAAATGTTCTTTTCATCAAAATTGATCATTTACTACCTATTCTTATTCGTGTTATTTCCCCTACTCTCAGGAACATTAATGATATGTCCAGAGTTCTTACTCCATGTGGTAAATAATAACAATCTCCTTGCCAAGAGAGACCCACTGAGATTACCTACAAGGGGAGTGTTTTGGGGCTAGAGCGTGGGGAGGCTATGTCAGGAGTTTTTCCAAGCTCACAGTAGCAGGTTCCATACTGGATATTCCCTCTTTCTATTAGAAAGATCCAGAGACCCAGAGCAGCATTGCTGATGATGGAAGGACCAAAAAGATGTGACACATCTTCAGACATGTAAGAACTGGAAGATTCCTGGAACACATCTGCCCCATTTGTCAAGAAACAGTTTTTATTCCCAAGAATACCATCTTATATGTCTACACCATCTCTGAGTGAAGTGATTCATTCAACAAACCATGTCTACAGTGTCATGCTAGCTGTTCACAAGAGAGGCAGCAGAGTGTGGTTAAGGTTATGGACTCTGGAGCAAAACTGCCTAGGCTACCATCTTGGATCTGTGCCTGCCAGCTCTGCAACCTCAAACACATAGACATCTCTGTGTTTCAGTTTCCATTTGTTTCAATTGGGAGGAATAACTTATTTAAAAAGGCAAACAAAACAAAACAAAACAAAACAAAACCCAAAAACAAAAATTAAAACCAAGAAAAAAACAGAGCACCTAAAGTTACGTACATTCTAGCAGAGACAAAAGAGAAGTCCACAGCTGATCCAAGTAACATCCAAACAATGGTATGTTAGAATAGATGTCCCAATAACAAGTGCCTACAAATCCCAAGAAGGTGGAGGGTAAGGCACATTCACATCTAGAGTGCCAGAGTGATGGTAATAAACCATTCTATGATAATATAGTGAAATGATCATCCAAAATGACATGGGGAAGAGAAAAACAGGAATAGTTATAAGTCCACACAGAGACTCTACTCGCTTATCTTCTGAGCTAGCTCCAGAAATTTTAATTATACACTATATAAAATCAACTTATTACATACTATTGGATTCAGAACCCCAGGTAAGCTTATTCTACTAAATTTCATTAGTCAGTAAGTGAGTCCATATCTCAAAAGACAGGTCCAAACCACTAGCAAAATAATCATTACCTGCAAAGTACATACTCTTCCTCCTGGACAGGTTACAAAGGTGCTCTTTCCCCAAAGTACCTCAGCAAAGGCTGAAATGGCCTTCCCCAAAGGCTTCTCTTTACCTCTGGAAATCCATCACAATGTCCCCCAACCCGCCAGCAGCTACAAACGCAGCCCACTGTATTCCTTACACAAAAAGCCAAAGGCCTCTGGTCACCAGGCAGCCTCTTCTCACTCCCAGGCCTCAATCTGGTAGCAGCATGGGAAAGCCAGAAACCCACAACCTGAGGAATGTTTGTTATAGGAGTCTAGCGGAACATAAGAAAGCCATTTAAGTATTATGTAAGTCTTTACTTACTGATGTGGAAAAATGGCCAAGAAATGTTAAGTCAAAAGTCTAGGGTTAGACTACGCCTAATGACCATTCAGGTAAAACTGTGTTTCTGTGTGCTACGCACCCAAGACAGACACGGACAAACAGCGGGAGAGACAGAGAGTGAAGAGGATGCACATAAGCAAGGGCAAGCATAGAAAAAATGCTTACGAAAACTGGAACAATGGACATTAGGAGATTGCAGAATTTGAAGAGCTTTCTCATACTTCAATTATTTTTTTGCTCCTTTGTATCATTCCAATGTTTACAATGGGTACATTAAATTTCATAGCCAAAAAAACTATGCACAACAACATGGATGGATCTTGAAGGCTTTATGCTAAATAAAATAAGTCAGATAGAGAAAGACAAATATGTACTCAATGATCTCACCTGTACATGGAGTAAAAAGAAAGAAAAAAAGAAAGAAAGAAAGAAAGAAAGAAAGAAAGAAAGAAAGAAAGAGAAAGAAAGAAACTGACCTATGCATTGGAAGAGAAATCAGACTTGCTGTTACCAGAGAGGGGAAGTAGGGTGGGAACGGGAACTAATGGAAGGAAAAAAAAAGAGCTGCTAGAGTGTTTTGGAGAGATCTTTTTTTCAGCCATTTTTCAAAGCCTAATTCCCATAACAAAGGAAAGAACAACTCAGCAAACACAAAACCAAACTATAATGTTCTCCAAACCTGTCTTACTCATTAAAACTGAAGTACATTCAAGACCCACAAAATATATTAAATTGTATTTTCACAAACACCAAAATGCCCTCCAAAAAGCAAATAACTTAAATTTCTTCTGTCCAACATTGTAATAGAACTGTTATAACACATATGTTGTAGATAATACCTTGTAATGACCTGTTTGGTATCTTTAGGGAAAGCTCTGTTTCTCTAATTGTCATTTACCAAAAAGTGCAGAAAAATAACAGAGCCAGGCAGAAAGAAATTATCTCTGCCCCGCCACTCAATAACTTGCACTGACCCAGGGTCAAGCACATGTGTGACACCCCTGAATGGAAAAGATGATGACATTACCAATCATGACAAGTTCATAAACAAGACATGGTGGCCTTAGCACACATTCAGTCATGTTTCTTCGTTCTGTGTAAGCCTGGCACCAACAAGCAACTTCCAGAACACAATCTCCATTAGGGATTCCATCAGCTAGCAACAACGGTTTATAAAAATCAGGTCTTTTCAGGTTATACTGAGCCAGAGATCTAGACTCCCTTGGGTCTTTCCATTAAGAAAAACAATATAAAGTACAAATGGGGCCCTAATTCAGCAGGTTCCTGAAATGAAGCCAACCATTGGCTTCTCTTGGCAATCATCTATATAGATAAATTAATATTACCCTGGCCAATCAATATTTTCCTGTGCTCATTCTTTTATAGTAGCTGGAAGACCTATCTCCATTTTTTGTTAACATCAGGTGTATTTTTTTAAAAGGGAGAGAGAGAGAGAGAGAGCGAACCAAGGAGAGGAGGGGAGCAGGACCAGAAGCAGAGGGAGAGGATGAGAGAGAAACTTTTGCAGGTTCCATACCCAGCATGGAGCCTGACACAGGGCTCAATCTCACAACCCTGAGATCATGACCTAAGCCAAAATCAAGAGTCAGATGCTTCACTGACTGAGCCACCCAGACATGCCAAGGGTACTGTCTAATATATCTGCTTCTTGCCTCTTATTGATATTTGGGGTAACATAGCAAGCCCGCCTCCGTACTGTTACAAGCCTGGGCTGCATGTGGGCCCTGTTACAAGGCACATGGCAGTCTAGCTTTCCTGTCCCATGGGCTGCAGCCAGCCTGTCTTCTCATCACTGCTCACTGCCACAGTAAGGACAGACACAGACCATGTATGCCCACCTTCTGCAAAACCTGCTCCTGCTATGGATTCCATGGCTACTCACTTCTCTTCTCCAGCACCACTTACCCTTACCTATTCCCTTTTCTGTCTCCAGTCACTGCTCAGTATTGGGGCCAAGGATCAGACTTTTTTTAAAGGAAGTCAAAAGAAAAGAAAGGCATTCTTTACAAAGAAAGATCCTGAAGGTCAACTCAGGTCACTCCCCTGCTCATCCTCCCCCTGGGGCTTCCTATCTCACCCTTCCAAATAAATAAATAAATAAATAAATAAACCCAAGTCCTCAGTGAGACCTACAAGCCCCACCTGGTCCTACCCTTTCCTCGCCCACCCCCAACTCCTCCAACTCTATTGACTTCCCTTAGATTATCAAGGGCATTGATGACTCAGTCTTTCCATTTACAATTCCCTCTGTTTGGAACACTACTCCCATAAATAATCCCAAACTGTTCCCTGCTCAATCCAGTTCTTGATACTAAACCCCTCTTCAGGGAGGCTTTCCCTGACCCTGCGATCTAGACCAGCATACACACTCTCCGATCAAGCTTCATTTTCCTATAATCATTACCTGAAACTATACACTTACTTGTTATTTGTTTATTGTCCATCTGCCCTAATAGACTGAAAATCTCATGAAACTGGAGCTTCATTTGGCCCACAGCAAGCCCTCTGTATCTACTTGCAGAACAACTTCAAAAAAGTGTATACTGTCTAACATAGAACTCAAAGAGTGGGGAATCCACTTATTAAAAGGGAAACCCTTACTTCCCTCCAATTAGATAAATCCTCCACTATAACTCCCACAGTTTAAAGTAAAACTTATAAAATGTCATGTACAATTTTCTCAATGACCTAGAATTATCAACACAAAAGTCAATGCTCTCTTGATACACATGGGCATGAGCAGAGATATGAGCAGTACTGTTTTATGTGGGAATGTATCAGAATGCCTTTCCAGAACTACTTTCTCAGGAATATATGAGCCAGAATGAGATTCAGTCTCTAGGAACAGGGCAAATAATACGCAGGCCAGCTAATCAGAGTATACCATCTCCTACAGGAACAGGTCCATGACCCATGGAAAGCCAATCAGTGTGGTCTCAAGTCCTAGAGCCCAGAGGGGCCACACTCTTCTCAAGGGTCACTAGCTTTCATCGATCATCTCTCCTGCACCTGGCAGAGACAGCCTGACAATGAGGCGGAAGCACAGAAAAGAAACAAACACAGAGCCAAGAGTGGAAAGGAATAATTTTCACCAACAGGGAGGTCAACAAAGAGAGTTGACGTGAGAATGGGTGGGTGTCCTGGACTCCACACTTACATCCCTGTCAACAGTCATACATACTTAAAGCCAAATGTACCCCTGGAATAGTCATGTGTATCATTAACCCCTCCCTTTTGAAGTTAGACTTTCTGCCACTTACAGCCAAGAATCTTGACTCATACAAATATGCTCAATATATACAGCTAACCCTTGAACAATGCAGTGACTAGGGGTGACTACTCCCTGCATTTAACTTTTGACTCCCCAAAATCTTAACTCATAACAGCCTGTTGACCAGAAGCCTCACCGATAACATAAACAATTAACACATATTTTGTATACATGGAATACGTACATGGTATGCTGTATTCTTACAATAAAGTAAGCAAGAGAAAAGAACATGTTATTAAGAAAATCATAAGGAAAATAAAATACATTTACATTCCTATAGTGTTATTATAAAAAAAAATCACATAAAAGTGGACCCATGCAGTTGAAACCCATTGTTCAAGGGTCAACTGTACTATCACTTGGGTGGAACAGAATGATTTTACAAAGAAAAAAAAATCCCCCAACTGGTTAAACACACACACAAATAGTTGCCAGTGCTGGAGGGAGGAAAGAACAAGAGACTGCTTCATGGGTACAGGGTTTTCTGTTGGAGGGATGAAAATGCTCTGGAACTAGATAGAGGTGTGATGATTGCACAGCACTGTAACTGTTCTAAAGCCAGTGAATTATTCACTTTAAAATGATTAATTTTGTATTATGTGAAATTTACCTCAATAAACAAAATTTTAAATGTGAAAACAATGCTGCAACGAATTTTTAATCGCCTTTAAGTATACCTATCATCATTTCCTAGGAAAGGAAATTAAGCCAAATAATATGTACATTTTTAGCATATTAGCACATACTAACAAATTACTTTCCAGAGAGATCACACTAAATTAGAATTCTATCAAAGCTATATTGAAAAGAAAACACAGATAACCAGGAGGACTCATTAAGGGAAAAAACACACACCAGGCACCTTGGTGGTTCAGTGGGTTAATCCTCTGCTTAGGTGATGACCTCAGGGCCCAGGATCAAGCTCTGCATCTGGCATTCTGCTCAGCAGGGAGACTGCTTCCCCGCTCTCTCAGCTTGCCTCTCTGCCTATTTGTGATCTCTCTTTCTCTCTCTCTCTGTCAAATAAATAAAAAGTCTTAAGGGGCGCCTGGGTGGCTCAGTGGGATAAAGCCTCTGCCTTCAGCTCAGGTCATGATCCCAGAGTCCTGGGATCTAGCCCCACATCTGGCTCTCTGCTCAGCAGGGAGCCTGCTTCCCTTCCTCTCTCTCTCTGCCTGCCTCTCTGCCTACTTGTGATCTCTGTCTGTCAAATAAATAAATCTTTAAAAAAAAAAAAGTCTTAACACACACACACACACACCAGCAACTTTGCTAAAATAATAGGTAAATACATTCTTATTTGTAAGTTTATATATCCTAGAGAACTGACGTGACATTTAAAACACTGGTTCTTATCATTTCTTCATTTGTGACATATATATGTATAAACATTTGTTCTAATTTTTCCTGTTAATATATAGGCGTTCTCTATGTACTGAGGATATAACTATATCCTGTCCTATAAATTTCAAATATTTTTCCAGTTCATTATTTACTTTTCACTTCAGTTAAAATGATGTGTCTGCTTGTGCACATATTTATTTTAGGCACAGAAAGAGAGGATCAGAACCATTCTCTCCAAAATAAACAGCTGCAATAGGACACACACGCACACACCCACACACACACTCACACACTCAAAAGATGCTATTTTACTTCGCCCCAAAGTTCAGCATAAGCTCTACTACAACAAGCCTAAATAAACCAAACACATCCTTCTCTTATCAGACATAAAATCCATGGAAAATGGAGGTTTATACTGCTTGTCCGAGAAATATAACCGTATAGAAATAAAACACGTTAATCCATTTCAGAAGTTGTAAAGAAGCAACATATGTCACTGTTCCCCTCTCTTCCATGCTGTCTTAAAAATACTATCAAAGATCTTATTAAAAGAATTTTTCCCAGTTAGAACTAGTCCTTTTGGAGGGACCGTGACTCCGTTTCGGTTGCTGTATATTTAAAATTTTACAATAGCGTCTCTGCAATTTGGTTTCCATGAAAGAGGCCCCACCCAAGCCTATCCTTCCCAACAGCCCTCTGGTCCGGCTGCCCCTCTCCTCGACCTCTTTGCCCAACCTCTTCTCCCTTTTGTCCACACTTCGTCCTCTCTTACAGCTCTTCTCCTTGGGGTCAGAGAGGTGGGTGTGATAATGAGTGCATGTACACAAGGGAGAAGGTCAGGGGACTCTTTCAGGAAACCTTAATTCTCGGTCTCAAATCACTACTTTAACGATGGGAACACTGGCTTACGAAAACAATCATTGGGGCAGGAAGGCTTTTAGAAATTTTTCAAAATATCAGGTAGCTGTTACTCTCCCAGAGACTTACACCCGCCTATTTGGAAATCACGTTTTGGGGTTTGCTTTTTAAATAGTTGTTAATTCTAGACTTGGATTGCAAGCTCTGGCAACCCCAACACTGGGTATAGCACCTGGAACATATTCTGTCTGAATAAAACATAACTGCTAAATGAACAACAGGACCATGGAGCCAGCTGCCTTGATTCAAACCCTGCCTCTGTCACTTACTAGCTATGTCACCCTGGAAAAGATTCTTAACCTCTCTGGATCTCATCCGTAAAATGAGGAGAATATTACCCACTCTATTTGGAGGATTACCTGAAATAATTCACGTAAAAGTATTTCTGGCAGTGTTGGGCACATGGAAAGTGCTGATTGAATGCTAATTATTACGATTACAAATAAAGAAGTATGTTACCAAAACGAATCAGATGAACAAGAAGCTCTTCAAGTTCTCAGTGTATTTATCATCTAGGAGGAGACATCCAGCACATACAAAGCCAAAGGCCATAAATGCCAAACACAAAGTTCAAAATGCCATGGGAATTCTGAGGAAATATCATCTCAGGGCAGAGGGATAAAGAAAGTTGATGCGGAAAATGTAGTGTCCTCATGCTGTCTCCTGAAAGGGTTTTAGATGGTAGGACGGACAACACCTCTGGGGAAAGGGATGGTGTGTCAGTTTGGGCTCCCTGAGAAGGAGACACCAAGACAGCATTACACGTGTAGATTTATTGGGGGAACTGGCTGTGAAGGGGAAAAGGGAGAGACCTGAGAAGGCATGGGGAGGCTGAACCACAATGCAGGTCTGACCCCCTGTGAAAGAGACAGGGAAGGAAGGAGGGCTGGAAGGAAGGATCTCAGACTCCCAACTCAGTCCAAAGAGGGTCTTGACCAACCCATTGGGAGTCCTCAAGCCAGAGTCGCCCTTCAGAGGCATCTGGATCTTGCATGAGTGGACCACAGTAGTATCCCCACTTGCTCAGTAACTGCAAGTAGCCCAAGAGAAGCTCAGCTTTGGCTAAGAAGTGGTGGTGAATCCAGAGGGCAGCAGCTGGAGCCATCAGTCAGTCATGATCCCCACAGCAGAGGCCTGAGTGATACATTCTCATGGTCCCACAGTGGGGCACAGGCAGTGTCACTAGTAACTATTTGTCCTTGAAACCCTGGTTGATGTTCAGTGAAAATGTGCCATCACTTAAAATCAAACGCAAGACAATATCATAGGGCTCCTTATCTTTTTAGGCTAAAGCACAGTTGCAATAGTGAAATGAAATATTTACTGTTACAAATTACAACTACTTTTAAAATACCTTTCAGATGTGGGTTCAGTTTCTAAAATAATACAAAAGACATAAAAATGGTTATGAAATCTCTCTTTTATAAAAATCACAGTTAAAAACTTGAAATGGACATTCAGAACTAAGTCAGAAACAAAGTTTGACTAAGAATCTAAAAGGTAAGTCCTTTCTGAACTGGGAGCTTCAGGCAGCATATTGATCCAATGAGAATATAAGAAAACACTGCAAAAGGGCAAGGTGCCACACGAATATGTATAATCCCAAGACATCTTATGTGAGGTGAAGTGGCATTCAAGGCAAAAATGGAGAAGATCAAAATTACCCTTAGCCACTAGAGCCACACCCAGCAGGACAGATGGTCCCACAGAGGAGAGGCATGAAGGAAAGAAGACCACTGAGAACACAGCACTTCCCTGGGCCCACCCACTGCACTCCGGGACACACAGTCACTGAGGAAGGCCAAACAATATGTGCACTCCCTAACTGTCCTTGTTTTACATATATATACATTTCCTGGCTTCTGGCCAATTACTGAATACATAAGTTAAATGCATTTATGAGAGTGTTACCCCAAAGAATAATAATAATCAGTAACGGGTCTTACTGATTACAGTATTTCCTTTGTTTTAAGGCATGGAAGAGGGAACAAGACACCCTCAGTCCCTATTACTACACGGGCAAGAAAACTGGCTCAGTAGCCAGGTCTACCTCTTACCTCCACAGAGAAAACAGAAGCCAGGGCAAGAGAGCTCCCTCCACATCTGGGACCCCATTCTTAGTTCCTCCAAGTGGCCTTAGAGGAAGTAATGTCCCTCTTGTCAAGCCTGATCTCCTGCCCCACACCATTCATCCCACTGAAGGCCCCACCTTTCTCCATTTGTATTCCCCTTCTCTGCACTGCCTCTTCAATTTTACTCTTTCATTAGTTCCTTCTTCTACATATATACAAGCTCAATTGGCTCAGCTCTTAGAAAATAGAAAAAGCATACCCACACATACCCACCCACCCACCCATCCTTGACCTGGGATTTCCTCCCTCTCTTTCTGGCATATGAATCTGTATTCTTTCCATTTCAAGACCCAGAACTCTGACTCAAGCTAGCTGAAGCAAAAACAGGGTGTTACTGGCACCTGCAACCCAGAAACTCAGAGTTCGAGATGGCACAGACACAGCCGGACCTCTCAGCTCACAAAGGGTCTGCTGCACTCCTCTCACCCTCCATCTCTCTGCCCCGCTTCCCTCTCATTATGGATTCCATTTGAGGTAGGTTCCCTCCACGCTGGGGAAAGATGAACACTGGCAGCCCATGCTACACCCTCAGGGTTTGCAATCCAAAAGTGGGAGCTCACATTCCCCTGGCACTCATGCTTCAAATCTCAGAAAGTCTGAGACTCTTGGGCCAATCATCAAGGGGGCAAAACCAGATCTGGCCCCTGCCCTCTACTTAGGTCTTCCTGGCTCCCAA
Organism: Lutra lutra; assembly: GCF_902655055.1. Taxonomy (NCBI): domain Eukaryota; kingdom Metazoa; phylum Chordata; class Mammalia; order Carnivora; family Mustelidae; genus Lutra; species Lutra lutra. Next base: position 91,513,610 of record NC_062286.1, on the reverse strand, counting down.
GAACTACCACACCACAGGATAAAAGCCACTGGACACTTAACTCCATGGTGGCCACACCATTACCTTCACACAAGTTCCTCTTTCTGCAATCCCCTCATCCCAATCTGTCCCCCGGGGAAACCCCATATTCATCACTCCAAATCCACCTCCGACCGCATCTCCCTCAGGAAGCACTGGCAACCTCTCCAAGAGGCACAGGTTCTGAGATTCTGCCCTATTAATATCTGAATACACAGCCCTCCCGAGCAGACAGACAGACAGAGACACACACACACACACACTTACTCATACACTCTTGAGAAAATGTGTATGGAACTGAAATTTCTTTTAAATCTGAAGACAGCATAGTTGTCTACTACTTTTATATACTACAGTACAATAACATATTCCTCCTTTAAAAAAAACTTAAAATTTAAATGGAATCAATTTGCCATTTTGAAAGACAATTTTTTAAAAATGAACAATTCTCTACAGTTTTATCTGTAGAAAGGTCAGTATTCTAAACAGCTAGTAAAATGATCCATGCCCAATTACAAGTAAAACACCAACAAAATCAAAATACAAGTTAAAAAAAGTTTACATCAAAATATTCTGGACCTATCAATTAACTCTCTTCTCAGAATAAAAGGAGGAAGTCAGCCTTTTTCAGTTGTCCCAAACAAAACAGCTGAGCTCCATTGGACTTTTATCCTCGGTTCATACCTCTCTCATCAGAAGTCCAGACATTCCCAAGCCCTAGAGGCAGGGAGTAGTGTATTTCTGATACACACATCTGTGTCCAAAGTTCATCTCACGTTCCTGAGGCTACAAATATAAAATGTTGGTAACTGATGAAAAATTAGGAAAGTGAGCATTATGGCAAGGTGACTTTGCTTCAAACAAGGTTAAATGAGAGAGACAAAACAAAGACGTCCTGAAGAGCCTGAAATTACACCTCAGGCTTTGCTCTGGTTGTAGAATGTCCTTTGGCACTAACATCCATGCGAATATTTTACCACCTGCTCAGCCTGCCCAAGGCCCAGAGAGGCCAATGAACAGGAAAACACAAAGGAAGTCTTTTTATCTTCTGCCATCCTGAAATCAAATATAGCCTCAAGTCTCCCTAGAAGAATCTAGTAAAACAGACTAGCAAGAGAACAGCACAAGTCCAAGCAATATTTTTGGGAGACATGCAAAAACCCTAGGGCTTTTGTTTCTATGTTAATATCCAGTGTGATGGGTAAGTATATTTTCTGATATATAAATATGCTTTTGGGTCAGATAACTAGCAGAGGTACAACACGGCCTTTAGAATCAGGAATCCCAGCTCTGCCGCTAACTGACTGGGTGCTGACAGACAAGCAGTTAAGCTCACTGAGCCTCAGTTTCTGCACCCTCTCAGTGGAGGGTAGGAACACTGCCTGCATCAGAGGTTGTTGGAAGATGTGATGGAACCAGGATGAAAATAAACAACCATACCATAGCTTTCTACCCTACTATTACGTTCCAGACCCCCTGTCCAACAACCTCCTAGACATCTCCATTGGATCTTGCCCTTTTCTCAAAATCAACGCCCCTATCACCAAATTCGTCTTTCCCTATCATTAGCCAGGATCTCCACCTAACTCAGCTGGCCCTCCTCCCTACACTCCCATTCTCCAAGATGCCTCCCTCCAACGATCAAATTACACCAATGTGTCTATCGCTAGTCGGACTACAGTGCACATGGCAGTCTCAATCCTTGCTGCTAGCAGGCTCACTGCGAGCAACATTCAGGAAATGAGAGCAGTCAACTGAGTCATAAACATGTTCAAATCCAGCAATTAGACTTCAATGGAATCTGTCCTAAGGAAATGGCACAAATTAGAGACAAAGCTGCTTCCCAAGATGCTTAGAGCAGTATTATTCAAATCAGAGAAAAAAAGAAAGAGCGAGAGAAAGGAAGGAAACAATTCAGCCATCCAGGAAATGGTAAGCTAACTTAACAGCACACAGTTTCAACAAATGTTTGTAGTTCATAAAAATGAGAGGAATATGCAAATAATAAAAATAACTGTAAGTGGCAACATTTAAAATTGTAAATGAGGGGCTCCTGGGTGGCTCAGCTGGTCAAAGCCTCTGCCTTCAGTTCAGGTCATGATCACAGGGTCCTGAGATCCAGCCCCGCATTGGGCTCTCTGCTCAGCGGGGAGCCTGCCTCCCTCTCTCTCTCTGCCTGCCTCTCTGCCCACCTGTGATCTCTCTCTGTCAAATAAATAAATAATTTTTTTTAAGATTTTATTTCTTTATTTGACAGAGAGAGATCACAGGTGGGCAGAGAGGCAGGCAGAGAGAGGAAGGGACGCAAGCTCCCCGCCGAGCAGAGAACCCTATACAGGGCTCGATCCCAGGACCTGAGATCATGACCTGAGCTGAAGGCAGCGGCCCAACCCACTGAGCCACCCAGGCGCCCCAATAAATAAAATCTTTAAAAAAAAATTGTAAGTGAACTTGTCCCTACCTAAAGTAACAAATGCTTAAAAGGCAATAGACTAAAACGGTCCATTTTACTCCATCAATATACAGAGAGCATTTGTGAGAGACTCCTCTCCACTCTGGTTCCAAATATTGGGACAAAGCCCCAATGTCACTCGATTTGCCTTGACTGAGGCCTCTTCTCCCAGATCTCTTCTGCTTCAGACTGATCACTCCTCGCCTGGCTTCAACACACTTGTTTCATTACTTCAGTGAGACAATCACTAGTTCCCACTGCCTTGGCCCTTTGAAATCCCACCCTTCTTCTCCATTCACGGAGTGTCTTCTTTCAGACCCTTGTCATCTGTCTCTTCTTTCTCTGCCAGCAGGGTCACCCCTACCATCACCACCCACCCCCAATCCATTTTCCTGGCCCTGCTGACAGCCAGGCAGCTCTCAATTCTTATCACTTGACTTGCTAAGAGTTCTTCAAGAGGGCCCTCTCACCTGCAGAGTAAGATAGGAGCTTCCAACTCAGACAAACACCACCTTTTGTGATCTGGCCCCCAAACTGCCTCAGCTTCTGCCAGTCAGGCTGCCACTCCTCTCCCCCTACCAAGTTCCCCCAGTCCAACTCACTGTCCTGTCCCTACCCTTGGCCTACATAGCACTCCAGTGACATATCTGACACTGTGAACACCCTCAGGGCAAGAATTCTACCACTCTTTCTCATGACCAAAGTTACCCTGGGACTCCCTTACTGGACAGGAGGAAGGAGCAGGCTGGTGTACCTCACCTTTCTACATCATTGCCATGTGTATTTCCACTACCAGCTTCCATCTCCCCTTGCTTGGAACTGCCTTCCTGCTGCACTTCCCAAATGCTAACCTTGCTCTGTCCCGTATGCAGCCACTAGCCACATACAGCTACTGAGCCCTTAAAATGCAGCTAGTGTAAAATGAGACGTGCTAGAAGTGTCCAACACACACTGGATTTCAAAGGCTTGATATGAAAAACAGAACACAAAAAAATAATGTTTTATATTGGTTACCTGTTGATATAATACAGACTAGAGCTGTGGGATTCAATAAAATGCATTATTAAAATTAATGTCATCTCTTTCTTTTTACTTTCTTAAATGTGGCTACTAAAAATTTTGAAGTTACACATGTGGCTCAGTAGTCTAGACACCCTTCAAGGGACCAGCATGAGGAAAACCTTCCTCAAAAGGCCCTTCTGTTTGTGCCACTCTTCATGATCTTTTCTGACCCTTTGGAATCCTAAAATGAGAGTCCAACATAGAAGCCACTATCTAATTACATACCATACTATATGCTTCCTGGTACATCATTCTTCTTGCTACATCAATATCATTTATAGATGGGGATCTGTAGTAGGGACTCAACATTTAATTAAATATGGCATCTTTACTGGAATAAGATAGCAATACACAGAATTTTTTTGGTTTGTTTTGTTTTGTTGACTCATTTACTCTCCCATTGATGATTTCAACAAGGCAGGGAGAACTGAAGTCAGGGGACTTAATGGTTCTTTGGTCTACCTGTAATTAACACAATGCATATATGCCATGTGCATATAGATCCACGGGTTGGCCCCTTGCAAGGTCTATCTGGTCCTCAGTCTCCACCCTTGTAAAATAAGGTTAACGGTATCAGGCCAATCTATAATACATAGTCAGATTAAAGTAGCTAAACAAGTTCTAACTGGAATGAGAACTACTCTCCTTTCCACAGTTCGTTGGGTGTCTCGCAGTTGTGTCGTCTTTAACACAGAATAATTTTTAGAAAGAGAGAACAAATTTACAGCAACTATCCAAATACGAGGGGTGGTGTGGGAAAGTACCTATCAAAATACTTTTCCTAGTCTGTTCATGATGGAGGGCCAGTAATAGGAGAGGAAACTATTACATGCCTGCTGCAAGCTGAAGTCATTTATACCTTATACTCATAACAAATTTTACAAAGTAGACATGACCATACCCATCTGACAGAGTAAAGAAACTGAGGTTCAAAGACAGGCTAAGTAACCAGCCAAAGTGATGTTGCCAATGACTGGAAATCCAGGTCAGTGGTATCATCTTTGTAAAAAAAGAACATCTTTATTATTGCTTGAAGACAAAATATGTGAAAATCAAGAGTATTACAAGAAATATGCAAATAAAAATACAACAATAATGTCTATTCATTTCCTTCAGTAGTTTTCTTACTCTTGGCTAATTCTTGTCTTTCAGGTCAAGAGGCCATTTTTTTTCTAAGTAGGCTTTTTCTTTAAGTAGCAAACAAATAGGGTATATGATGTGCTAGGAACTAGTCCATGAATGTACTGTATTTCTTTAACATCTTTAAACCACAGTTGTTGGCCAGAGTTTACGTGAGACATTATCACTAGAAGTCTTCAGACACATTTGCAAAAATGTAGTCCCTATGGGTAAGACTGCAGCCAGAAAGGACACTGGGTCATTCCACAAACAAATGCATCCACAAAAAACAGCCTCATATCAAAGAACCTGCCTGTGTTACAAACTGAGGTCATCATGAGCTCAATGAAGTGAAAAAAGAAAGTTCCTCAAAATAAAATACTGCACCTTAAAGTGAAACCACAATTACACAGTCTTGGAAATGAACTACTTTCTCAGTCTGGTAACATGTACTGTGCATCTCTAAGAAGCCAAACTCATCTAGGTTTAATTGATTCCGCCTTTACAAAATGGAGCCAACATAATCCTGCAGGCTTGGACAGAACAAAAGTTCAAATTCTCTACTACAGAAACAGTCTCAGAGTATCAAATCTGTTCCTTTATCAAGTGTCCCTGCAGTAGTATTTATCAGTCACTAGAAGAACTCTGCACAATGCAACCTGTGTGAGCATGAGATTTTAATACAGTGAGGAGACAGGTCCATTTACCAAGGACACCACATTTCACTTTCACAACTCTTGAAAACTAATCTCTCGTAATAGTAAGTAATTAATTTACATTCATTCCAAACTGAACGAGATAGTGTAAACCTCAAGGAATTTGAGATTGTAAATAACCTCACTTGGGAGCCAGGTGTGTGTGTGTGTGTCCTCTGAGGTACTTCACAGTGTATAAATAGAAATAATTAGCAACTTTTAATCTCATGAACAAGATCTTTATTTAAAATTCTCACATATAAAATGAATTCTTTTATGTCATATTTCCTCAAGTGTGTTTTTTCCCTCATTTTAAGAATAAAAAAGACATCCAGAGGAAACAAGGTGTCCTTTTCTCAGCCTCCAGAAACACTAGGGACAGCGCAGGCAGCACAGGTGTTTGGTCCTAAACAAAAGTTAAGACTAAGTAGGGAAGAAAATGGAAAACAGAACACAGCCTAGCAAAGCAGCCAGAGATCACATGCAGCAGGTGACAGGAAGCCTTGGGGACACTTCACAGCCACCAGGATGAGCTTCATCCCAGGTCCCTGCAGGCCTCCTGGGCTCCACAGAACCTCCACCCAGCAGTCCATAAAAACGAAAGGCGGCAAAGAACTCTCACTGTCATCCTGGCAAGAAAGCAGCAGCAGCCTCCTTGAACCCAGGAAAGCCACCCCTCCCTCCGCAAACAGGAGGAGCCCCCTTCACACCAACCACACAAGCAAGCCCAAGAGGCCAGACCCAAAATAAAAATAAAAATAAAAATAAGAGGAGCGCGGGAAGATAGATGACAGCTCAATTGAATTTATCCTGGGAGCGCTGGGAGGCTCCGTCTCTCTGAAGACTCCCACTCAAAAGTAAAAATAAAATTTAAGGGGAGGGAGCCCACAGAAGAGAGGACAGTTTCGTTAAGTCTGGGCTGGGAACACTTGGGAGACTCTACTTCGGGGGTCAGAGTCAGAAATAAAAATTAAAAAACGAGAGGGGGAGGTGTCAGTTTATTTTGTGTGTGAGTGTGTGCGCGTGTGTCTGTGTAGCACCTGGAGTGCAGGATTTGCCAGGGAGGGGAAAGTGGCGGCTCCGCCGGCCTTGAGGTGACCTGGCTCAAACCCGGGGTGAGTTTAAGCTCTGGGCGACAGGGCAGAGTCCGAGGGCCAGACTGCCCGCTGTCGGGAACAATGCTGGGCCCCGGAAAGGAGGGTCTCACACCACCCCCCGCGCGCCCAGCCCTGCCGTGGGCATCCCAGCCCTCACCCTCCCCTGGCCCACGTCAGGGCAGGAACGCCGGAACCCGGGGTCCCAGAGCGGGCCTCACCCAGCAGCGCCCACAGGTGCTTCAGGCGCGTCAGCCCGTCCTTCTCGGGGTCCAGCACTTTCTGGGTGGACTTCTTCGCAACCCCTTGGCTCCTTCCAGAGAACGTCCCGCCGCGGCTGGAAACCGCCCGCTGGCGTGGCAGGGGCGCCTGCGCCTTGCGAATAACCGCAGAGGATCCGGGTCACTGTCGCGAGGACCCCTCGCCAACCGCCCGCTGCGGCCGTTGCCTGCGCCGCAGCCGCTGCAGCCGCCTCAGCGGAGGCTCTAGGGAGGAGGGGCGGGGCGGCTACTGCGAAATCCAGGGGCAAAAAGGCGGTATCCACGCGGAATCCACGCGGAATCCCCGCTGCGGGAGATGCGAGTCAGCCCTTCCGACGCCGCACAAACCCAGCCCACTTGGACCTGCCAACCGATGGCGCTCGTTCGCGGGCGGAGTCTGAGCTCCTTCATTCCTCCTCCCCCGGCTGCAGGTGGCAAGGCCTCTCGGGAAATGTAGTTCTTTAGGGGGCGAGGTGCGGGGACTTACCTTTCCAGAGTCCCCAAGCGGCTGGACAGCCCCCCCGCCTGCCCCCTCCAGGAAGAGGCCCAGAGCTCCCAATCCTTCACTCCGTGCTGTGGGCCACCAGCCAATTTTCCTCTAGTGCCATGTGAACCACAAGAACATCTCAGTAAGAAAAAGTCAAGGCATTAAAGTCAAAAGGAAAAAGAGTTTGCGACTTCTAGATTCACACAAAGGAGGGAGTCCGAGTCCCTTTGACCAAACTAAAATCAGAGCCCCAGCTTCACATGAACATCAGTGATTTTGGCAGCAGGAAGAGCATCCCTACACTCTGCGTGAGGAGTCCAGCGGGTACACTTGGTTCCTGGGATCCAGCTTCACTGGGGTATGAGGTAGCCTTGCCTAGAGGGCTCCTCAGGCTCTTGTCTCTTGCTTTGTAGGAAGTGCACCCACCTTCCCTGTGTTGTGCAAGGTCCCACAGCAATCCAGTAGCAGCACCAGAAATAGAACCTAAGGGACCTGACTCTCAGGCTGGCATGCTTTTGCAGATCAGGTGCCTGAAACCTGGAGCAAAACTTTGAAATGGAAAATGGCCTGGAGATTTCTTACAAGAGATCTGTAGGATTATTTACTGGCCTCTCCATCCTCTGACGCTCCAAATGTGGACATTTGAGCGAGTACTTAAGCTGGCTCTTTAAAATCATGGGCTTTCCGTCCACTTGGAGCACCATTTTTCAACCCAAGAGATGTGACATAGCTTTGTATTCTCATAATTAGCATAATATTTGACCTCCAGAAGCACTCGCTAAAAGTTTATTACAGAAAATGAAATAAGAGCTAGTTCTATCTATGCTATTTTGACAACTCTGAAAACAGAAAGGCTCTAACAACTAGAAGAAATGTGTTTGCACGCCTGGATAATAGAAATGTCCATATCCGAATCCAAGGAACATGGGATTGTGACTATTTCTTAGAAAAAGGATCTTTATAGATATAATTAAGGATCTCAAGGGACATCATCTTCGATGATCTGAGTGGTCCCTAAATCTAATGACTGTCTTCTATTTATAAGAGACAGAAGAGGAGAAGACACAGAGAAGGCCATGTAAAAACGGAGGCATGGATTGGAGTCATGTAGCCATAAGCCAAGTGACCCCTGGAGCCACCAGAAGCTAGAAGAAACAAGGAAGGATTCTGTCAGGGGGTGGTCCAGAGGGAGAACCAACACCTTGATTTTAGACTTCTGAACTTAAGAAATCAGAAAATAAATGTCTTATTTTAAGCCACCTCGTTTGTGGTACTTTGTTGTAGCAGCCCTGGAAAATGAATACCACCAGATGCTGGAGACAACCCAGTGTGACTGTCTAGCAAGATCAGAATGACTGATATTGATTATAAGACTTTGAATAAATAAACATTCAGGAATCTATAATGATACTCAAAAGAATGCTTTGTGATGTCCTAGATGGGTGTTTCCAGTAGAAAACATAGCGTGTACTTTTGATGATTTGGGGCAGAGTTGGGTTTTTGTTTGCTTTTGTTTTTGTTTTTAGCTTATTTATTTGAAAGAGAGAGTGAGAGCAGGGGGAGGGGATGGGTAGAGGGAGAGGGGTAGGGGTAGAGGGAGAAGGAGAAGCAATCTCCCATCTTGTCTCTGGGCTGATTATCATCCAAGGACCCTAGGATCATGACTTGAGCTGAAGGCACGTGCTTAATGGACTGAGTCACCCAGGCCCCCCTGGGTGGGCATTTTTTTTTTTAAGAAGAGAATGTGAGAGCCCGAGCTGGCTAATACCCTTTCTCAGTAACAAATGGGGAACCTGATCTGAACTGGGTATGTGTTTCAAGATTCTAACCAGGGAACAGTGCAGGGCTTTATAATTCCCTCCATACATCACATACCAGAAAGGATCATGTTTTCCTGATGACAGAAAATTGAATTCACGTGTTCAGGAAGACAGAGCCCAAGAAACCAGGACTGAGTGAGGGAAATGAGAGACCAAAAGGTCCCAAAGAATGAGAGAAACGCTTATCAATTCTTGATGTTGTCTGCAGGAGAATTTCAGATTTTTTGTTTGTTTGTTTTTGTATCCAATTTACATAAATTCAAACCAACACATATTTTCTGAACAAGGCATACCATTAAACTGTGATGACCATAGTTTTCTACTTCCCATTCTTTTCTATTTTGCAGAAAATTGTTGTTTCAAGGGCCATGTGAAAACTGCAAGTCCTGCCGTTATTGATGTTAAATACTTATCAAACAATTCTACCATTCCTCATTGTTGGGCTTATACCCAGCACAGGGTCAGGGTCAGCAGTCAATCACTATTTGTGGAATAAACAAAATCATTCATTTCTTAGAACATTAATATCTCCATGAGCATTATTAAGGAATGTTGTTTAGTACAATGTTTTCAATTTAACTAATGTGTTATGAATCCAAATGTTAAAATTCTACCCTTCTTCCCTCAGAAATCTTTCTAAAATATAAAGAGACCTCCCTGTCTTCTTAAAGAGCTTATTCACTGTTTATGAAACCACAATCTGCCCCACCCATCCACTGTGATTCCCTTCAACTCCTCTTACATGGGTGTTGCTACCAGACACAAAGGAGAAATGCCTGGTAGATCTTCCCCATCTAATGTTAACCATTTCTTACCCCCAAATTCAGTCTCTGCTATCAGAGATCATTTGTTTACCTTTTGAACATCCATATTGGAATGTTTCTATATGTTTAGAACTGCCAGTTCTTAGTTTCCAGATAATCTAAAGGTTAAGGTATTTTACTTTCTAATTGTCACTCATCAGAGTTTTTCAGTTTGGGAGCATTTGGGGTTTCTTCAGGTTGACTAAATTATCCTGTGCCTGCACATCAGTCCTAATTGTCATGATTATTCTATTAATTTTAATATGTGTGAAAATTCAACTTTTTGATGCACATTTTCTTATCAGATAAGCTCATTGTGCCTGTCCTCAGAAGTAAGATCTTTTTGTATGCTAGACGCACTGTGGATCTTCATTTGGATATTGCCACAGAGAGCCAGCTCCAGTGAACTTCTGTGACATAGTCTATTTTTATTGATCTTTGCATTCTTATTTTCTTAAAAAGGAAAGCAATGATCTAATAAATTAAATTTTTATATCAACTCTTACCCTAAAATTTTGAATTCATTCAATGTGAATGCTGTGCCCCTGAGAATCCGCATCTATCTAAAATTCCTAAGCAAAAAAGGATGCCCCTCCCTAAGAATGAAATGCCAAACTCAACACCTAAGAAACAAGAAACCCAATGTCCTCGTTTTCCAGATGCTATATTACCGTAGACATCAAAAACATATTTTTCTCCTCCAGAAAGATTTCCTAATAGTCTTTTCTTTCCAAATATCTGTTAAATGAGGAGATTTAATACTTTAAACTTGATTTTAAATCATTTTACATGAGAATTTCACTTCAGGACAGACTTGAAAAAGTTTTCAAAAATATACTAGCCATTTTGATATGTCTGATGGACATTTGATAACTACTCAAGCAGATGTCTTTGCAGCTGTGCATTTCAATCACAATGTCATCTGCTTTGGATATATTTTCTTTTTCTTTTTCTTTTTTTTTTAACATCAGAACAGTATTAACATTTCAGTGGTGAATCCTGGTAACACATCAACATTACAAAAATGTAAGGCCATGGGGCGCCTGGGTGGCTCAGTGGGTTAAGCCGCTGCCTTCGACTCAGGTCATGATCTCGGGGTCCTGGGATCAAGTCCCACATCGGGCTCTCTGCTCAGCAGGGAGCCTGCTTCCCTCTCTCTCTGCCTGCCTCTCTGCCTACTTGTGATCTCTGTCTGTCAAATAAATAAATAAAATCTAAAAAAAAAAATGTAAGGCCATAAGTAAGTATCATAGGACCTTTTATAAATTCAAAAAATTATCTTTGAATAATAATGTCAGAAAAATAAAGAATCATGGAAACTCTCTAGATAGTAAATACAACTTGCATATAAGGACGATGTACAAAGGCTGGAGAGAGATGAAGTTTCATAGGTGAGAAGCCTGTGAAAATGTGCTCATGACCTCACCTCTTCCCCCATTACACAAAATGCCACTATTAGGTTTAATATTAGGTAAGATGTACTCCTTAATTTAGAACCAGGTGCTAGATTTTCTGAAAATGAATGGAGGAGGAAGAGTCAAGATGGCAGAGGAGTAGCAGGCTGAGATGACATTAGGTAGCAGGAGATGAGCTAGTTTATCAAACCATTCCAAGCACCTACAAATCCAACAGGAGATCAAAGAGAAGAAGATCAGCAATTCTAGAAGCAGAAAATCAACCACTTTCTGGAAGGCAAGACCTGTGGAGAAGTGAATCCAAAGCCACGGGAAGATAGACCGCAGGGGGAGGGGCCAGCTCCCAGCAAACAGCTGAGCAATGGAGCACAAAATCAGAACTTTTGTCTGCTCCACTGAGGGACATCGCTCCCGAGGCTAAGTTGGGGTGAAGCCCATGCTGGGACAGCATGTTCTCAGGTCCTGTGGGATCACAGAAGGATTGGGGGTGTCTGAGTGTCACAGAGCTTGCAGGTGTTAGAGCAGTGAAGTCAGCTACAGAGACAGAGCCGAGGAGTGAACTCTTAACTCTGGGTTACCTTAAACTGTGATCCATGGGACAGTCAGGCCACTGTTCTTTGAGTGGGGATCCCACAAGTTCTGGGGAGACCCCCCTGGAAGAGCACAGGGATCTGCTGGGTTTCGAGACTCCAGGGAGGGCTGTGTGCCAGAGACAGAGAAGCTTGGCCACAGGCTGGGTGAGCTCAGAGCATGGCCAGAGGCCAGGGAGACAGGAGTGATTGAGCGCTTTCCTCCAAGGGTGCACTGAGGAGTGGGGCCCCAAGCTCTCGGCTGCTCTGGGCCAGAGAATGGGAGACAGCCATTTTCATTCCTGTCCTCCAGAACTCTACAGAAAGCATTCAGGGAACAAAGCCTCCCAAAAGTGAACCCGAGTGGATTACTTAGCTCAGCCCCTGGTAAGGGCGGTGAAATTCTGCCTTGGGCAAAGACACTAGAGAATCACTACAATAGGTCCCTCCCCCAGAAGATCAGCAATAAATCCAGCCAAGACCACGTTCCCTTACCAAGGAGAACAGTGGAATTCCAGAAGAAGAGAAAGCAAAGCATGGAATTCATGGCTTTCTCCCCATGATTCTTTAGTCTTGCAAAGTTAATTTAATTTTTTTAATTTTATTTTTTTCTTATGCTAAATTTTTAAACTTTTTAATCCTTATCTTTTACCATTTTTAACTAGTTTAACAATACCTTTCATAAAAAACATTTTTGAACCTTCATTAATATAGTCATATTTTATCCTTCATTGTATCTAACTTGATTTTTTTTATACACATAAGATTTTCTCTTCTAAAAAAAATCTGGGATACAACTTCTTCTAATAGATCAAAATATACCATAAATCAGGCACAGGGCTTTGCTCTAGTCTCCAGCCTGAGTAAATTCTCTCCACTTTTTTTTCTTTATACTTCCAAACAACTTATCTTATCCACTCCTATTTTAGAATTTTTTTTTTAAAAAATTTCATCTTTATTGTCATATTCCATCCCTACATCGTGTTTACCCTTATTTTGTGTATTTTGTGTGTGTGTCTATATATATATATATATATTATTCTATAAAATATTGGGAGGTAGTTTCTTCTAAGAGACCAAAAGACTCCCAAAATTAAGTTGGTGACTCTGTGACTCTGTTCTCTTCACCAGTCTAATATATATATTTTCCTTTTTTATATTTTTTCTTTTTTTTCCCTGAACTTCTTTTTACCCCTTTTCTTCCCCCCAAGATTTGGGGCCTCTTCTGATTTGGTTAAAGCACATTTTCCTGGGGTCTTTGCCACCTTTTTAATATTTTACTCTCTCCTTCATATACTCTTATCTGGATGAAATGACAAGGCAGAAAAACTCACCACAAAAAAAAAAAAAAAAAGAAAAAAAGAAATAGAACCAAGAGGCAGTACCAAAGGCTAGAGACCTAATCAATAGAGACATTGGCAATATGTCAAATCTAGAGTTCAGAATGATGATTCTCAAGGTGCTAGATAATAGAGAAACACTGTCTAGAGAAATCAAAGCCCTTTCTGGAGAGATAAAAGAAATAAATCTAACCAAGATGAAATCAAAAAAGCTATTAATGAGATGCAATAAAAAATGGAGGCTCTTACTGCTAGGATAAATGATGCAAAAGAGAGAATTAGTGATAAAAAAGGCCAAATGACAGAGAATAAAGAAGCTGAGCAAAAGAGAGAGAAACAACTACTGGACCATGAAGGGAGAATTCCAGAGATAAGTGATAGCATAAGATGAAAAAACATTAGAATAATTCAGATTCCAGAAGAAGAAGAAAGAGAGAGAGGAGCAGAAGGTATATCAGAGAGAATTATTGTAGAGAATTCCCCTAATATGGCAAAGGGAACAAGCATCAAAATCAAAATCCAAGAGGCACAGAGAATCCCTCTCAAAATCAATAACAATAGGTCCACACCTCATCATCTAATAGTAAAATTTACAAGTCTTAGTGACAAAGAGAAAATCCTAAAGGCAGTCCGGGACAAGAAGTCTGTAACTTACAATGGTAAAAATATTAGATTGGCAGTGGACTTACCAACAGAGACTTGGCAGGCCAGAAAGAACCAGCATGATATATTCAGAGCACTAAATGAGAAAAACTTACAGCCAAGAATGCTATATCCAGCTAGGCTATCATTGAAAATAGGAGGAGAGAAAAAAAGCTTCCAGGACAAACAAAAACTAAAAGAATTTGTAAACACCAAACCAGCTCTACGGGAAATATTGAAAGGGGTCCTCTAAGCAAAGAGAGACCCTAAAAATAGTAGATTAGAAAGGAACAGAGACAATATATTGTAATAGTCACCTTACAGGCAATACAATGACACTAAATTCATCTCTCTCAATAGTTACCCTGAATGTAAATGGGCTAAATGCCCCCAATCAAAAGACATAGGGTATCAGAATGGATAAAAAAACAAAAGCCATCAATATGCTGTCTACAAGAAAGTCATTTTAGACCCAAAGTCACCTCCAGATTTAAGGTGAGGGGGTGGAAAACAATTTACCATGCTAATGGACATCAAAGGAAAGCTGTGTGTCAATCCTTGTATCAGATCCATTAGATTTTAAGCCAAAGAGTATAATAAGAGATGAGGAAGGACACTATATCATATTCAAAGGGTCTGTCCTTCAAGAAGATCTAACAATTTGAGAATTTTTTTTATTTATTTGACAGAGAAATCACAAATAGGCAGAGAGGCAGGCAGAGAGAGAGGGGGAAGCAGGCACCATGCTGAAGAGAGTGCCTGGTGTGGGGCTGGATCCCAGGGCTCTGAGATCATGACCTGAGCCGAAGGCAGAAGCTTAAACCACTGAGCCACCCAGGTTCCCCGAATATCTAACTATTTTAAAAATCTATGCCCCTAACATGGGAGCAGCCAACTACATAAATCAATTAATAACAAAATCAAAGAAACACATCAACAATAATATAATAATAGAAGGGGAATTTAACACTCCCCTCACTGAAATAGATAGATCATCCAAGCAAAAGATCAACAAGGAAATAAAGGCCTTAAATGACACACTGGAACAGATGGACATCACAGATATATTCAGAACATTACATCCCAAAGCAACAGAATACACATTCTTCTCCAGTGCACATGGAATATTCTCCAGAATAGATCACATCCTGGGTCATAAATCAGGTCTCAACCGATATCAAAAGACTGGGATCATTTCCTGCATATTTTCAGAACACAATGCTCTGAAGCTAGAACTCAATCTCAAGAGGAAATTTGGAAAGAACCCAAATACAAGGAGACGAAAGAGCATCCATTAAAGAATGAATGGGTCAACCAGGGAATTAAAGAAGAATTGAAAAAATTCATGGAAACAAATGATAATGAAAACACAACACTTTGAAATCTGTGGGACACAGCAAAGGCAGTCCTGAGAGGAAAATATATAGCAGTACAAGCCTTTCCCAAGAAACAAGAAAGGTCTCAAATACACAACCAACCCATACACCTAAAGAAGCTGGAGAAAGAACAACAAAGAAAGCCTAAACCCAACAAGAGAAGAGAAATAATAAATATCAGAGCATAAGTCAATGAAATAGAAATAAACACACACACGCACAAACAAACAAACAAAAAACACAATACAACAAAACAATGAAACTAGGACTTGGTTCCTTGAAAGAATTAATAAGATTGGGGCACCTGGGTGGCTCAGTGGGTTAAAGCCTCTGCCTTCAGCTCAGGTCATGATCCCAGGGTCCTGGGATTGAACCCCCCATTGGGCTCTCTGCTCAGCAGGGAGCCTGCTTTCCCTTCCTCTCTCTCTTCCTGCCTCTCTGGCTACTTGTGATCTCTGTCTGTCAAATAAATAAATAAAAGCTTTAAAAAAAAAGAATTAATAAGATTGATAAACTCCTGGCCAGATTTATCAAAAAGAAAAGGGAAAGAGCCCAAATAAATTAAATCATGAATGAAAGAGGAGAGATCACAACCAACACCAATACAATACAATACAAACAAACAATTAAAAAAGCAATACAAACAATTAAAAGAACATATTTGGCAGAATGAGAGAAGATATTTGCAGATATCTTCTGCAAATTTAAAGATATCAGACAAACAGCTGGTATCCAAAATCTAGAAAGGGCTCAGCAAACTCAACACCCAAAGAACAAATAATCAAATCAAGAAATGGGCAGAGGACATGAACAGACATTTCTGCAAAGAAGACATCCAGATGGGTAACAGACACATGAAAGGGTGCTCTACATCACTCGGCATCAGGGAAATACAAATCAAAACCACAATGAGATATCACCTCACACCAGTCAGAATGGCTAAAATTAGCAAGTCAGGAAATGACAGATGCTGGCGAGGATGCGGAGAAATTGGAACCCTCCTACACTGTTGGTGGGAATGCAAACTGGTGCAACCACTCTGGAAAACAGCATGGAGTTTCCTCAAAAAATTGAAAATAGAGCTACCATCCACCCCAGCAATGGCACTATTGGGCATTTATCCTAAATATACAAACGTGGTAATCCGAAGGGGCATGTGCACCAAAAAGTTTAGAGCAGCAATGTCCACAATACCCAAACTATGGAAAGAACCTAGATGTCCTCCAACAGATGACTAGATAAAGAAGATGTGGTATATATATATATACAATGGGATACTATGCAGCCATCAAAAAATGCAATCTTGGAAGATGGCGGAGGAGTAACAGGCTGAGGCTACTTCAGGTAGCAGGAGATCAGCTACATAGCTTATCTAAAGATTGCAAACACCTACAAATCCAAGAGGAGATCGAAGAGAAGAAGAACAGCTATTCTAGAAACAGAAAATCAACCACTTTTTGAAAGGTAGGACTGGTGGAGAAGTGAATACAAAGCGACAGGAAGATAGACCGTGGGGGGAGGGGCCAATTCCTGGCTAGCGGCAGAAAAACGGAGCACAAAATCAGGACTTTTAAAAGTCTGTTCCACTGAGGGACATCACTCCAGAGGCTAAACCGGGGTGAAGCCCACGTGGGGTCAGCGTGGCCTCCAGTCCCACAGGGTCACAGGAGGATCGGGGGTGTCTGAGTGTCGCAGAACTTGCAGGTATTAGAAAGGGGAAGCTGGCTACAGAGACAGAGCCGAGGAGTGACTCTCAGCTCAGGGTTACCTTGAACTGGTCGCAGGCTCAGTGAGCTCGGAGCGCGCCTGGAGGCCAGGGAGACTGGAGTAACTGGGCGCTATTCTCTGAGGGTGCACTGAGGAGTGGGGTCCCGAGCTCTCGGCTGCTCCAGGCTGGAGACTGGGAGGCCGCCATTTTCATTCCCATACTCCAGAACTCTACAGAAAGCATTCTGGGAAAAAAAGGTCCTGAAAGCAAACTGGAGCTCAGTACACAGCGTGGTCCCTGGTAAGGGCGGTGCAAATCCGCCTGGGGCATAGACACATGAGAATCCCTACAATGGGCCCCTCCCCCAGAAGATCAACAAGAAATCCAGCCAGAACCAAGTTCACCTACCAAGGAGAGCATTTTCAATACCAAGGAGAGCAGCGGAATTCCAGAGGAGAAGAAAGCAAAGCTCGGAACTCATGGCTTTCTCCCCATGATTCTTTAGTCTTGCAGTTAATTTAATACTTTTTTCTTTTTCAATTTTTTTTCTTCTGTGAAATTTTTTTTAACTTTTACCCTTTTCTTTATCAACATTTTAAACTAGTTTATCATATATATATATATATATATATATATATATATATATATATCTTTTTTATATTTTTCTTTATTTGTTTTCTTTTTTTAATTATTTTTTTTCTGAACCTTTCTTATCCCCTTTCTCCCCTCTCACGATTTGGGATCTCTTCTGATTTGGTTAAAGCATATTTTCCTGGGGTCTTTGCCACTCTTTTAGTATTTTACTTGCTCCTTCATATACTCTTATCTGGACAAAATGACAAGGCTGAAAATTTCACCACAAAAAAAGAACAAGAGGCAGTACTGAAGGCTAGGGACCTAATCATTACAGATATTGGTAATATTTCAGATCTAGAGTTCAGAATGACGATTCTCAAGGTTCTAGCCAGGCTCGAAAAAGGCATGGAAGATATTAGAGAAACTCTCTCTGGAGATATAAAAGCCCTTTCTGGAGAAATAAAAGAACTAAAATCTAACCAAGTTGAAATAAAAAAAAAGCTATTAATGAGGTGCAATAAAAAATGGAGGCTCTCACCACTAGGATAAATGAGGCAGAAGAAAGAATTAGCGATATAGAAGACCAAATGACAGAGAATAAAGAAGCTGAGCAAAAGAGGGACAAACAGCTACTGGACCACGAGGGGAGAATTCGAGAGATAAGTGACACCATAAGACGAAACAACATTTGAATAATTGGGATTCCAGAAGAAGAGGAAACAGAGAGGGGAGCAGAAGGTATGTTGGAGAGAATTATTGGAGAGAATTTCCCCAATATGGCAAAGGGAACAAGCATCAAAATCCAGGAGGTTCAGAGAACCCTCCTCAAGATCAGTAAGAATAGGTCCACACCCCGTCACCTAATAGTAAAATTTACAAGTCTTAATGACAAAGAGAAAATCCTGAAAGCAGCCCGGGAAAAGAAGTCTGTAACATACAATGGTAAAAACATTAGATTGGCAGCAGACTTATCCACAGAGACCTGGCAGGCCAGAAAGAGGTGGCATGATATATTCAGAGCACTAAAGGAGAAAAACATGCAGCCAAGAATACTATATCCAGCTAGGCTATCATTGAAAATAGAAGGAGAGACAAAAAGCTTCAAGGACAAATGAAAACTGAAAGAATTTGCAAACACCAAACCAGCTCTAGGAAATATTGAAAGGGGTCCTCTAAGCAAAGAGAGACCCTAAAAGTAGTAGATCAGAAAGAAACAGAGACAATATACAATAACAGTCACCTTACAGACCATACAATGGCACTATTCATATCTCTCAGTACTTACCCTGAATGTTAATGGGCTAAATGCCCCAATCAAAAGACACAGGGTATCAGAATGGATAAAAAAACAAAACCCATCTATATGTTGCCTACAAGAAACTCATCTTAAACCCGAAGACACCTCCAGGTTTAAAGTGAGGGGGTGGAAAAGAATTTACCATGCTAATGGACATCAGAAGAAAGCAGGAGTGGCAATCCTTATATCAGATCAATTAGATTTTAAGCCAAAGACTATAATAAGAGATGAGGAAGGACACTATATCATACTCAAAGGAACTGTCCAACAAGAAGATCTAACAATTTTAAATATCTATGCCCCTAACGTGGGAGCAGCCAACTATATAAACCAGTTAATAACAAAATCAAAGAAACACATCGACAATAATACAATAATAGTAGGGGATTTTAACACTCCCCTCACTGAAATAGACAGATCATACAAGCAAGAGATCAACAAGGAAATAAAGGCCCTCAATGACACACTGGACCAGATGGACATCACAGATATATTCAGAACATTTCATCCCAAAGCAACAGAAAACACATTCTTCTCTACTGCACATGGAACATTCTCCAAAACAGATCACATCCTCGGTCCTAAATCAGGTCTCAACCGGTATCAAAAGATTGGGATCATTCCCTGCATATTTTCAGAACACAATGCTCTGAAGCTAGACTCAATCTCAAGAGGAAATTTGGAAAGAAACAAAATGCATGGAGACGAAACAGCATCCTTCTAAAGAATGAATGGGTCAACCAGGAAATTATAGCAGAATTGAAAAAATTCATGGAAGAAAAGATAATGAAAACACAACGGTTTGAAATCTGTGGGACACAACAAAGGCAGTCCTAAGAAGAAAATATATAGCGGTACAAGCCTTTCTCAAGAAACAAGAAAGGTCTCAGGTACACAACCTACACCTACACCTAAAGGAGCTGGAGAAAGAACAAGAAAGAAACCCTAAACCCAGCAGGAGAAGAGAAATCATAAAGATTAGAGCAGGAATCAATGAAATAGAAACCAAAAAAAAAAAAAAAATAGAAGAAATCAACGAAACTAGGAGCTGGTTCTTTGGAAGAATTAATAAGATTGATAAACCCCTGGCCAGACTTATCAAAAAGAAAAGAGAAAGGACCCAAATAAATAAAATCATGAATGAAAGAGGAGAGATCACCACTAACACCAAAGAAATACAGACAATTATAAGAACATACTATGAGCAACTCTACGCCAACAAATTAGACAATCTAGAAGAAATGGATGCATTCCTAGAGACATATAAACTACCACAACTGAACCAGGAAGAAATAGAAAGCCTGAACAGACCCATAACCAGTAAGGAGATTGAAAAAGTCATCAAAAATTTCCAAACAAACAAAAAACTAGGGCCAGACGGCTTCCCGGGGGAATTCTACCAAACATTTAAAGAAGAACTAATTCCTATTCTCCTGAAACTGTTCCAAAAAATAGAAATAGAAGGAAAACTTCCAAACTCCTTTTATGAGGCCAGGATCACCTTGATCCCAAAACCAGACAAGGATCCCAACAAAAAAGAGAACTACAGACCAATATCCTTGATGAACACAGATGCAAAAATTCTCACCAAAATACTAGCCAATCGGATTCAACAGTACATTAAAAGGATTATTCACCACGACCAAGTGGGATTTATTCCAGGGCTGCAAGGTTGGTTCAACATCTGCAAATCAATCAATGTGATACAACACATTAATAAAAGAAAGAACAAGAACCATATGATACTCTCCATAGATGCTGAAAAAGCATTTGACAAAGTACAGCATCCCTTCCTGATCAAAACTCTTCAAAGTGTAGGGATAGAAGGCACATACCTCAATATTATCAAAGTCATCTATAAAAAACCCACCGCAAATATCATTCTCAATGGAGAAAAACTGAAAGCTTTTCCACTAAGGTCAGGAACATGGCAGGGATGTCCGTTATCACCACTGCTATTCAACATAGTACTAGAAGTCCTAGCCTCAGCAATCAGACAACAAAAGGAAATTAAAGGCATCCAAATCGGCAAAGAAGAAGTCAAACTATCACTCTTTGCAGATGATATGATACTATATATGTGTAAAACCCAAAAGACTCCACTCCAAAACTGCTAGAACTTGTACAGGAATTCAGTAAAGTGTCAGGATATAAAATCAATGCACAGAAATCAGTTGCATTTCTTTACACCAACAACAAGACAGAAGAAAGAGAAATTAAGGAGTCAATCCCATTTACAATTGCACCCAAAACTATAAGATACCTAGGAATAAACCTCACCAAAGAGACTAAGAATCTATACTCAGAAAACTATAAAGTACTCATGAAAGAAATTGAGGAAGACACAAAGAAATGGAAAAATGTCCCATGCTCCTGGATTCGAAGAATAAATATTGTGAAAATGTCTATGCTACCTAAAGCAATCTACACATTTAATGCAATTCCTATCAAAGTACCATCCATTTTGTTCAAAGAAATGGAACAAATAATCCTAAAATTTATATGGAACCAGAAAAGACCTCGAATAGCCAAAGGAATATTGAAAAAGAAAGCCAGAGTTGGTGGCATCACAATTCCGGACTTCAAGCGCTATTACAAAGCTGTCATCCTCAAGACAGCATGGTACTGGCACAAAAACAGACACATAGATCAATAGAACCTACTAGAGAGCCCAGAAATAGACCCTCAACTCTATGGTCAACTAATCTTTGACAAAGCATGAAAGAATGTCCAATGGAAAAAGACAGCCTCTTCAATAAATGATGTTGGGAAAACTGGACAGCCCTATGCATAAAAATGAAATTGGACCATTTCCTTACACCACACACAGTAATAGACTCAAAATGGATGAAGGACCTCAATGTGAGAAAGGAATCCATCAAAATCCTGAAGGAGAACACAGGCAGCAACCTCTTCGACCTCAGCCACAGCAACTTCTTCCTAGGAACATCACCAAAGGCAAGGGAAGCAAGGGCAAAAGTGAACTATTGGGATTTTATCAAGATCAAAAGCTTTTGCACTGCAAAGGAAACAGTTAACAAAACCAAAGACAACTGACAGAATGGGAGAAGATATTTGCAAACGACATATCAGATAAAGGGCTAGTGTCCAAAATCTATAAAGAACTTAGCAAACTCAACACCCAAAGAACAAATAATCCAATCAAGAAATGGGCAGAAGACCTGAACAGACCTTTCTGCAAAGAAGACATCCAGATTGCCAACACACACAAGAAAAAATGCTCCACATCATTCGGCATCAGGGAAATACAAATCAAAACCACAATGAGATATCACCTCACACCAGTCAGAATGGCTAAAATGAACAAGTCAGGAAATGACAGATGCTGGCGAGGATGCGGAGAAAGGGGAACCCTCCTACACTGTTGGTGGGAATGCAAGCTGGTGCAACCACTAGGAAAACAGCATGGAGGTTCCTCAAAATGCTGAAAATAGAACTACCCTATGACCCAGCAATTGTACTACTGGGTATTTACCCCAAAGATACAAACGTAGTGATCTGAAGGGGCACGTGCAACCAAATGTTTATAGCAGCAATGTCTACAATAGCCAAACTATGGAAAGAACCTAGATGTCCACCAACAGATGAATTGATAAAGAAGATGTGGTATATATACACAATGGAATACTGTGCAGCCATCAAAAGAAATGAAATCTTGCCATTTGCGATGACGTGGATGGAACTAGAGGGTATCATGCTTAGTGAAATAAGTCAATTGGAGAAATACAGCTATCATATGATCTCCCTGATATGAGGAAGTGGAGATGCAACATGGGGGGTTAAGGGGATAGGAGAAGAATAAATGAAACAATATGGGATTGGGAGGGAGAGAAACCATAAGTGACTCTTAATCTCACAAAACAAACTGAGTGTTGCTGGGGAGGGCAGATGAGAGAAGGGGGCTGGGGTTATGGACATTGGGGAGGATATGTGCTATGGTGAGTGCTGTGAAGTGTGTAAACCTGGCATTTCACATACCTGTACCCCTGGGGATAAAAATATATTATATGTTTATAAAAAATAAAAATTAAAAAAATTGCAATCTTGCCTTTTGTGACTACGTGGATGGAACTAGAGGGTATTATGCTTAGTGAAATAAGTCAGTCAGAGAAAGACAATTATGATATGATCTCCCTGATATGAGGAAGTTGAGAGGCAACATGGGGGGTTTGGGGGGTAGGAAAAGAATTAATGAAAGAAGATGGGATTGGGAGGGATACAAACCATAAGAGATCCTTAATCTCCCACTGAGCCACCCAGGTGCCCCAAGAGACCCTTAATCTCACAAAACAAACAGGGTTGCTCGGCGGTGGGGGGGGTGGGGAGAAGGTGGTTGGGTTATGGACATTGGCGAAGGTATGTGATATGGTGAGTGCTGTGAAGTGTGTACACCTGGCGATTCACAGACCTGTACCCCTGGGGTAAAAATACATTATATGTTAATAAAAAAATTTAAAATTATAAAAAAATAAATGTAGATTATATGATGTCCACAAAAACTATTCATTTAAATGGAGAAGTCCATCACACAGTTTTGCTTCTATATCTTTTAATTTTCTAGAAAAATGAATCTCAAAATAATTCTTAGAGAACACTAATTCTTACTAATCATGACACAAGAATGCAAATTCTTTTACTAATCTCCATGTAAATGTATGCCCTAAATGGAGATGGCTTTTACCTGCTATTTCAGACAAAATTCTCAGTTTTAAGCAACAGAAATAGACTGCCTATTTAGGTAAAGATGACTCATGCAGAGTATGCCAGGGTCCCAAAATCAATGGAAGGTTGGAGATGCAGTCCTGGAAAACAACAAGAAAATTAGATCTAAGGCAGCACTGGGAGGCCTAGAAAAGTCATAGAGCAGAATACATGGGTCGGGGCACCTGGGTGGCTCAGTGGGTTAAGGCCTCTGTCTTCGGCTCAGGTCATGGTCCCAGTGCCCTGGGATCGAGCCCCGCATCGGGCTCTCTGCTCAGTGGGGATCCTGCCTCCTCCTCTCTCTCTCCGCCTGCCTCTCTGCCTACTTGTGATCTCTATCTGTCAAATAAATTAAAAAAAAAATACATGGGTCAGCATACAAAGACTTCCATGACAATGAAAGAACTTCCACCGTTCTACACATCTTCAAGTTCAAAGTCTCAAGAATATCCAGTTGGCTAAGTCTTAGATGGCTACCTAGCTCGTGTGTCCACCCACCTGGCTGCTCTGGGTCAGAAAACCTGAGGTGTAAATTCTCTTTGTACGTAGGACCTCCTCCACCAAGACACCTATACAGGATAAGAAATACCCCACCCCTAAAATAATGGAGTGTATTATTGGAGGAAGGGAAGTTGGATGCTGAGTAGCTAAAATAACAACAATAAGGAGTAAAAAATAACAAAGAAAATAACAAGGTGAATCATCATTTAGGATTCATGTGACATAAATTAACATATGCCCTGGAATATGAAAATGAACCACCCATTGGGTTGATCAGTAACTAAGATCTTGCATTTTATTAAGATGATTTGAAGACATAGTTTACTGCTTTCAGTTAATCTTTAAGGAAGACTTAGAGCTGATAGTTTTTTTTTTTTTTCCCAGATGTTAACTGGGAAACTCCTGATATCACTTAAACATAGGATATGTGTCAATTAGGCAATTATTAAAATCGTCTTAGTGAATAACTGGAAAGGATTGAATCCTATTGTTTTTTCTGTTTAACCAAAATTAAATAATTCAAATACCACAGAGAACTTACTAAGTACTTCCCTTTATATTCTCCTTCTTTCTATGTCTTCATGTTCCTTCTTTTCTCTAAATTTCTTTCTCTAAATTGATGTCCCCTCCATGAGACACACGTTTTCAAGTCCTTCTGAGTAATGTTTTTGATCCAATCAGTAGACTTCACTGAGTCCCTACTCTGTGCTAGTTTACGCCCAGAACTAAGTTACAAATAGAATGACGACACAGTCTTGATCCTCAGAAAAGTCACAGTCTAGCTGAGAAGTCAGACATTGGCCTGGTCTCAGAGAGCTCACAGTCTAGTGCAGGAGATGGATACCTAAGTAGATAATAATAATTAACGATAGCGATACAGGCAGGACATTATGGGAGATACCAGGAAGGACTGGGCAGTAGAGATGAGGGGAGGATCAGAGAGGGCTCACTGGAGGAGGTGACATCTGAACTGGGGAAAAGATCTCAACACACCACAGGCAGATTAAGGAAGCAAACACAATGGACTGTGTGAAGATCACCAGAAGCAGTCTGGTTTTGTGTGGTTTCCCCTCAGATTTGTGCTTGTGGTTGTACTCAGTGTAATGTAGGGTTTGCATAAATATGTGATGTTCTTGTAACCTTATAAAAACAGAGGGCCAACTGATAGTAAAATATGATGAGGCCAAAGCTGGAAGAGACTCTATAGAAGCAGGACAGGATGAGGGCAAAAGCAGAGGGTCTGAATCCCAATCCTTCCCCCTTACTAGCTATGTAATCTTAAGTGGGTGACTCAAATCATCAAGCCTCAGTTTTCTTCATTTATAAAATGGAGAGAAACTCACATTAGGCTATTCATTCTAAGGAGTGAATGAGTAGAGAAAGGATTGAACACAATGCTTGGTACAAAAATGTTGTTCATTGACTACTATTTTGTTTTTCTCTTCTCCTCCACTTCCAGAAAATACAAACAAGGCAATTTCTTCTTGCTAAGATTGTGCACACTTGATTTCTCCATGTGTCACCTAGGAGGGGTTGACACAGCTGAGTTTCTCATGGTTTTACCTAATTGAATCTGAACACCATCAGTATAGGTCAAAGCAATATCCAAGAACCATTTATTTCACACATTGGTGACATGTACTCTTCAGTAACAGGGGGCATATTCACGGGTGCTGCCATCACATCAGGTTAGATATTGCTTCTTTCTGAATTGTCAGTGATATTAGATTAGGAATGTTGGCTAAGGGAAAAGACATAACATGTGACTCAGCAGTTTGTTCTGGGCATATTTTTCTTCCTCTGCTTTCTGTGATACCAAACCCATGAAGAGTTTGTGGGTCCTTTTCAAAAGTTAAAGTCACAATTCAGGTGATTATAAATCAGGTTATAATAAATCAAATTAATAATTCCACTATAATAGTCATAAAACAACAAAGTAACACCCCACAGTATAAAAGGTTTGGTTTAAATAATCTATCCAAAATATGCCAATTGAGGTTTTTCTCCAGCACTTACATATTCATTTTTAAATCAAATAATAAGACTTTTTTCTGAGCCTCTTCACAATTCAAGGTTCTTCTCATTCATTCATTGATTCAAAAAAGCATTAACTGAGTTTCTTTTGCTGGGCACTTATTCTAGTCACTGAATGGGTAGAAATTAAAAAAAAAAAGACAAAATCCTTGTTCCTGAGTTTCTGTCTGGTTGGATAAACTATCTGAAGATGACACCTTACAAAATAATGTAGAAGCTGTTTTTATTTTTAACTTTCAGAAAGTATTAAGAAAAGCCCTTCCTTTCCTTTGCATTTGTATAATTCTGCCCCACTCCATCTCAGCCCTGGTTGTGAGATTGCCTACTGTAAGTGCAGCCTAAATAATTCCACTGGATTGTCAAGGGTTATCAGCAAGGAAATCCTGGAGTCTTAGAAAGTCTTGAGAGTAAAATGTGACTGACAGATGTATTCCCTCAGTATAAAATGGAAAAATAAGAATCAAAGTCAGTTAGTAAGTGGTTGTCACCAGCACTGGAGATGGAAAGACAAACCTGAATATGACATGCTAGTGCTGGCAGCATTAGGGTGGCTGGACAATGTCATCTCATCCCAGTACCATTTTGCAAAGTA
Organism: Lutra lutra; assembly: GCF_902655055.1. Taxonomy (NCBI): domain Eukaryota; kingdom Metazoa; phylum Chordata; class Mammalia; order Carnivora; family Mustelidae; genus Lutra; species Lutra lutra. The sequence goes on along the minus strand of NC_062286.1, from coordinate 91,487,028 downwards.
ATTTTGTGCACCTTTTCCCATTCGGTCTTCACCACAGCCCATAAATCTGGGGTTCTTATCCCCATTTCACCTAGACTAAGAGAAGTTGTGTGGCTTCCCAAGGTTATCCAGCTCGCAAGAAGCAGGTCAAAAGGACAAATCAGAGGGACTGAGATCAGCAGAGCTCAGGAATTAAGTAAATAACTGGGTTGGCCTCTTGGCAGCTGGAGATCAAGATAGACCAGCTCAAAAAGAGTGGGATAGACTCATGAAGGAGAATGTAAAGACTTGCCTGGGAACTGAAACCTACCAAGACTTTAGACTCTGACTAATGAATAGTCCAACTAGGTAAGAAGTTCCAGTGTCTTGACCCCTAGGCCAATGCTCAACTTCACCACATTATTTGCTGGCTAGAAAGGTCAGTGGAAGTTCAACTTTTAGTAAAAACTTGAAGGAGCCTGGACTTTGACACTGGTTGTTCTCAATGAACCATACTTCCAGTGTTCATATACCCCTGCATTTTTTTCTTTCCCTTTGAATCGAAGCTGATTCTGTGATCTTCTTTAACCCATTCAACATAGAGGAAGTGACAGGGTACCAGTTTCCTTGCTAAGCCTTAAAATGACCTGGCAGCTTTCTTTTTTGCACACTGGAAGAAGACAGTCACCGTGGAAGAAGATTGACTATTTGGAGACTGCCCCCCTGAGAGATATCTAATCTAGCCATATGGAGAGACCACACAGAGAGGAACTGAGGCCCCTGGCTAACAGCCTCAGCTGAGCTTCGAGCCAACAGTTAACACCACCTTCCCAGCCATGAGAGTGGGGCCATCTTGCAAGTGCACCCTTGAGTCCAGATCAAAACTATCAGCCATGTAGAGCAGAGTTGAACTGTCTCAGCCAAGCCTTACCCAAATTACAGGATTGTGAACAAATAAACAGAAAGGTTATTGGAGTGAGCCACCAAGTTTGGAGATGATTTGTTTACATACCAGGAAGTAGCTACAACAGTGAAGGTATGTGCTGGTGGCTCCAAGAATCTGGAACTACCAAATTTGGAAGACTTATCTCCTTCGTTGGACAAAGCCACACACTGCATCCACTGACTTATCTCTAACATCCTTCTGGTTCTAAAGTTCTTTGAGCTTGTGACTCCTTGTGGCCCTTCCCTATGACTCTAAACAAGTCTGGTGTCTGCATGATAAAGAGATTGTTGCCCCCCAGAAGGTGACTGGCCTGACAGGGGTTGCTATTCTCACCAAAGATTAGAAATGTAGGTGACAAGAAGGGAGGGAGCCTGGTCTAGAGGTAGAGGGATACAGAAGAAGAAGCTCCAAGAATTTGGGTGCTGGCAACAAGGAGAGAAAGCTCAGAGTCTGTCTCCATAAAGGACATTTGGGAACATTTACAGATTAACCAAACATCCATAGAAAAAGCACCGTGCAAGCCTGAGAGAGGCAGATTAACAGAAATTGACTTGAGAAAGTAACTTTTGATTCATTCAGTATTAGAGGAAGCACTTTAAAAACTACTGGACCTGTAACTAGTTCCTGGCAGCTGGTGAGCAGGCAGAAACTTAGATGGAGTCTCCAGAAGAGTTTGGAAGAGCACATATCAATTATATCTACCACTAAAGTGTTGCGTGGCAACCAACCACATAACTGAAGTGGCATACACCAATAAACATTTATTCAGCTCATGAGTCTGTAGGGTTCATCCGATCTGGGTCAGTGTTGGCTGCTCTTCACCGTCACTTATCTTGGAGTTCATAGCTGTTGACTGATCTAGGGAGACCTTTGTTGGGACAATGCTGGTAACTCTGCTCTGGTCCATAGGTTTCTCATCCTTCCCCTGGGACCAGGGGACTTGCCTGGGCAGGTCCTTCTTGAGGCAATACCACAGGGCAGAAATGAGCAAACCCAACGGTACAAACGGTTTTAAGGCTGCTGGACATATTTGCTATTATCCTATTGGCCAAAGCAACTCACAAGGCTGAGGCAAGAGCCAGAGTCAGAGAGCAAAAGGAATGGATAGAGAGGTTAAGAATGATGACGATTTATCCGTCTAGCACAGAAATTCTTTTGTAAAGATCAACCTTGATGACGGAAAGGGTAGCTTTTGGAAGGACTTCTCAGAACCTCTGTCTGATTAGGCAGCGTGATTAGCCCCTGAGGAACTGAAGCTAAGGAAACCTCACTCTTCAACAAGCAGTGACTACTATCCTCAGTCCTTTTGTGACATTGTTGCAAGCACACTGTGAAGGCACACACACACACAAGTTGTGTCTTTCCCCAATGTCTGCTTCCTTCAGTCATAAAGCAAGGTTAACAAATGAAAAAGCATGCACAAGATTCCAAACTCAATGGCATTTCATCACATATGTTAACTTGGTGTCTTACACATCACACAAAGCAAAGACAAGACAAGTCACACAGTAAAGAAGACAGAACGGGGTGGGAAATGAATGCACCAAACATGATGTCAGTCTGTGAGTGTGCAGTTGAGGTAAGGCCTTGGCCTGGTCTGGGTCAAATACAGGCACATGCTGCTTATTATGTTCAGGCAGTGGAAGATCTCTGTTATGCTCAGCGATCAATAGGGCAGAGTGTTTGGCAGCAGCTGCCTTTGGGATGTGGTCAGATGTGAAAGGGTCAGCATCTATGTAGTCAGTTTTCTGCAAAAAATTCTCCTTTTTTAAAGAGAGGGAATGATTCTTGGGCATTTTTAGATGTCCTCTGGTTCTGCTGGTTATCAGTTCAGGGTGTCGCCGGCTGTTGCCAGTTTTGGTGATATGTGGTCTTGGCTGCAATGCCCTCAGTTGCTGGCATCACTGCCTGACAGAAGTGACTGCTTGACATGAGTAACACCATCTTACTCTGTACACACTTTAAAGAAATTAATATTTCTGCCTGGTTATTTGCATGACTACCTTGTGGTGACCACCCTTCAATATCCCCTGCCTTTTGGAGAGCACATAGAGATCACTGAACTTTGGAGTCTGGGGATGGAGGCTGTCCCAAGGGTGGGGAATAAATGTGGTGATGGCCATGGTACTAGTGGTTTTTCCAAGTCTATGTTACAAGACCCAGGTGGGTTATTGGGAAGGAATTGCTGAGGTGAGATCAGTGCAATAGACTTAGTTATATTACACTTTCCCTACTACAAAATAAAAGGAACTTGGCAGCAATGTCTACAAAAGCCAAACTGTGGAGAGTGCCGAGATGCCCTTCAACAGATGAATGGGTAGAAGATGTGGTCCATACATACAATGGTATATTACTCGGCTATCAGAAAGAATGTTACTGTAGGAGAGCATGCTGAGTGAAATAAGTCAAGCAGAGAAAGTCAATTATCATGTGGTTTCACTTATTTGTGAACATAAGGATTAACATGGAGGACATTAGGAGAAGCAAAGGAAAAGGGAATTGAGGAAAATCAGAGGGGGAGACAAACCATCAGAGACTATGGACTCTGAGAAACAAACTGAGGGTTTTAGAGGGGAGGGGAGTAGGGGGATGGGTTGACCCCATGACTAGTGTTAAGAATGGAAGGTATTTGGGGAGACAAGATGGCAGGGAACTAGGAGGAGGTGCTGTTTCAACCTGTACCCTAAAGTGAGCTGATTACCTACCAAATAAGTCTGATCACCCATGAAATCAGCCTGAGATTAGAATTATACACTTCTGGATCTCTATGGGGGCAGAAGATGCCAGTGGGCAGATAAAGCAGAGTGGGAACATCGGACTGATATTGGAAGATAAACAAAATGGGGAGGGAGCCACCAGAAGCAACCCATTGGAAAGTAATACCCCAACACGAGAGTGCCCTGCCACTGGGGACCAGCAGTAACTTGGAGTCTGGTTGAAAGCACTCAAAAAGAACAAAGGATCATGGGGAGAAATTGTGGGAATTGGGGCAGTTAGGGACAGGGGCTTAAGTCTCCGGACCTAGGACAGCCACCCCTGGTGCTGAGCCAGAGAGAGTGGGGTGAAGAAACCAGGTCTTGGTCCCTGAGCCTCGAGCATGTCAGAGAGCGCGTGGGTGGCAGCTCCCATGAGGGGCTGGGAGCTTCGCCAGCCAGCAGAACCATCGCCTTTTGCACTCTCCAGGCACGTGCTGTGCCATGCTATCAGAGTCTGAGTCACGTCCCACACCTCCCCCTGAGAGAGGTGCCTGCGGTCTCCAGCTGGCAGAAGCACAGCCCTTTGCACTCTCCATGCATACAGGCCACGTGACCAGAATCTGAGTCACGCCCAACACCCTCCCCTGAGAGAGCCTGGTGCTCTCGGACCCGGAAAGTCTGAGCACTCCCAGCCTGGGCCAGTGGGAAAAATCTCAGTGTGCTATCGCTGCTTGGGACCTCTCTGGTGGTCTGGGGCTGCCCAGACAGCTACTGCTGTCATGGTTTTGGGTACAAGCAGGAGTTCCTGTGTCCCCAGGGACCGCCACTGGGAATGTGCTCTTCCAGTGGCCAAGGGGGAATTTATGTGCTCCGGAGCACCCAGAGGGGAACAGACTGAGGCTTCTCTCTGAGACGGAGGTCTGGGTGCAGTTTGCTTTCCTCTAGACTTCCAAAAACCATCAAAAGCTGTCAAGGCGAGAGAAAACAAACGAACAAACAAACAAAAAAACCTTCAGAGAACAAAAGCCTGAAAAACCGGTTTCCTCAGAGCCCACCACCTCGATGGGGTGGGAGGTCTTAACTCAATAAACACTGACTGAAAACCCACATAACAGGCCCCTCCCGCAGAAAGCCAACAACAACAACAAAAAAAAAAGACAAGAGAACAACCACCACTACTTTGTAGATACAACTTTTATTTTTGATTCGTTCCCACTATTCTGGTTCATTTTTTTTTATAGATAAAATTTTAACCTATTTACCATCACAGTGAGATGTCCAGTAAATCAAATTCCATAATCACCATTTAACCTGAACTTGTTGATACATGTGCCTGTGTTTTCCTTTTGCTTTTCTATTTTTTTAATTTTTAAAAAATTTTATTTTAGTTTAGTTTATTCTTTTTTTATATTTATTTTTTAATATTCATATAGAGTTAAGCTTCAGGGTAATCCCCTTTCCCCAATCAATGCTACCCCTATAGGTAAACCAATTTGTAATCCCCATTTATCTTAGGAAAGATGAGTCCTTTAACAAAGATATCAAGATACATCCAGGAAGAATCAAAATAAACTTCCTCGCTTATACTGAGAATATATAACCACTCTCCCATCTTTTTCTTCTGCCGGTGTTTCTGTGTATTTGTGTTTGTCCTGGTAGTGTACAAATCTTACACTTGTGGTTCTTTTTGATGAGGTTCTTTTTTGTTTTTCTTTTATGTATATATATACATATTATTTTTCTCTTGTCATCTACTTTTATCAGTCTTTTTGTTTGTCTGTTTTTGTTTGTATACTTCATAAATCTTACCTTGGGGCCCATTTGGGCTGGGCCTTCTCTTTTATTCTTTCTTTTTTTTTCCTCTCTCTATCTCTCTCTCCCTCTCTCTCTCTCTATTTTTTTTTTCTTTTTTTCTCTCTTTCTTTTTCTTTCGTTTGTGTGGGGACTCTTGATTGCTCAGAAGCGTTCCAGGGTGCACCTTGACTGTACCATGGTCAATACATCCAGCTACATCCGTTCAGCCATCTCTCACCAAAATGACTGGGAGGAGGAATGCCAAACAGAAGAAAAATTCAGAGGCTGGGCCTTCTGCAACAGAGCTAATGGCTATCGACATAGACAGTATGTCAGAAAGGGAAATCAGGCTAAAAATTATCCAGGCAATAGCTAGGTTGGAGAAAGCCATGGACAACAAAATGGCATTGATTAGGGCAGAACTGGAGGCCACCATGGATGATGTTCACAATGTTCTCAATGAGTTCCAATCTAGTCTAACTTCTGTAAAAGCTAGGGTAACTGAGACAGAAGATAGAATAAGTGATCTAGAGGACAAACAGATAGAGAGAAAGGATCAGGAGGAAGCCTGGAACAAACAGCTTAGAAGCCACGAAAACAGAATTAGGGAAATAAATGATGGCATGAAACGTTCCAACATCAGAATTATTGGAATCCCTGAGGGGGAGGAGAAAGAAAGAAGACTAGAAGATACAGCGGAACAAATCCTCCATGAAAAATTTCCCAAATTTCACGAGTGGATACAGCGTTCATGTACTAGAGGTAGAACAGCCTCCCCCTAAGATTATAGAATCTAGAAAGACCTCAAGACACCTGACAGTAAGAATGAGGAATCTTAATTGTAGACAGGATCTCTTGAAAGCAGCTAGGACAAAGAAGCTCCTTACATACAGAGGAAAGCGCATAAGAATAACTGTAGGCAGCCGCGGACTGGGCTAGAGTCAAGAGACCAAATCAGGCCCCGACTCATGCCTCCTGGAAGCCCAAGGGTTAATAACCCCGTGAGTGGAAAGTTGAGCAGCGCTTGAGAAAGGGCCTGAGCTATGGATCCTAATACGCGCTGTCGTGGTTGCTTGCATGTGCTTATCTGGAATGGGCAAAACAGGCCTGCTCATTAAACCATTGTGGGATTGTGCTGTCCTTGCATGGGCCATAAACTATGTCTTAAGTTACTTTGAAGTTAGTGCATCTGGTTTAGGAGTTATCTGAAGACAGAGACCATTGGCATCAGAGGGACTACTATTAGTCCTTGGGAAATAGATAATAGGGAAACTTGAAGGGTTTTCTGTGCATGTTGCAAATTCTTTAGTAATCAGCTAAAAATTGATACTTTCTTATGATTGTTTCTGTTAGCTATATAATGCCTCACAGCCTTGAATAAAATTGGCACTGCTTGGACATCATCCACTGTGTCCCTCCTGTCCCCATCTCTTTATGTCTCGTCTTTGTCTCACCATCTTCTTACCCTCTCAACCCTGGTCATGTTGTCGCGCCAGCTGCGACAAAAAACAACAGACCTGTCCACAGAAACCTGGCAATCCAGAAAGGGCTGTCATGACGTATTAGGACACTAAATGAGAAGAACATGCAGCCAAGAATACTTTATCCAGCAAGGTTGACATTCAAAATGAATGGAGAGATAAAGAGTTTCCAAGAATGGCAAGGCTTAAAAGAGTATGTGACCACCAAGCTGACACTGCAGGAAATATTAAGGGGAGGGGGTTATATGAAAGAGGAAAATCCTAGGAATATCATTGAACAGAAATATATGGAGACAATCTACAGAAAGAAAGACTTCAAAGGTAACACGATGTCAATAAAAACATATTTATCAATAATCACTCTCAAAATGAATGGCTTAAATGCACCCATAAAATGACACAGGGTTGCAGATTGGATAAAATGACAGGATCCATCCATATGTTGTCTATAAGAGACATATTTCGAACCTAAGGATACACCCAGACTGAAAGTGAAGGGATGGGAAAGAATCTTTCGTGCCAATGGGCCTCAAAAGAAGGCCGGGGTAGTGATTCTCATGTCAGATAAATTAGATTTTAAACTAAAGACTGTAGTCAGAGATAAAGAAGGACACTACATAATTCTTAAAGGGACTATGCACCAAGAAGATCTAACAATTGTAAATATATATGCCCCCAATATGGGAGTAGCCAATTACATAAGAAAACTATTAATCAAGATAAAGAGGGGGGAGGAGTCAAGATGGTGGAGAAGTAGCAGGCTGAGACTACTTCAGGTAGCAGGAGATCAGCTAAATAGCTTATCTAAACATTGCAAACACCTACAAATCCAACGGGAGATTGAAGAGAAGAACAGCAATTCTAGAAACAGAAAATCAACCACTATCTGAAAGGTAGGACTGGCAGAGAAGTGAATCCAAAGCAACGGGAAGATAGACCACGGGGGGAGGGGCCGGCTCCCGGCAAGCGGCGGAGCAACGGAGCACAAAATCGGGACTTTTAAAAGTCTGTTCCGCTGAGGGACATCGCTCCAGAAGCTTAACTGGGGTGAAGGCCAGGCGCGGTCAGCGTGGCCTCAGGTCCCACAGGGTCACAGAAGGATCTGGGGTGTCTGAGTGTCGCAGAGCTTAGCGGTATTAGAACAGGGAAGCCAGCTACAGAGACAGAGCCTAGGAGTGACTCTGAGCTTGGGGTTACCTTGAACCGGTCGCAGGCTCAGTCATTTCGGAGCGCAGCCGGAAGCCAGGGTGACGGGAGTAATTGGGCACTGTTCTCTGAGGGCTCACTGCAGAGTGGGGCCCCGGGCTCTCGGCTCCTCCGGGCCAGAGACCGGGAGGCCGCCATCTTCATTCCCGTCTTCCAGAACTCTACGGAAAGTGCGGGCGGTGCAACTCCGCCTGGGGCAAAGACGCTTCAGAATCACAACAGGCCCCTCCCCCAGAAGATCAACGAGAAACCCAGCCAGGACCAAGTTCACCTACCAAGGAGTGCAGTTTCAATACCAAGGAGAGCGGCGGAATTCCAGAGGAGAAGAAAGCAAAGCTCGGAACTCATGGCTTTCTCCCCATGATTCTTTAGCCTTGCAGTTAATTTAATTTTCTTTTTTTTCTTTTTCAATTTTTTTTATCTTCTTCTGCTAAATTTTTTAACTTTAACCGTTTTCTTTTTTAACGTTTTTTAAATACCTTATCTAATATATATATATATACTTTTCCTTTTTATATTTTTTATCGGCTTTCTTTTTTTAATAGTTTCTTTCTTTTTTTTTTTCTTTCTGAGCCCCTTTTTATCCCCTTTCTCCCCCCTCACGATTTGGGATCTCTTCTGATTTGGCTAAAGCATATTTTCCTGGGGTTGTTGCCACCCTTTTAGTATTTTACTTGCTCCTTCATATACTCTTATCTGGACAAAATGACAAGGCGGAAAAATTCACAACAAAAAAAAGAACAAGAAGCAATACCAAAGGCTAGGGACCTAATCAATACAGACATTGGTAAGATGTCAGATATAGAGTTCAGAATGATGATTCTCAAGGTTCTAGCCGGGCTTGAAAAAGGCATAGAAGATATTAAAGCAACCCTCTGGGGAGATATAAAAGCCCTTTCTGGAGAAATAAAAGAACTAAAATCTAACCAAGTTGAAATCAAAAAGGCTATTAATGAGGTGCAATAAAAAATGGAGGCTCTCACCACTAGGATAAATGAGGCAGAAGAAAGAATTAGCGATATAGAAGACCAAATGACAGAGAATAAAGAAGCTGAGCAAAAGAGGGACAAACAGCTACTGGACCACGAGGGGAGAATTCGAGAGATAAGTGACACCATAAGATGAAACAACATTAGAATAATTGGGATTCCAGAAGAAGAGGAAACAGAGAGGGGAGCAGAAGGTATGTTGGAGAGAATTATTGGAGAGAATTTCCCCAATATGGCAAAGGGAACAAGCATCAAAATCCAGGAGGTTCAGAGAACCCTCCTCAAGATCAGTAAGAATAGGTCCACACCCCGTCACCTAATAGTAAAATTTACAAGTCTTAATGACAAAGAGAAAATCCTGAAAGCAGCCCGGGAAAAGAAGTCTGTAACATACAATGGTAAAAACATTAGATTGGCAGCAGACTTATCCACAGAGACCTGGCAGGCCAGAAAGAGGTGGCATGATATATTCAGAGCACTAAAGGAGAAAAACATGCAGCCAAGAATACTATATCCAGCTAGGCTATCATTGAAAATAGAAGGAGAGACAAAAAGCTTCAAGGACAAATGAAAACTGAAAGAATTTGCAAACACCAAACCAGCTCTAGGAAATATTGAAAGGGGTCCTCTAAGCAAAGAGAGACCCTAAAAGTAGTAGATCAGAAAGAAACAGAGACAATATACAATAACAGTCACCTTACAGACCATACAATGGCACTATTCATATCTCTCAGTACTTACCCTGAATGTTAATGGGCTAAATGCCCCAATCAAAAGACACAGGGTATCAGAATGGATAAAAAAACAAAACCCATCTATATGTTGCCTACAAGAAACTCATCTTAAACCCGAAGACACCTCCAGGTTTAAAGTGAGGGGGTGGAAAAGAATTTACCATGCTAATGGACATCAGAAGAAAGCAGGAGTGGCAATCCTTATATCAGATCAATTAGATTTTAAGCCAAAGACTATAATAAGAGATGAGGAAGGACACTATATCATACTCAAAGGAACTGTCCAACAAGAAGATCTAACAATTTTAAATATCTATGCCCCTAACGTGGGAGCAGCCAACTATATAAACCAGTTAATAACAAAATCAAAGAAACACATCGACAATAATACAATAATAGTAGGGGATTTTAACACTCCCCTCACTGAAATAGACAGATCATACAAGCAAGAGATCAACAAGGAAATAAAGGCCCTCAATGACACACTGGACCAGATGGACATCACAGATATATTCAGAACATTTCATCCCAAAGCAACAGAAAACACATTCTTCTCTACTGCACATGGAACATTCTCCAAAACAGATCACATCCTCGGTCCTAAATCAGGTCTCAACCGGTATCAAAAGATTGGGATCATTCCCTGCATATTTTCAGAACACAATGCTCTGAAGCTAGACTCAATCTCAAGAGGAAATTTGGAAAGAACCCAAATACATGGAGACTAAACAGCATCCTTCTAAAGAATGAATGGGTCAACCAGGAAATTAAAGAAGAATTGAAAAAATTTATGGAAACAAATGATAATGAAAACACAACGGTTCAGAATCTGTGGGACACAACAAAGGCAGTCCTGAGAGGAAAATACATAGTGGTACAAGCCTTTCTCAAGAAACAAGAAAGGTCTCAGGTACACAACCTACACCTACACCTAAAGGAGCTGGAGAAAGAACAAGAAAGAAACCCTAAACCCAGCAGGAGAAGAGAAATCATAAAGATCAGAGCAGAAATCAATGAAATAGAAACCAAAAAAACAATAGAACAAATCAACGAAACTAGGAGCTGGTTCTTTGAAAGAATTAATAAGATTGATAAACCCCTGGCCAGACTTATCAAAAAGAAAAGAGAAAGGACCCAAATAAATAAAGTCATGAATGAAAGAGGAGAGATCATAACGAACTCCAAAGAAATACAGATAATCATAAGAACATACTATGAGCAACTCTACGCCAACAAATTTGACAATCTGGAAGAAATGGATGCATTCCTAGAGACATATAAACTACCACAACTGAACCAGGAAGAAATGGAAAGCCTGAACAGACCCATAACCAGTAAGGAGATTGAAACAGTCATCAAAAATCTCCAAACAAACAAAAGCCCAGGGCCAGACGGCTTCCCGGGGGAATTCTACCAAACATTTAAAGAAGAACTAATTCCTATTCTCCTGAAACTGTTCCAAAAAATAGAAATGGAAGGAAAACTTCCAAACTCATTTTATGAGGCCAGAATCACCTTGATCCCAAAACCAGACAAGGATCCCATCAAAAAAGAGAACTACAGACCAATATCCTTGATGGACACAGATGCAAAAATTCTCGCCAAAATACTGGCCAATCGGATTCAACAGTACATTAAAAAGATTATTCACCACGACCAAGTGGGATTTATTCCAGGGCTGCAAGGTTGGTTCAACATCTGCAAATCAATCAATGTGATACAACACATTAATAAAAGAAAGAACAAGAACCATATGATACTCTCCATAGATGCTGAAAAAGCATTTGACAAAGTACAGCATCCCTTCCTGATCAAAACTCTTCAAAGTATAGGGATAGACGGCACATACCTCAATATTATCAAAGCCATCTATGAAAAACCCACCGCAAATATCATTCTCAATGGAGAAAAACTGAAACCTTCCACTAAGGTCAGGAACACGGCAGGGATGTCCGTTATCACCACTGCTATTCAACATAGTACTAGAAGTCCTAGCCTCAGCAATCAGACAACAAAAGGAAATTAAAGGCATCCAAATCAGCAAAGAAGAAGTCAAACTATCACTCTTTGCAGATGATATGATACTATATGTGGAAAACCCAAAAGACTCCACTGCAAAACTGCTAGAACTTGTCCAGGAATTCAGTAAAGTGTCAGGATATAAAATCAATGCACAGAAATCAGTTGCATTTCTCTACACCAACAACAAGACCGAAGAAAGAAAAATTAAGGAGTCCATCCCATTTACAATTGCACCCAAAACTATAAGATACCTAGGAATAAACCTCACCAAAGAGACTAAGAATCTATACACAGAAAACTATAAAGTACTCATGAAAGAAATTGAGGAAGACACAAAGAAATGGAAAAATGTTCCATGCTCCTGGATTGGAAGAATAATTATTGTGAAAATGTCTATGCTACCTAAAGCAATCTACACATTTAATGCAATTCCTATCAAAGTACCATCCATTTTGTTCAAAGAAATGGAACAAATCATCCTAAAATTTATATGGAACCAGAAAAGACCTCGAATAGCCAAAGGAATATTGAAAAAGAAAGCCAAAGTTGGTGGCATCACAATTCCGGACTTCAAGCTCTATTACAAAGCTGTCATCATCAAGACAGCATGGTACTGGCACAAAAACAGACACATAGATCAATGGAACAGAATAGAGAGCCCAGAAATAGACCTTCAACTCTATGGTCAACTCATCTTCGACAAAGCAGGAAAGAATGTCCAATGGAAAAAAGACAGCCTCTTCAATAAATGGTGTTGGGAAAATTGGACAGCCACATGCAGAAAAATGAAATTGGATCATTTCCTTACACCACACACGAAAATAGACTCAAAATGGATGAAGGATCTCAATGTGAGAAAGGAATCCATCAAAATCCTCGAGGAGAACACAGGCAGCAACCTCTTCGACCTCAGCCGCAGTAACATCTTCCTAGGAACTTCACGAAAGATAAGGTAAGCAAGGGCAAAAATGAACTATTGGGATTTTATCAAGATCAAAAGCTTTTGCACAGCAAAGGAAACAGTGAACAAAACCAAAAGACAACTGACAGAATGGGAGAAGATATTTGCAAATGACATATCAGATAAAGGGCTAGTGTCCAAAATCTATAAAGAACTTAGCAAACTCAACACCCAAAGAACAAATAATCCAATCAAGAAACGGGCAGAGGACATGAACAGACATTTCTGCAAAGAAGACATCCAGATGGCCAACAGACACATGAAAAAGTGCTCCATATCACTTGGCATCAGGGAAATACAAATCAAAACCACAATGAGATATCACCTCACACCAGTCAGAATGGCTAAAATTAACAAGTCAGGAAATGACAGATGCTGGCGAGGATACGGAGAGAGGGGAACCCTCCTACACTGTTGTTGGGAATGCAAGCTGGTGTAACCACTCTGGAAAACAGCATGGAGGTTCCTCAAAATGTTGAAAATAGAACTACCCTATGACCCTGCAATTGCACTGCTGGGAATTTACTCTAAAGATACAAACGTAGTGATCCGAAGGGGCACGTGTACCCGAATGTTTATAGCAGCAATGTCTACAATAGCCAAACTATGGAAAGAACCTAGATGTCCATCAACAGACGAATGGATAAAGGAGATGTGGTATATATACACAATGGAATACTATGCAGCCATCAAAAGAAATGAAATCTTGCCATTTGCGACGACGTGGATGGAACTAGAGGGTATCATGCTTAGCGAAATAAGTCACTCGGAGAAAGACAACTATCATATGATCTCCCTGATATGAGGGAGAGGAGATGCAACATGGGGGGTTAAGGGGGTAGGAGAAGAATAAATGAAACAAGATGGGATTGGGAGGGAGACAAACCATAAGTGACTCTTAATCTCACAAAACAAACTGAGGGTTGATGGGGGGAGGGGGGTTGGGAGAGGGGGGGTGGGGTTATGAATATTGGGGAGGGTATGTGCTATGGTGAGTGCTGTGAAGTGTGTAAACCTGGCGATTCGCAGACCTGTACCCCTGGGGATAAAAATATATGTTTATAAAAAATATAAAAAAATTTAAAAGTTAAAAAAAAAGATAAAGAGTCATATTGATACGAGTATAATAATAGTAGGAGATCTTAACATGCCTCTTTCAGTAATAGACAGATCATCGAAGCAGAAAATCAATAAAGAAAAAAGAGTATTGAATGACACATTGGAATAGATGGACCTCATATATATATACAGAACATTCCACCCTAACACAACAGAATACTCATTCTTCTCAAGTTCACATAGAACCTTCTCCAGAATAGACCACATACTGGGTCACAAATCAGGACTCAACTGATACCAAAAGACTGAGATTATTCCCTGCATATTCTCAGATCACAATGCTTTGAAACTGGAGCTCAGTCACAAGGAAAATTTGGAAGGAACTCAAACACCTGGAAGCTAAAGACCACCTTGCTTAAGAGTGCTTGGATCAACCAGGAGATCAAAGAAGAACTGAAAGAATTCATGGAAACCAATGAGAATGAGGATACTTTGGCCCAAAACCCATGGGATACAGCAAAGGCGGTCTTAAGGGAGAAATACATAGCCATCCAAGCCTCCGTCAAAAAAATTGAAAAATCCAGAATACACCAGCTGTCTCTACACCTTCAAGAACTGGAGAATCAACAACAAATTAAGCCAATTCCACACATAAGAATGGAAATAATCAAGATTAGAGCAGAGATCAATGAGATAGAAACTAGAGATACAGTAGAACCTATCAATGAAGCTAGAAGCTGGCTTTTTGAAAGAATTAATAAGATCGATAAACCATTGGCCACAGTAATCCAAAAGAAAAGAGAAAGCTCAAATTCATAAAATTATGAATGAAAAGGGAGAGATCACAACTAACACGAAGGAAATAGAAACAATCATCAGAAGTTATTATCAACAGTTATATGCCAAGAAGTTAAGCAACTTAGGTGAAATGGATGCATTCCTGGAAACTATAAACTCCCAAAATTGAACCAGGAAGAAATTGACAACCTGAATAGACCGATATCTAGTAATGAGATTAAAGCAGTAATCAAAAACCTCCCAAACAACAAGAGGCCAGGACCTATGGGCTCCCTGGGGAATTCTATCAGACTTTCAAAGGAAAAATAACACCTATTCTCCTGACGCTGTATCAAAAAGTTGAAGCAGAAGGGAAACTTCCAGACTCTTTTTATGAAGCCAGCATTACCCTGATCCCCAAACCAGGCAAAGACCACACCAAAAAGGAGAATTTCAGACCAATATCACTGATGGATATGGATGCTAAAATTCTCAACAAGATCCTAGCAAACAGGATCCAACTACACATTAAAAAGATTATCCACCATGACCAGGTGGGAATCATGCCTGGGTTACAAGGATGGTTCAACGTTCGCAAATCAATCAATGTAATAGGACAAATCAATAAGAGAAGAGAGAAGAACCACATGGACCTCTCAATTGATGCAGAAAAAACATTTGACAAAATCCAGCATCCATTCTTGATTAAAACGCTTCAAAGTATAGGGATAGAGGGAACATTCCTGAACTTCATAAACTCCATGAAAAACCCACAGCAAATATCATCCTCAATGGGAAAAAGCTCACAGCCTTCCCGTTGAGATCAGGAACACGATGAAGATGCCCACTCTCACCACTCTTGTTCAACATAGTATTAGAAGTCCTAGCAACAGTAATCAGACAACAAAGAGAAATAAAAGGTATCCAAATTGTCAATGAAGAAGTCAAACTCTATCTCTCTTTGCAGATGACATGATTCTTTATGTGGAAAATCCAAAACACTCCACCCCCAAAATACTAGAACTGATACAGCAATTCAGTAATGTGGCAGAATACAAAGTCAATGTGCAGAAATCAGTGGCTTTCTTATACACTAACAATGAAAATACAGAAAGGGAAATTAGAGAATCGATTCAATTTACTATAGCACCAAGAACCACAAGATACCTGGGAATAAACCTAACCAAAGTGGTAAAGGATCTGTACTTGAGGAACTACAGAACACTCATGAAAGAAATTGAAGAAGACACAAAAAGAGGAAAGACCTTTCCATACTTTGGATTGGAAGAATAAACATTGTTAAAATGTCTATACTGCCTAGAGCAATCCATACCTTTAATGCCATTCCTATCAAAGTTCCACCAGTATTTTTCAAAGAGCTGGAGCAAATAATCCTAAAATTTGTATGGAATCAGAAGAGACCCCGAATAGCTAAGGAAATGTTGAAAAACAAAAACAAAACTGGGGGCATCACGTTACCTGATTTCAAGCTTTACTACAAAGCTGTGATCACCAAGACAGCATGGTCCTGGCATAAAAACAGACACATAGGCCAGTGGAACAGAGTATATAGCCCAGATATGGACCCTCAACTCTATGGTCAAATAATCTTCGACAAAGCAGGAAAAAATATGCAGTGGAAAAAAGACAGTCTCTTCAATAAATGGTGCTGGGAAAATTGGACAGCTATATGTAGGAGAATGAAACTCAGCCATTCACTTACATTGTACACAAAGATAAACTCAAAATGGATAAAAGACCTCAATGTGAGACAGGAATCCATTAGAATCCTAGAGGAGAATATAGGCAGTAACCTCTTCAATATCAGCCACAGCAACTTCTTTCAAGATACGTCTCCAAAGGCAAAGGAAACAAAAGCGAAAATGAACTTTTGGGACTTCATCAAGATCAAAAGCTTCTCTGCACAGCAAGGGAAACAGTCAAGAAAACAAAGAGGCAACCCACGGAATGGGAGAAGATATTTGCAAATGACAGTACAGACAAAAGGCTGATATCCAGGATCTATAAAGAACTTTTCAAACTCAACATACACAAAACAGATAATCATGTCATAAAATGGACAGAAGTCATGAACAGACACTTCTCCAATGAAGACATACAAATGGCTATCAGACACATGAAAAAATGTTCATCATCACTAGCCATCAGGGAGATTCAAATTAAAACCACATTGAGATACCACCTTACACCAGTTAGAATGGCTAAAATTAGCAAGACAAGAAACAACGTGTGTTGGAGAGGATGTGGAGAGAGAGGAACCCTTTTACACTGTTGGTGGGAATGCAAGTTGGTGCAGCCACTTTGGAGAACAGTGTGGAGATTCCTTAAGAAATTAAAAGTAGAACCTCCCTATCACCCTGCAATTGCACTACTGGGTATTTACCCCAAAGATACAGATGTAGTGAAAAGAAGGGCCATCTGTACCCCAATGTTTATAGCAGCAATGGCCATGGTCGACAAACTGTGGAAAGAACCAAGATGCCCTTCAGTGGACGAATGGATAAAGAAGATGTGGTCCATATACACTATGGAGTATTATGCCTCCATCAGAAAGAATGAATACCCAACTTTTGTAGCATCATGGAGAGATTATGCTGGAAGAGATTATGCTGGAAGAGATTATGCTGAGTGAAATATGTCAAGCAGAGAGAGTCAATTATCATATGGTTTCACTTATTTGTGGAGCATAACAAATAACATGGAGGATATGGGGAGATGGAGAGGAGAAGGGAGTTGAGGGAAATTGGAAGAGGAGATGAACCATGAGAGACAATGGGCTCTGAAAAACAATCTGAGGGTTTTTCAGGGGCGGGGGGGGGGGAGGTGGGAGGTTGGAGGAGCCAGGTGATGGGTATTATAGAGGGCACATATTACATGGAGCACTGGGTGTTGTTCATAAACAATGAATTCTGATATGCTGAAACGAAATAAAAAAAAATAAAAAACATAGCTTTAACCATGGTGCGGGGCGGGGGTGGGGGGGGAAGAATGGCAGGTGCAAAGTTTTATGGGCGAGATAAACACAACACCAGGCGAAGTGGGTGCAAGGCAAGATTTATTAAAGGCACTCTCTGGCGAAGTTTCAGAGCTCAGGAGAAGGGGAGCCAGGAAATTTGTGCTGGGAGGAGGTGGGCACCCTCTGCGAGGTTCCAGTTCTGCTACTCTGGAAAGCAGAGTGGGGGGAAGTCACTCTGGGAGGGAGTTGGCGGCGGGGGGGGGGGGGGTGTCTTTTATCTGTCTCCTGCATAGGTATCGGGTTACCTATGGAGCCCTGACCTGGGCATACATCCTTTTGCGGGAGAGTCAAGGGTTAAGTGGGGGGGGAGGTAGGCTGGAAGATGGCGAGACCCTGGCGGTGGTCATTTCCATTGCTCTTCCTGCACTCTGGGAGCCTCCGAGCCTCTGGGAGCCTCTGGAGCTGCTGGTCATTTCTATTGTTCCTCCTGCACTCCCAGAGCCCGCCAACCCAACAGCAGGTATTTTATGGAGCACAGGGTGTTGTATATCAGCAATGAATCTTGAAGCACTGCATGAAAAACTGATGATGTATTTTATGGCTAACATAACACAATAAAAGGTGAAAGAAGAAAGAAAGAAAGAAAGAAAGAAAGAAAGAAAGAAAGAAAGAAAGAAAGAAGGAAGGAAGGAAGGAAGAAAAGGAAGGAAGGAAGGAAGGAAGGAAGGAAGGAAAGAAAGAAAGAAAGAAAGAAAGAAAGAAAGAAAGAAAGAAAGAAAGAGAGAGAAAGAAAGACAGGAAGGTATAAACAACACATAAGCATCAGAAGTTTACACACTGGTGCCCCCTGTTGTCAAGTACATTGATATGTTTATGCCTTGTTTTTAGCTTAGTATCCATCTGAATTCACAGCTTGGACATTTTTATGTGAAGGAATTATTGTTGTTCTACCTTCATTTTTCCAACTTGCCCTCTAAATCACCAGCTGTGGCAGTCTTCTCATTAACTGCTGATCTTTGAAATGTCTCTGTTCACATCAAATGTCCTGTTAGCCACCTTGCTGGCCTGTGGTTCAGCCTCACCATTTTAGGACTTCTCTTTCACTCCCTTCCACCCAAGGCTGCCTGCATTACCTCTTTTCTCTTTCCCTCTTCAACACAATGTCGGTTTTGTGCAATGACTAAAGTTGCACTAAATCCTGAGTGAAGGCACTAGGGATGCAGCTGAGTGTGGGAGGTGGGAAGATTCTGGGATCTCTTTACATATCATGGGCAGAGAGCATGCGAAGGGGCTGGAATTCCATAAAAATGAATATTGCAAGGAAGTGTGTGTTCATGTGTGTGTGGGGTGGGGGACAGAAATCCATTTCTTTTGCCACGTAATTCAATGAAGAGTCCTTCAAGAAATTTCTGATTGAGATACTCCTGAGACACACATCACATCTTCTTGAACATTTCTTCCTCTGGCTGCATCAACTGGATTTGCAAGTCTGGCTGCTGCATGGAGAGTCTCAGTCTCTTGCTTTCCATCTGGGCTTCTCAGACACTGAGGCATGGGTCCTTCTGGGAGTTCACCCGGTACTCTCACCTGTGAGACTTGGAAGTGCCAAGAGTCACAACTCATGACCACCGGTGGTTTGAGGGGTGGGGTTGAATCCTTGAGAATGAATGTTCCCCTTTCCACCTCTGTGATGGCAACTCTGATGTGCATCCCATAAAGAAACCTGAAGGTCTTGGTGGGACACCGACCGGCCCCAGTGGCCCACAGGTGTGACCAGTTGGAGAATGGACCCTTGCTGTTGATGAAGGAGCAGGAGGCTGGCTGAAGACAAAGCAAAAGCTGGCACCCTGCACCCCCTCTTCACCTACTCCCCTAGGTAATGTGTGACATTCCTCAGGCACCCCTGACTGCCATAAGCGAGAAACAAATAGTTAACTTGAAGAACTCACAATCCTACAAGACAGGAGTCTCTGTTGGTTTACAAATGTCCTGGAGATCTACAAAGAAGTTACCTTATCAATAGCACAATTTCCAGAGGCAAATAACTCAGTTCCTCAAACCCTAATGTCACCCTCCCCTCTGTAAACAAAACTGAAGGAGGCTGTGGTAGAAGGAAATGTAAATATAGTTAAATCTCTTCTGAACCTAAATCTCACTAACAAAGACGCTTGATAGCAGGATTGTGACCTCCCACCAGGAATCTCCCAACTACCTTGATGTTAATGGCTGGCCAAAAGACAACATTGATCAAGCTGCACCTTGTAGGCCCTCTTTAGCATATGAAAGCTCCGTTGAAACCTCCCTTCCCCTCCCCTTCCCCCAACCACAAGGTACACAACCTGCCATCTCTCACAACCTGGGGCAGCAGCTCTTCCTGCCCATGGGTCCTGTCCCCATGCTTTAATAAACCACAATTTTGCAGCAAAGATGTCTCAAGAATTCTTTCTTGGTCATCGGCTCTGGACCTCAGCCCACTGAACCTCACCTAGGTTCTAGAACTTCATCACTGTTGCATTACCTCCTTTTTCCTCTGTCTCGTGGTCCTCTGCCATCACTCTTCTCCTTTCCCTAGGTGTCTTCCCAAGTCAAGCTATGTGCTCAAAAGCCCTCAAGAGTCTCAGGTGAGGTGGGATGGGTCCACATCTTAGCCATGACAGAATTATAGTGGAATCTAAAATAACTCCTAAGGAGCACCTGCGTGGCTCAGTGGCTTGAGCCTCTGCCTTTGGCTCTGGTCATGAACTCAATAGTTTTGGGATTGAACCCGCATCGGGCTCTCTGATCAGCAGGAACCCTGCTTCCCACTCTCTCTCTGCCTGTCTCTCTGCCTACTTGTGATCGCTCTCAGTCTCTCTGTCAAGTAAGTAATAAAATCTTTAAAAAAAAAAAAGAACTCTTATGATCTAAAATTTCTTTGCCTTTGGAGACATGTCTTGAAAGAAGTTGCTATGGCCAATGTCAGAAAGGTTACTGCCTATGTTCTCCTCTAGGATTTTGATGGATTCCTGTCTCATATTGAGGTATTTCATCCATTTTGAGTTTATCTTTGTGTATGCTATAAAAGAATGGTCGAGTTTCATTCTTCTGTATGTAGCTGTCCAATTCTCCCAGCACCATTCATTGAAGAGACAGTCTTTTTTCCATTGGATATTTTTTCCTGCTTTGTCAAAGATTATTTGACCATAGAGTAAAAGCAAAGGAAACAAAAGTGAAAATGACCTTTTAGGACTTCGTCAAGATCAAAAGCTTCTGCACAGCAAAGGAAACTGTCAACTAAATGAAGAGACAACACAGAGAATGGGAGAAGATATTTGCAAATGACACCACAGACAAAGGGGTGATACCCAAGATTTATAAAGAACTTCTCAAATTCAACACCTAAAAAACCAAATAATCAAGTCAATAAATGGGCAGAAGACATGAGTAGACACTTCCCCAAAGAAGACATGCCAATGGCTAACAGACACATGAAAAATTGTTCATCATCATTAGCCATCAAGGATATTCAAATCAAAACCACATTGAGATACATCCTTATACCAGCCAGAATGAAAATTTAATTAGATTTAAATTAAAATTAGAAATTAACAAAATTAAAAACTAACAAGGCAAGAAACAACAAATGTGGGAGAGGATATGGAGAAAGAGGAACACTCTTACACTGTTGGTGGGAATGCAAGTTGGTGCACCGCTTTGGAAAACAGTGTAGTGTTTCCTCAAAAAGTTGAAAATAGAGCTACCCTATGACCCAGCAATTGCATTACTGGGTATTTACCCCAAAGGTACAGATGTAGTGAAAAGAAGGGCCATGTGCACCCCAATGTTCATAGCAGCCATGTCCACAACAGCCAAGCTGAGGAAAGAGCCTAGATGCCCTTCAACAGACAAGTGGATAAAGAAGGTGTGGTCCATATACAGAATGGAATATTACTCAGCCATAAGAAATGATGAATACCTAACTTTTGCATTGACATGGATGGGACTGGAGGAGATTATGCTGCGTGAAATAAGTCAAGCAGAGAAAGTTGATTATCACTTACTTGTGGAACTTGAGGAATAGCATGGGAGACATTAGGAGAAGGAAGGGAAAAATGAAGGGGAGGTCATCAGAAGGGGAGACAAACCATGAGAGACTATGGACTCTGAGAAACAAACTGAGGGTTTTAGAGTGGAGGGAGGTGGGGGATGTGTTGGCTTGGTGATGGGTATTAAGGAGGGCATGTATTTCATGGTGTTGTACATAAACAATGAATTTTGGAACATTACATCAAAAACTAATGATGTACTGTATGGTGACTAACATAACACAATAAAAAATAAGATAAATAAAATTCCATCTGCCTACAGACTGGCTTTACTGAATTCAGTTTTGTAAACAAAGCTTGAATCCAATCAAACGGCCATTTTTGTCAGTCTAAATGATATCCAGTCACTGTCCCAATTTTTATGCGCTGGTTTTTGGGATTGTGTATACATGGTCTGAACATTATGAAGGTCAATTTGTTAGTTTCTCCTTGTATTTCTGTCAATTTTTACTTTATTCTTTTGGAGTTGTGTTTTTAGGTGTATACAGGTTAAGAATTCCTGAATTTTCCTCATGACCATTTACCACATGTAATTTTCTTCTTGATCTCCCATCCTATTTTGAACTATAGCACATTTTGTCTGGTATTTAATTCATATTTATTTGGTAAATATTTTCCATGCTTTCAGTATCAATATTTCCGTATATTTATACTTTTAGGTTGAGGTATATTGCTTGAAAACGTATCTCGTTGGGATTTTTTTTTAATCCATGTCAACAATCTTTGTCTTCAACAAGAAAATTTACTCCATTTACTTGGAATATAATTATTGACCATTCTGAATTTGTTTTCACTAATTCTTTTTTATGTGTGTGGGAAAACTTCTCACCTTTCTTTCTTTTGTTTCTTTTAAATGTGTTTCTCCTTTCTTTCTACAGCTCAGATCGCTCAGATTCTCTTATTTTCCTTTCCCTGCTACTAGATTAAAAGTTGTTTTTCTATTTATGGTTAATCTAGAAATTGTAACAGCCATATTTACTTAAATTTAAAGCTCTCCCAACCACTGGATGGATTATAGGATGCTACTCCCATCCACTTCTACAGTCTTGTTGTTCAGGATTTTGTTTCCATCTCTGATTCACTCCATGATGTAGACATTGCTGTTCCAGTTATATAGCTAATGATTGTTTTGATTTACCCCCAAGTGCAACAACTTCCTTGCTAATGGCCCTCTTGAATTTTAGATCTTCATTTGGGGCTAATTTCTTTTTCTCCTGAAGGAATTCATTAGCGACAGAGTTCTGTGGAGAACTCTATTAGTTTTTGTTTTGTACTTTGCACTTGTTCTTGAAAAATGGTTTCACAAACTACACTATTCACAGTTGGCAATTATTTTCCTATAATAGTTTAAAGATATCCCACCTGTGCCAGATGTCAATCTAATCACCATTCCTGTGTAGGCAATCCTTCTTTTCTTTCTGTTTTTATGACCTGCTGCTAGTCTTGTCTTGGCTTTCTGACAATTTTACTATGATGTGTGTAGGTGTTGATTTCATTTTACTTAACTTGCTTTGACTTGTGCACTTTACAGGCTGAGTATGTCTTTTGCTAATTCTGGAAAATGTGCAGCTTTTAAATCAATGAATATTGCCTCTTCTTATTCTCTCCTCTGGAACTTCAAGTGTGTGTGTGTGTCTGTGTGTGTGTGTCTGTGTGTGTGCACATGCGCACGTGCCACACTGCATGTCTTGCATCCTCTTTTTCAAATTTTCTATCATTTTGACTCTATGCAACATATTTTTTTTTTAGAATTTATTTATTTATTTGAGAGAGAGAGATCACAAGCAGGCAGAGAGGCAGGCAGAGAGAGAGAGAGAGAGGAGGAAGCAGGCTCCCCGCCAAGCAGAGAGCCCGATGTGGGACTCAATCCCAGGACCCGGAGATCATGACCTGAGCTGAAGGCAGAGGCCCAACCCATGAGCCACCCAGGCGCCCCTCTATGCAACATATTTAATTGGGTAAAATTTGATTAATTATAGCTATTACAGATAAGATGTTGGACATACATCCCCTAATCTTGTTTTATATTTTCTAACTTACCTTTCTTGCTTTGTCCTTTCCCATGTTACTCAATCCAGTTTGTATTTTGTTGTTGTTGTTGTTTTTTGTTTTTTGATTGGCCAACTTTTGTTCCATTTCCTTCAACAATGGTTTGTAGTTACATTCTCTATTTCTAGTTTTCTAGAATTATTTCTGATTTCTAAAAGCATACTCTATGTGTGTTTGGGTAGAGTTTCTTCTCCAAATTCCACCATTTGCCTTCCATCTGGCAGGGGTTCCTCCTCAGGATTTTTCTTCAACCATGGTGTTATGGATCAAATGTTTGTGTGCCTCCAAAACTCATGTGTTGAGATCATAACCTGAGCATGCTGACATTAGGAGGTGAAGCTTTTGGGAGATGCTGAGGTCATGAGGGTGGAGCCCCGAGGTTGGGTTTAGTGCCCTTGTAAATGAGACCCTAGAGTGATTGCTTGTCCCTCCCACCATGTGAGGGCACAGTGAAATGATGGCTGTTTATGAGCCAGGAAGAGGGTTCTCCCACCAGACACTGAATCTGCCAGTGCCTCATCTTGGGACTTACCATCCTCCAGAACACTGAGAAATTAACACAGAAGTTGAAGTCATCCAGTTGGTTGTATTTGTTATAGCAGCCCAAATGGACTGAGATATGAAGCTTATCTTTCCCATTTTATCAGAATTTAAAAATAAATTATTTTGATTCTTTCATATACCCAGTCCACCACCATGATCTCTCTCTCTCTTTCTCCATACCATATATGACAGATGTTTCATGTCCTTAACCAGAGGGTGTGTCCTTTGAGTTCAGGACTGCCACACTGCCTTGGACACGATCAATCTTTGCTCAGGAACTCACTAAAGAGAAAAAAGCTATTTCAAGGGGTCTCATTATTCAGAAAACCCTCTTGAATTTCCTTTGATGACGACATGATTTCAAAGAATGTATTGTGGTCATCTGGTTGACCTGTCTTGTAGTACAAATATTAGGTTTCCCAGACAGGATTGGAAGTAACATTACCATTAAATGTAGACTTCCCATAAAAAAGAATATCTTGCCATTTGCAACAACATAGATGGATCTAGAGAGTATTATGCTAAGTGAATTACATCAACCAGAAAAAGACAAATACCTTATAATTATATTCATATGTGGACTTTTTTTTTTAATGTGTGGAATTAAAGAAACAAAATAAATGAGCAAAGAAGGGGGGGAAGCAAAACCAAGAAACATACTCTTAATTAGAGAGAACAAAAGGATGATTACCAGAGGGGAAGGAGGTGTTTTGGGAAAATGGGTAAAAAGGGGGACTGGGATTAAAGCCTAGACTTAATAATGAAAAAAGTTAAATGAAGAATCCATCGCCAGGTGGCAGTGCTGGTCGGCTTTATATTTCTCCAAGTACCATGCTATCAGATGTTCGGTGCTACCAGATTTATATTTTCTACCATTTGTTTTCTGAAGCAATCAATGAGTACACATCCTCCTGTATTCTCAGCTGGTGCTTTCAGGGTTGGGGTCCTGTTTAATCTGTCTTTGGAACCAGCACGCAGAGAAAGCAGTGTCTTCCCCCAGAGAAAGCAGGGTCTCCCCAGGTGGCCAGCACCTGTTTATTGGCTGAGCCCTCTGTTTTCAGGGTGTTTGTCTCAAAGTTGTGCTGTATATAAAACCTCATATTTGGGTTGATTGAGGTGAGAGGCTGGGGAGCCCATGGAAGCATTCCTGTTGCCACAGGCAAAGATAGCAAGAGTGGTTTCAGCTGCCTTTTGCCTTCTTGGGGCAAGAAAAGGGGCCCGATAGCTCAGACCTACTCAAAGATAGCTCCCTGGATGACCTTCCTCCCCCACAGACTCTTGTGATGGAGAACCCAAGCATCCAGAGTGATCACTGTCAGACAAGTGTCTGAGCAAGGATACCCACTGCACTGAGACCATGAAGGGGACAGGGTGGGCTGCTAGTGGGCATTAGGGTCTTTGAAGAGGAGTGAGTAGACTCTGCAAGCCTGTGCCAGAGGATAACCCCACCGGATAAACCATGAGGACAAGTGGACCCTGGGACTTTCTGGCACATGCAGGAAATCCACACACTGTTCAGGATGGTTGTCCTAGTTTGGGAGGTGGCTTCTCTGAACAATGTTGCACTTGACTTTCTCATCCACTTTGCCCTCTGGAGTATAAGCCTCCTGCTCCTCCTGCTACCTCCCCACTGAGTCATCAGTTGAGCTCAACGGGAACCCCAAGAGTGAGCTCAGAGCCTTCCCTAGTTGTCCACCCCCTGAATTTTTTGTTTCATCCAAGTTGAAATACAAACCTTCCCAGGCAGAACTGGCTGCCATTCTCAGAAGCTGCTGGACCAGAAACCCATTAGACCATCCATCCCTGATGGCACTTCTGTACAGGACAAAGCCAGTTCTGGGTGGGCCAGCTTTAAAGAAAGCTGCAGACCGTGCTCCTGACTGCATCAGTCAGGTGTGAGCTGCGGCAGATGGTATGTCTCCTTTGGAGTCCTGGAGTTTGTCCTGATTTTCACCTCCTGTGCTGCTCTTTGGTGGGGAGTGCTCCCACCCTGTAGTTGCTTTTTATCATTGGGTTAACCCCACAGGGCATGGGGTCGGGCAGCTCATCCACAGGGATGAGGTGTGTAGTGTTACAGGATGGGAGACAAAAGTTGTGCTGCAGCTATATGATAATCATTGAGCCCCCACTGCCAAAGGGGATGGATACAAACCTCCCCAGATGTCATCATTACCACTGAGGTCATGGCAACACTGCAAAGTGGGAACATGGAGGGGGAGTTTTCCCCGACACCCTTCTGAAAGGACTCCTAGACTCCCAGCCTACCAAGTGTTCTCCTCCTTCAGACCTGCTTCAAGCCTCCTTTTATGGAATTTTTGTTTGGGTTTTATTTTGCATTTCACTCATTTGAGTGACTGTCTCTCTGCCTCTCCACATTACCCAATGGTAAGCTTGAGCTCAGGGGCTGTGTTGGAGTCATCCTTGTCAAACTGTCAGCCCTTAGCCCTGGGCTGTGCACACAGGAGGGGCTCCACAGATCACCTCTGCATGCCACTGAAGAGAAGCAGAGTGCTTTGAAAGCTTTTGTGGAAGCACCTGTATTTACAGATTTGATGAGTCAGGGCTAGGTCTTGCAGACAGGGGGCAGGCAGTTCTCCCAGGTCCATTACCAACAAAGCTGTTTCTAGGAGCACCCATGTGCTCTGAGTAATGTAAGTGGTTGGATATAAGGAGGCAAGAGTCAAAGGCGGTGTTGGTGGATTATAGCCTCCAACATGAACATCAAGCCTACGATGTAAAGTAAGCCCCAGCTTCCCATGGGAAAACTCCCAGGCCTCCCTACTTCTGCACATGCCAATGAACAGATTTCAGTGCTGAGGACTTTGCCCAGGGGACTGTTGGGAAGAACATGTGACCAGCTCTGCCTGGATGCTTGCCTGCTCTCTCAGCACCACAGGAGCCCCAGGGAATCAGCCCGGGGAATATGGCTGGGGCAGGTGGACAGTGGCTCCACTTGGTTCTAGTCATGGAAGAGAGGTTTCCAATAGGCAGAAAAGATGGCTTTGGCCTCAGGAACCCCAGGGCTATGACACTCAGGAGACAGGTTCCCACATCATCTCTTGGGTAATGGGCTGGCTGGGGAAAATGCAACTCTGTACCACCTGAATTCTGAAATGTTTTATGTCCACTGTCGTGGCCAGCATGACAAATTGACCAGGAAAACATGAGGGCTAAGAGGATGGTGAAAAGAAATTAAGAGATAAAGAGATGGGGGCAGGAGGGACACTGAGGAGGATGTCCAACAGTGCCAAATTTATTCCACATCTTACAATCATTTATAAGGCAAACCAGAACAGGAGGAGTAATACATCAGTACCTAGTCAGATGACCCAAGTTTCTATGACAAGTTTACATTAACTACAAGCAAACCTCATGATGTCAGGTAGTTTCGGCTAAAGCCATTAGCAAGGCAATCAACCAGGGAGTGGGCTATGGGAGGTACAGAACAACAAGGACCAACTAAGAATTCATGACCCTGACCACATTGTTCCCTTCTGTAGGGGGAGTGTGTGGGAAGTCACGTAGGCGAGCACACGACACATAGCACAGACCCTCATATACATAGTACATATACACAGTACCCTCAGTGTACTCAACTTTCCCGTCCTTAACCTTGTCAAGGTGTCCGGACTTTGAAGGAGACACAAGTCAGGGCCTGGTTTGATCCTCGACTCCAACCATGCTGTGGCCTCCAACAGTCCACATAATCACTTCTCTTTACCCAACCTGAAGAAAACAAGAACTAGGTACTTCTTTATTTTTTAAAGGTTTCTTTTCTTTTCTTTTTTAAAGATTTTATTTATTTATTTGACAGACAGAGATCACAAGTAGGCAGAGAGGAAGGCAGAGAGAGAGGAGGAAGCAGGCTCCCCGCTGAGCAGAGAGCCCGATGTGGGACTCGATCCCAGGACCCCGGGATCATGACCCGAGCCGAAGGCAGAGGCTTTAACCCGCTGAGCCACCCAGGCGCCCCTAAAGGTTTCTTTTCTTAATTGAGGGGGCAAGGGGCAGAGGGAGAAGAGTAGTCCTAAGAAGACTCCGAGCTGAGCTGGAAGGCCAACACAGAGCTCATTTTCTGGACCCAGAGATCACAACCTGAGCTGAAACCAAGAGTTTGATGCTTAATGAACTGCACAACCCAGGTGCCCCTGTACTTCTCTATTTTAAAGTTGAGTCAATTCTATGTACTTTTCTCATTGTTCTCGTGAGGCTCTTCCTCTAGAAGGCTACTTCAGCTCCCTTACAGCACCACACCTGAGTTCCAAGAAAGCTGGAGCTTCAGCTGGGGCCTGCAGGGCCTAGGTCTGGTTCTGTCAGTCAGGGATGCCCCCTGTGGCCAGGCATCAAAGCAATCCCCCTTCTCTTCAAGGGGTGGGGGACAGGCTCCCCTCTCCACAGAACAGCACAGTATCCCTTATACACAGGGGATGTAGTGTTGGTGGCAGTCTTTGGGACACCATGCCACAGTCATAATCTTCATGCACAGTTTTGCATTTTACATTAAAAATGAAGATTCAGGGGGCGCCTGGGTGGCTCAGTGGGTTAGGCCGCTGCCTTCAGCTCGGGTCATGATCTCAGTGTCCTGGGATCGAGCCCCGAATTGGGCTCTCTGCTTAGCGGGGAGCCTGCTTCCTCCTGTCTCTCTGCCTGCCTCTCTGCCTGCTTGTGATCTCTCTCTGTCAAATGAGTAAATAAAATCTCAAAAAAAAAAAAAAGAAGATTCAGGCCAAATGGTGAGGCAGCTACTGAGATGGCAGCAGGAGTGCTGGGTGTCAGTGCTGCTCTTTCACATGGCTGCTGTGGGCTTTTCAGTAAGCCTGTTTATTTCTTTGTGTATCTGTCCAACCAGGGGGTTGGTCATTGGTGGTAGCTGTGGATAATTTTAAAGCTAAGTAAAAATGTGCTTGGCACAGAGCAAGTCACATGTGTAATGCTAGCTATTTCACTCTTCACCAGCCTTAAAATCCTCAGTTCTCTGGCAGGAGGCGGACATCACACAAACACACACACACACATACACACACACACACAGCAGGGCCTGGGGCTGACTTCCAGTGGAAGCGCATATGACATGTTCTCCTGTGCCTGATCTTTCCCTCTGCAAATCATACAGCTGACAGGAAGGAATCTTTCCCAAACCCAAAGAACTCAACCAAACAGTTTTCCAAATCCCCATTCTCCTCTGCTTGCCTTCTTTATTACACTTTTACATCTTGGGTGTTGAAATCTTTAAGAATCTGGTTGAAACAAGATTCCATGAGGTTCCTTCTATCCTTCTTGGCTTGAGGACAAAAACATAGCTTCCACTACTGAACTTCCTGTGTGCCCACTGCAGGCTAGACTTTCCACAGATACTATTGCATTTAATCTTGACCTCAGCCTCAGGGAAAGAGAGAAGTTATTCCTCTTTTCTAGGAAAGGAAAATGAGGCACAGAGAGTTTAAGAAACTTGCCCAAGGTCACAGAGCTAGCAAAGCCAAGGTGTAAGCCCAGGCCACAGTTGCGGGAGCAATGGGAGAAACCCCCAGGCTTCCAAATCAGTCAAGGTTAACAGAGCATTTGCTTTGCTTTTTCTTCCCCAGGGGGTTGAGTCTGGCAGCTGGCTGCTAAGAGCATCAGTCCTTGGGCCAGGTCTGAGCATCACGCCCCAGACCGACATGCTGGCCCGAGGACCACTAACCAGTCCCCTTGGCCCACAGGGGCCTCTTATGTGTGTGTTGGAGGGTGGGGGTACAGGTCAGCCTGGCAAGATGATGGGCTCCCTCTCAAGGGAGCACGAAAGGGTTGATACTTGGACTTCAGCCTCTGAGATGCTGAAGATCTAATCGTGGTGGTCCTCACACCCACCTGCGTGCTTCCCTCCACCAGTCACTTATGTTCATCGCTGGCTCCTTTGTATAACAGGTGGTTCAGGGTGCCAGAAGCCCGGATCCTCCATCCTGCGACATACGTGTCACTGATTTATTTTATTTATTTTGCCTGGAGAAACTGTTGGTTCCTGAAGACCCACAGGCTGAAATCAAAACTGCCCGATGCCCAACATCAGGACAGGGAAACAAAGACGAGGGCATTGCAGCTCTGCCAGAACCGAGGGTCTCCCTTTCACCCGCACTCCCTCATGCCCCCTCTTCTTTATATAGTTTTTCATATAGTCCAGATTTAAGTTCTTTATCAGATATGTGACTGAGAAATATTTTCTCCCCATCTCTGACTTGTCCTTTCAGTCCCTTAGTTGTGTCCTTCCAAGAGAAGGTGTGATGAGGGTAATGAGTGATCCTCCTCAAAACGTGAGAATCCAAACCTCCCAACCTGGGGTTCCCCACACAGGACAGATCAAGTTTCAGAGGCTAACAGACGAATGTACAGACAAGTCCCCTAAAAGCTTGCAGCTCATTTCCCCTTTCTGGGCAGGCTCACCATGGGGAAAGTAGTAAGAAAGACTGTTTAGAAAAAGAAAATTCAGTAAAGGGGGAAATGGGAAGAGAAGCCCAACCTGATACAGGGGGATTCCCACCCGCCGGACCCCCTCTCCTGTCCAAGCCCAGGCCAGGCATGCTGCACTCACCTCAGGGAAGCAGTCTTTGCTGAAGACATGCAGCACTGCAGTTTTTTCCACACTGACAGTCTCCCACTACTACTAACTTGCATTTCATGTTCTGATTAGGATCCATGGTAGATTTACTAGATAATTTCTGGCTGGCTCTTCTC
Organism: Lutra lutra; assembly: GCF_902655055.1. Taxonomy (NCBI): domain Eukaryota; kingdom Metazoa; phylum Chordata; class Mammalia; order Carnivora; family Mustelidae; genus Lutra; species Lutra lutra. The sequence goes on along the minus strand of NC_062286.1, from coordinate 91,456,043 downwards.
TCCTTCCTTGATCTTGCCTTATTTTCTCTTGGAACAGGAATTTTCTCATAAGAGGAAAAAATATATACTTTTCTCTCTATAAAAAGCAGATACAAAAATACAACCTGAAGCTGGTGGGAACTCTGGAAGCGCAGCCCAGACGAGGGGCTAGAGGAGCAGTCTCCTTATCCCCCTCCAAGTTTTATGCCTGACCCCACACCTAGCTTCGCAAGTTCAATTCCCATCCAACTGCTTTGTTTCCCGCTCTCTGTGTGGCTTTGTATCTCTGGCCTCCCAATCCTCTTTCTCAATGAAGGAAGAAACTGATCCACCTCCTCCCCTTTTATGGAGCTTGGGAGCAAGCGCCCTCTCCTTACTCCCTGAAAATGTACACAGTGCGTCCTCTAGGTGACCGTGTGTGATCTATTTCCAGACTAAGTCTCTGGGACAAGTTGAAGACCCCAACTATGCTTTGCTGATGCATGGGGCTGTGCAAGTCCAGCAGGAAGTGGGAAATGGAATGTCTGTGGATATAGATTTTTATTAGGATTTATTTATTTGTAAGGATTCCTTTATAGGATTCCTTCTTAGGATTCCTTAGAAGCAAAAACATTTCTCACCCAAGTTAAAACATAGTTGAAAAAAAACAGGAAGCACTCTTGGATTGGGAAGGGTTAAATGTTTTTTGTTTGTTTTGTTTTGTTGTCTTGTTTTTTGTTTGTTTTGTTTTATGGGTTATTTGTTTTTGTTGGTTTTGTTTGTTTGTTTTTTAAGAAAGAAATGGTTTGTATCACACACACTGTGGAATAATAGCTAAGCCAGGCTATTTCAGATGTCGGAACTGGCCTGTCTGGGTCACAGCAACACCCTGGCTTCTGAAACCTGTCAGTTTCATTCACTCAGGAGGAGGAAGAAAGGTTTTGAAGAGTGGGTAGAAGAAGTGGGAGCAGAGAAAAAAGAAAAGCAGGAGATGCTTCTAACTCAGTGCCAAGGCCATTGTAAACTCAGTCCTATTGCAGTAGGAGCCCAAACAGGCAAGGCAGCCATTGCCCCCATTGCAATCAGGAAACCAGGTAGAGGGTTTCTGATTCTGCCCTGGTTTCCTCTATATGCAGCTTCCCCTTCCCCAGAATCTAAGATGTATCCAGAAAACACAAATATGCTTATTTGGAAAGTGCAGGTGCAGCTCTGCTCCCACTACCCCTCATTTTTCACGCCCATCCCCCACCCACCCACTCCAACAATCTAAAAGAGGGGCAATAATGGCTATGCATTTGCTCTCTTTTCCCTATCAGCAGTGCTTCTTTTCTACTCTTCATCTCCTGTGCTTCAAATGGAAAGGTTTCAGTTATTAAACTGTAGTAAGGACATTGGCCAAAAATATGATAGGTCTGTACTGTCATTTGCAAATATCTTCTCCCATTCCGTGTGTTGCCTCTTTGTTTTGTTGACTGTTTCTTTGCTGTACAGAAGCTTTTGATATTGATGAAGTCCCAAAAGTTCATTTTCGCTTTTGTTTCCTTTGCCTTTGGAGACATATCTTGAAAGAAGTTGCTGTGGCTGATGTTGAAGAGGTTACTGCCTATGTTCTCCTCTAGGATTCTGATGGATTCCTGTCTCACGTTGAGGTCTTTTATCCATTTTGAGTTTATCTTTGTGTACGGTGTAAGAGAATTGTCGAGTTTCATTCCTCTACATATAGCTGTCCAATTTTCCCAGCACCATTTATTGAAGAGACTGTCATTTTCCCACTGTATATTTTTTCCTGCTTTGTCAAAGATTATTTGACCATAGAGTTGGGGGTCCATATCTGGGCTCTCTACTGTGTTCCACTGGCCTATGCATCTGTTTTTATGCCAGGACCATGCTGTCTTGGTGATCACAGCTTTGTAGCAAAGCTTGAAATCAGGTAATGTGATGCCCCCAGTTTTGATTTTGTTTTTCAACATTTCCTTAGCGATTTGGGGTCTCTTATGATTCCACACAAATTTTAGGATTATTTGCTCCAGCTCTTTGAAAAATACCGGTGGAAATTTGATCACAATGGCATTAAAAGTATAGATTGCTCTAGGCAGTATAGGCATTTTGACAATGTTTACTCTTCTGATCCAAGAACATGGAAGGATCTTCCATCTTTTGGTGTCTTCTTCAATTTCTTTCATGAGTGTTCTGTAGTTCCTCGAGTACAGATCCTTTACCTCCTTGTTTAGGTTTATTCCCAGGTATCTTATGGTTCTTGGTGCTCTAGTAAATGGAATCGATTCTCTAATTTCCCTTTCTGTATTTTCATTCTTAGTGTATAAGAAAGCCACTGATTTCTGTACATTGACTTTGTATCCTGTCACGTTACTGAATTGCTGTATGGGGTACAGACAAAAGGTTGATATCCAGGATCTACAAAGAACTTTTCAAACTCAACACACACAAAACACATAATCATATCAATAAATGGGCAGAAGATATGAACAGACACTTCTCCAATGAAGACATACAATGGCTATCAGACACATGAAAAAAATGTTCATCATCACTAGTCATTAGGGATATTCAAATTAAAACCACATTGAGATACCACCTTACACCAGTTAGAATGGCTAAAATTAGCAAGACAGGAAACAAACGTGTGTTGGAGAGGATGTGGAGAAAGGGGAATCCTTTTTTTTACACTGTTGGTGGGAATGCAAGCTGGTGCAGCCACTTTGGAGAGCAGTGTGGAGATTCCATAAGAAATTAAAAATAGAGCCTCCCTATGACCCTGCAATTGCACTACTGGGTATTTACCCCAAAGATACAGATGGAGTGAAAAGAAGGGCCATCTCTACCCCAATGTTTATAGCAGCAATGGCCACAGTTGCCAAACTGTGGAAAGAACCAAGATGCCCTTCAATGGACAAATGGATAAGGAAGATGTGGTCCATATACACTAGGGAGTATTATGCCTTTATCAGAAAGGATGAATACGCAACTTTTGTAGCATCATGGATGGGACTGGAAGAAATTATGCTGAGTGAAATAAGTCAAGCAGATAAAGTCAATTATCATATGATTTCACTTATTTGTGGGGCATAACAAATAACATGGAGGATATGGGGAGATGGAGAGGAGAAGGGAGTTGAGGGAAATTGGAAGTGGAGGTGAACCATGAGAGACTATGGACTCTGAAAAACAACCTGAGTGTTTTGGAGTGGTGGGGGCTGGGAGGTTGGGGGAGCCAGGTGATGGGTATTAAGGAGGGCACGTATTGCATGGAGCACTAGGTGTGGTGCAAAAACAATGAATACTGTTATGCTGAAAAGAAATAAAAGAAAATATGATAGGTCCCTCTATGGAGACTTCTAGGCTTGTAAATTAGAAGGTGAGGTAACAACCCAGAACATTCAGGGCACCTTGGTGACTCAGTCAATTAAGCATCTGTCTGTGGCTCAGGTCATGATCCCAGAGTCCTGGGATGGAACCTGGAATCGGGCTTCCTCTTTAGCCAGCAGTCTGCTTCTCCCTCTCCCTCTATCCCTCCCACTACTGCTTGTGCTCTCTCTGGCTCTCTTTGTCTCTCTCAAATAAATAAACAAAAATTTAAAAGAAAAGAAAACCCAGAATGTGCAGTATGGGAAAGGAAAATGCACTGAAAGAGGGTTAAAAGCATTGATGTTATGTATTGGATGCTAAGACCATGAAACCTCATTCATCCAAGGATGATCTTGTCTCCCATTTAGAGCTGAGAAAAACTGGAGGCCCCCCCCCACTCCCCTGCTGCAAAGCAAGACCCTGCCTCAGACCCAGTGTGTGGGTGTGTGTTTACACACCTGTAGGGCTCACACCCATAGAAAGGGAAGCTGGCCCTAGTCAATTTCCCAAAGCAGCGTTGGCCAAAGTTTTCTCAGCAGAACTTTAGTCCTCCTCACAAAAATGTGTCCTGTGTCCCAATGAATGATGGAGACACTTATGCCCTTTTTACCCCTTGATGTTTCACCAAGCACTTTGACGTGTTATAGACATAATAAAGTTCTAAGGAAAAGTAGCCCACTTAACTTAGTTTGATGCAGCATGCCCTATTTAAGCACAGGAGGCTTTTATCCAATTATTTGTTCTTTCATTTGAAAAGCAATGGGCACAATGGTTGGGACATGATCACTAAGAAGTGGATCTGTGTGATCCTGGAGGAGTTCTTCACCCTCTCTGAGCCTCAATGTAATCATCTGTAAAATAGAAATCATAATTGTAAAGATGAGGGAGTGCAAGTGAACTTTGCAGAATAGTTTGCAGCACAATAAAGAATCTCTGCTCTGTTTTATATTCTGCATGTAACTCTTATTTACACTTCTTAGAATTATTAAACATATCTTGGGAAATACTGGCCTCATTAGTGGACTCATTAACTGGAACTGGGAGACTAGATCTACCCTTATCTTCCCTCAGATTTTTAACTTAAAAAGTTGCCCTTTTCTAGAGATAGGATGTGTCCTTCCACATTACTGAATTGGCATGGTCTATATGGGTAAGACACTCCAACTAGCAATAATTATGGATTATTAGTATTTAGCTGACAGTGAATAGGTAGGTAATTTGTCATATAAACTGGGTGCTTTTGAGAGCAAAAAAAAAGGTAGTACTAATGAGAGTGAAAAAAGGTACTACTAATGATTATGTCAAAATGGCAGGTGTAAACAGGGTCTATCCCAGGCAGAATGAGAGCCATAATCACTTTACCAATGAAAAATCTGAAATCATAGTGGATGACTATTTTTGACATCAGGTGACCTGAATCTCCAGGAATCTGCCAGTTTCTGAGTGAAATTTAATGGCTGTGTAATAGAGTAGAAAACCAACTACCTGAAGTTACCAGTCTCTGAGTCTCCTTAGAGCAAGAATTCTTTCCTTTCCTTCTCTGGATTTCTAGTGCTCAGTGTCTCATAGATCATCAATATTTTAAAAAACCCATTTAGTATTTAGTTCAACAGACATATGTTAATCATCTGGTGTATGTCAGACACATATCTAGGGATGGTAGATATAACAGTAAACAAGCCAGCTCTGTTTGCTGTTCTCTCAGAGTGCATATTGTCTCTCAGAGACAATAAGGAAGTAGGTACATAAACAAGAATGAATGTGCTCAGCCCTATGGAGAAAAAAACCAGGATGGCATGATAAAGTATAGTAGGTGGGGATTAGACCCAGTGGCATGGCAATGCCTCTCTAAGGAGGCTGAGTTTTCAATGACAAGCAAATGAGGGAAATGTGATCAAATCAGCAAAGAGAAGGTCTCCCAAAAGGAAAGGGGACAGAGAGTGAACAGGTCCCATGCAGGGAAAGAGTTTGGAAGGTATGAGGAACAGAAAGAGGGCCAGAGGGATTGGGGCCCCTGGAAGCGGGAGAAAATGGATAGCAGAGCAGAAGGGAGCAGACAGGAACTAAGTAATTGGGAGCTTGGCGATGTGATCATGGAATTTGGATTTTATTGTTATTTTTTAAGATTTTATTTTAGAGATAGAAAGTGAGAGAGTGAACACGAGTGGGGGGAGAGGAAGAGAAGGAGAGAATCTCAAGCAGACACCACGCTGAGATCAGAGCCCATTGCGGGACTCGATTTCATGACCCCGAGATCATGACCTGAGCTGAACTTGGGCACTTAACCAACTGAACCACCCAGGCACCCTGGACATTATTCTAAGGGTAATATGGAGTCAGACAGAGGAGCGCTTAAAGCTGGGTAATAACATGATTACTTGAAAGAAAGAATGAATGAATGAATGAATTCTTCCAGTTTAGTTATGCACCTGTTACTTCACTAACTGTAAAACTCTGATGTAACTTCTCATGTTCAATGAGATTTTCAGATCCAAATGATGTCTAAAGTCCTAGAAAAGGCTATACTTTTGACTGCGAGGAAAGATTTCCTTTAAGGAAAACATGCATTTGGAAGATGTGAAACCCCATCGAGGGATCATATATTACTTAAAGTCCTTCTTTTTCTTATTCTCCCTGTTTGCCTTCCTCTGATTCTAACCTTTCTCCTTAGCCCTAAGTTCAAGAGAGAGAAAAAAATAGCAAACATTTCAAAAAGGATTGGCTAATGAACCATCTGTATTTAGCATTCAGCTGTCCTAAGAGATTTGAGCTTGAGAATCTTTCCTTTGTGGTTAACCCTTTACATATTAGGGGAAGCCATCCCCACAGACACTACATTTCATCTGACACACACACACACACAAAAAGTGTTGGTGCCAGACCTGGAGAGAAGGCTAACTGCAAGAGAATAGCCATCCAGAGGTTGCATCAAATGACAGACAGCAACAGCTCTGTGTTCTTTCTGTAAGCACTGGACCATAAGTCAGGAGATTTGGATTTTGGTCCAGGTTATAGGAATGCACTGTCTGGCCTTGGGCAAACACGGACTGAATTATTTCCCTTAGGTTCATTCTCACAAGAGCTTGGTAACATCTGCTTCTTTCAGGTTACAAAATAATGTTGCTTAGATCATCGTGTGTCCTATACTTTCAGGCAGTGAGAAACCCACAACAGACATCCCCCCATTTAAGTTCAGTGTATTTCCAGAGCTCTCGGCTCAAGGGGCAGTATTGTAAGGCATACTCCTCATTGTTTATTCATGGTTGCTGCCTCTCTTCAACTCCAGAAGAAGCATTTGAAGGAACAAGTGCACTGTGAGGAGAAAGGACAGGTCTCTCATGGTCATGAGCGGCAGAGCAGAAGGATGTCAAAGAAACAAGAACACTTACAGGGGGACTTTGTAGACGTCATGTCAGAAAATAGGGTTATGAGTCGTGGGCATTCTCTTTGAGAATTTAACTAAGATGGTGAGGATACGATAGCTTCAAATACATGAGGCTCAATATGAAAATAAAGGCAGATGTACACTCTGCTCTGAGGTTGTCTCTTCTCGCCAGTCACTCGCCTGGCCTTATGTAATATCAACAAAGTGGGAGGTTTGGGTTTGCTTTTTATTGTTTTTGTTTTTGTTTTTGCTTTTTTTTTGAAGACTTTGTCTTCAAATGGATGGAGGAAAGGTTCATAAAATTCAATGGATTGAACTTGTTATCTGGGATGAATATTTTCTCTTGGAAGGCAAACTTTACCTTTATTTCCTCTTAAAACCATGGCTAATTGCCCTGTCAGGGGCATTCCATTGAGCTGTGTAGTCTCTCAGTAATGGTACTCCAGTTCGGCCACAAAATTTGGTCTTGTTTTTCCTCATTATTGTTGACTGCTAATATGATTTACTGCTGCTATGTAGACTTAGCTCTTACCCTTTAGCCAAGAGGAGATGACACAGGTGTTGAATAATAAGTGATTGCCCAACTGATCATCCTTTTCTCTGTTTATGGCAAATTTGATGGAGAAATTACATTCTTCAGAGACCAGGACCACATAATTTTGGTTCTGTATATGATAGGGCACCCATAACCCTTCCCAACTGTTCCTTCCAAACTTCAGTGTCTTTGATTTCTAATGACATTTCTTTATTTTATAGTTCAGTATTTCCTAGAGGAAACAAAGAGAGCAACACATAAAGGATTCATACAGGATTATAAGAATCATTGATTAATATACTAAACATCCATATATATTTGATATCAGTTTGTCAGTGCAATACAAAAAAAAAAAATTAAGGAACTGCCCTAAGAAAAAATTGCTTTTAAAATGAGTGCTTTATAACTTGTTATCTTTGAAAAAGGTATAGTACATTCGAAAGATACACCTTTTTCAATATTCTGGGAGTAGTCAAAGAGAAGCAAAGATTATTACTGAGCACAGATCAGGCCATCTTTCAGAGGCTGCCAGAACTACACTGTCTCTCTGTTGAGACTTACAGAGCCAAGTTACTTATGGCTCTGTGCATGGTCAAGTGGCATTCAGTATTGTAAACCAAATCTTAAAAGATGGAGTCAGAAATGTCCTGTCAAGTTTCTGGAAAAAACCCTTGTGGAAATTCATACCCTTTATAAAGAAATGCAAAAAAAAAGGGGACAGAGGAGTCAAGATGGCAGAGAAGTAACAGGCCGAGACTACATCAGGTAGCAGGAGATCAGCTAGATAGCTTATCAAACCATTGCGAACACCTACATATCCAACAGGAGATCAAAGAGCGAGCAGCAACAATTCTAGAAACAGAAAATCGACCACTTTTTGAAAGGTTGGGCCGGCAGAAAAGTGAATCCAAAGCGATGGGAAGATAGACTGCGGGGGGAGGGGCCGGTTCCCGGCAAGTGGAGGAGCAACGGAGTACAAAATCAGGACTTTTAAAAGTCTGCTCCACTGAAGGATATCACTCCAGAGGCTAAACCGGGGTGAAGCCCACGTGGAGTCAGCGTGGCTCCAGGTCCCGCAGGGTCACAGGAGGATCGGGGGTGTCTGAGTGTCACAGAGCTCGCAGGTATTAGAGTGAAGAAGCCAGCTACAGAGACAAAGCTGAGGAGTGAGCTCTCAACTGGTACCTTGTATCAGTCACAGGCTGGATGAGCTCGGAGCACAGTTGGAGGCCAGGGAGATGGGAACAATTGAGTGCTGTCCTCCAAGCATGGCCAGAAGCCAGGGAGATGGGAGTGTTTGAGGGCTTTTCCCCAAGTGCTGCCAGAGGCCAGGGAGACGGGATTGATTGAGCACTTTTCTCTGAGGGCGCACTGAGGAGTGGGACCGAGCTCTCAGCTCCTCTGGGCCAGAGATTGGTAGGCCGCCACTATCATTCCCATCTTCTGGAACTCTACGGAAAGCCTTCAGGGAACAAAAGCTCCTGAAAGTGAAACCAAGCAGATTACTTAGCCTGGCCCCTGGAAAGGGCGGGGCAATTCCGACTCACTCAAAGACACTTGAGAATCACTACAACAGGCCCCTCCCCCAGAAAAATCAATAAGAAATCCAGCCAAGACCAAGTACGCTTACTAAGGAGAACAGCGGAATTCCAGAGGAGGAGAAAGCAAAGCAAGGAATTCATTGGTTTCTCCCCATGATTCTTTAGTCTGGTAGTTAATTTTTTTTCTTCTGCTAACTTTTAAATATTTTTTTAAACTTTTACCCTTTCCTCTTTTAACTTTTTTTAAACTAGTTTATCTTAACAATATCTTTCAAAAAAATAATAATAATCTTTTTTGAACCTTCATTAATATAGTCATATTTTATCCTTCATTGTATCTCACTATACCTTTTGTATACACATAGGGCTTTTTCTTCTAAAAAAGTTGGGGTACAACTTCTCCTAATAGATCAAAATATACCCTAAATCTAGCTCTGGGCTAGTTCTAGTTCCCAGACTGAGCAAATGCCCTCCACTTCTTTTTCTTTATTCTCCTCACCAACTGACTTTATCAACTCCTTTTTTAGAAATTAAAAAAAATATTTTTTCTCATCTTTATAGGCATATTCCATCCCTTCAATGGGTCAACCCGTATATATGTTTTTCATTCTTTAAAATGTTGGGAGGCAGTTTCTTCTAAGAGACCAAAACACTCAAAAAATTAAGTGGGTGACACTGTTCTAGTCACTAGTCTAATATATATATGTATTATATATATATATATATATATGTATTATATATATATGTATTATATATATGTATTATATATATATGTATTATATATATATATTCCTTCTTTTTAAATATTTTTTCTTTATTCATTTCTTTTTTTTAAACTTTTTTTTCCCTGAACTTCTTTTTATCCCCTCTCCTCCTCCCCATGATTTGGGTCTCTTCTGATTTGGTTAAAGCACATTTTCCTGGGGCCTTTGCCACCCTTTTAGCATTTTATTTGCTCCTTCATATATTCTTATCTGGACAGAATGACAAGGTGGGAAAACTCACCAGAAAAAAAAGAACAAGAGGTTGTACCAAAGGCTAGGGACCTAATCAATACAGACATTGGAAATATGTCAGATCTAGAGTTCAGAATGATGATTCTCAAGGTTCTAGCTGGGCTCGAATAAGGCATGGAAGATATTAGAGAAACCCTCCCTGGAGAGATAAAAGCCCTTTCTGGAGAAATTAAAGATCTAAAATCTAACCAAGCTGAAACAAAAAAAGCTATTAATGAGATACAATACAAAATGGAGGCTCTTACTGCTAGGATAAATGAGGCAGAAGAAAGATTTAGTGATATAAAAGACCAAATGACAGAGAATAAAGAAGCTGAGCAAAAGAGAGACAAACAAATACTGCAACACAAGGAGAGAATTCAAGAGATAAGTGACACCATAAGATGAAACAACATTAGAATAATTGGGATTCCAGAAGAAGAAGAAAGAGAGAGGGGAGCAGAAGGTATATTGGTGAGAATTATTGTAGAGAATTTCCCTAATATGGCAAAGGGAACAAGCATCAAAATCCAGGAGATGCAGAGAACCCCCCTCAAAATCAATAAGAATAGGTCCACAACCTGTCACTTAATAGTAAAATTTACAAGTTTTAGTGACAAAGAAAAAATCCTAAAGGCAGCCCGGGAAAAGAAGTCTGTAACATACAATGGTAAAAACATTAGATTGGCAGCAGACTTATCCACAGAGACCTGGCAGGCCAGAAAGAACTGGCATGATATATTCAGAGCACTAAATGAGAAAAACATGCAGCCAAGAATACTATATCCAGCTAGGCTGTCATTGAAAATAGGAGGAGAGACAAAAAGCTTCCAGGACAAAGAAAAACTGAAAGAATTTGCAAACACCAAACCAGCTCTACAGGAAATATTGAAAGAGGTCCTCTAAGCAAAGAGAAACCCTAAAAGTAGTAGATCAGAAAGGAACAGAGACAATATACAGTAAATCAGTCACCTTACAGGCAATACAATGGCACTAAATTCATATCTCTCAATACTTACCCTGAATGTTAATGGGCTAAATGCCCCAATCAAAAGACACAGGATATCAGAATGGATAAGAAAACAAAACCCATCAATATACTGCCTACAAGAAACTCATTTTAGACCCAAAGTCACCTCCAGATTTAACGTGGTGGAAAACAATTTACCATGCTAATGGACATCAAAAGAAAACTGGGGTGTCAATCCTTATATAAGATCCATTAGATTTTAAGCCAAAGGGTATAATAAGAGATGAGGAAGGACTCTATATCATACTCAAAGGGTCTATCCAACAAGAAGATCTAACAATTTTAAAAATCTATGCCCCTAACATGGGAGCAGCCAACTATATAAACCAATTACTAACAAAATCAAAGAAACACATCGACAATAATGCAGTAATATTAGGGGATTTTAACACTCCCCTCACTGAAATGGATAGATCATCCAAGCAAAAGATCAGCAAAGAAATAAAGGCCTTAAACGACACACTGGACCAGATGGACATCACAGATATATTCAGGACATTCCATCCCAAAGCAACAGAATACACATTCTTCTCTAGTGCGCATGGAACATTCTCCAGAATAGATCACATCCTGGGTCATAAATCAGGTATCAACTGGAATCAAAAGATTGGGATCATTCCCTGCATATTTTCAGACCACAATGCCCTGAAGCTAGAACTCAATCACAAGAGGAAATTTGGAAAGAACCCAAATACATGGAGATGAAACAGCATCCTTCTAAAGAATGAATGGGTCAACCAGGAAATTAAAGAATTGAAAAAATTCATGGAAACAAATGATAATGAAAACACAACGGTTCAATATCTGTGGGACACAGCACAGGCAGTCCTGAGAGGAAAATATACAGTGATACAAACCTTTATCAAGAAACAAGAAAGGTCTCAAATACACAACCTAACCCTACACCTAAAGGAGTTGGAGATAGAACAAAAAAGAAAGCCTAAATCCAGCAGAGAAGAGAAATCATCAAGATCAGAGCACAAATCGATGAAATAGAAACTTAAAAAAACAACAACAACAAAAAAACACAATAGAACAAATAAATGAAGCTAAGAGCTGGTTCTTTGAAGGAATTAATAAGATTGATAAACCCCTGGCCAGACTTATCAAAAAGAAAAGAGAAAGGACCCAAATAAATAAAATCATGAATGAAAGAGGAGAGATCACAACCAACACCAAGGAAATACAAACAATTATAAGAACATACTATGAGCAACTCTATTCGAACAAATTTGACAATCTGGAAGAAATGGATACATTCTTAGAGACATATAAACTACCACAACTGAACCAGGAAGAAATAGATAACCTGGACAGACCCATAACCAGTAAGGAGATTGAAACAGTCATCAAAAATCTCCCAAGAAACAAGAGCCCAAAGGCAGACGGCTTCCCAGGGGAATTCTACCAAACATTTAAAGAAGGATTAATTCCTATTCTCCTGAAACTGTTCCAAAAAAATAGAAATGGAAGGAAAACTTCCAAACTCATTTTATGAGGCCAGTATCACCTTGATCCCCAAACCAGACAAAGATCCCATCAAAAAAGAGAACTACAGACCAATATCCTTGATGAACACAGATGCGAAAATTCTCACCAAAATACTAGCCAATAGGATCCAACAGTATATTAAAAGGATTATTCACCATGACCAAGTGGGATTTATTCCAGAGCTGCAAGGTTGGTTCAACATCTGCAAATCAATGCGATACAATACATTAATAAAATAAGAACAAGAACCATATGATACTCTCCATAGACGCTGAAAAAGCATTTGACAAAGTGCAGCATCCCTTCCTGATCAAAACTCTTCAAAGTGTAGGGATAGAGGGCACATACCTCAATATCATCAAAGCCATCTATGAAAAACCCACCGCAAATATCATTCTCAATGGAGAAAAACTGAAAGCTTTTCCGCTAAGGTCAGGAACATGGCAGGGATGTCCGTTATCACCGCTGCTATTCAACATAGTACTAGAAGTCTTAGCCTCAACAATCAGACAACAAAAAGAAATTAAGGGCATCCAAATTGACAAAGAAGAAGTCAAGCTATCACTCTGCAGATTATATGATACTATATGTGGAAAACCCAAATGGCACCACTCCAGAACTGCTAGAACTTGCACAGGAATTCAGTTAGGTGTCAGGATATAAAATCAATGCACAGAAATCAGTTGCATTTCTCTACACCAACAACAAGACAGAAGAAAGAGAAATTAAGGAGTCAATCCCATTTACAGTTGCACCCAAAATCATAAGATACCTAGGAAAAAACCTAACCAAAGAGGCAAAGTATCTATACTCAGTAAACTATAAAGGACTCATGAAAGAAATTGAGGAAGACACAAAGAAATGGAAAAATGTTCCGTGCTCATGGATTGGAAGAACAAATATTGTGAAAATGTCTGTGCTACCTATAGCAATCTACACATTTAATGCAATCCCTATCAAAATCCCATCCATTTTTTTCAAAGAAATGGAACAAACAATCCTAAAATTTATATGGAACCAAAAAAGACCTCGAATAGCCAAAGGAATATTCAAAAAGAAAGCCAAAGTTGGTGGCATCACAATTGCGGACTTCAAGCTGTATTACAAAGCTGTCATCATCAAGACAGTATGGTACTGGCACAAAAACAGACACATAGATCAATGGAACAGAATAGAAAGCCAGAAATAGACCCTCAACTCTATGGTCAACTAATCTTTGACAAAGCAGGAAAGAATGTCCAATGGAAAAAAAGTCTCTTCAACAAATGGTGTTGAGAAAATTGGAGAGCTACATGCAGAAAAATGAAATTGGACCGTTTCCTTACACCACACATGAAAATAGACTCAAAATGGATGAAGGACCTCAATGTGAGGAAGGAATCCATCAAAATCCTTGAGGAGAACACAGATAGCAACATCTTCAACCTCAGCTGCAGCAACTTCCTAGGAGCATCGCCAAAGGCAAGGGAAGTAAGGGCAAAAATGAACTATTGGACTTCATCAAGATCAAAAGCTTTTGCACAGCAAAGGAAACAGTTAACAAAACCAAAAGGCAACTGACAGAATGGGAGAAAATATTTGCCAACATCATATCAGACAAAAGGCTAGTATCCAAAATCTATAAAGCGCTCAGCAAACTCAACACCCAAAGAACAAATAATCCAATGAAGAAATGGGCAGAGAACATGAACAGACATTTCTGCAAAGAAGACATCCAGATGGGTAACAGACACATGAAAAATTGCTCCACATCACTCAACATCAGGGAATTACAAATCAAAACCACAATACCCCCTCACACCAGTCAGAATGGCTAAAATTAACAAGTCAGGAAATGACAGATGCTGGCGAGAATGTGGAGAAAGGGGAACCCTCCTACACTGTTGGTGGGAATGCAAGCTGGTGCAGCCACTCTGAAAAACAGCATGGAGGTTCCTCAAAAAGCTGAAAATAGAGCTATCCTATGACCCAGCAATTGCACTCCTGGTATATACCCTAAAGATACAAACATAGTGATGCGATGGGGCACGTGCTTCCAAATGTTTATAGCAGCAATGCCCATAATAGGCAAACTATGGAAAGAACCTAAATGTCCATGGACAGATGAATGGATAAAGAAGATGTGATATCTATCTATCTATCTATCTATCTATCTATCTATTATGCAGCCATCAAAAGAAATGAAATCTTGCCATTTGCGACGATGTGGATGGAACTAGAGGGTATTATGCTTAGTGAAATAAGTCAATCTGAGAAGGACAACTATCATATGATCTTCCTGATATGAGGAATTGGAGATGCAACACGGGGGTTTGAGGGGTAGGAAAAGAATAAATGAAACCAGATGGGATAGGGAGGGAGACAAAACATAAGAGACCCTTAATCTCACAAAACAAACTGAGGGTTGCTGGGGGAGGGGGCTTCGGGAGAGGATGGTGGGGTTATGGACATTGGGGATGGTATGTGCTATGGTGAGTGCTGTGAAATGTGTAAACCTGGCAATTTATAGACCTTTACCCCTGGGGATAAAAATACAGTATATGTTTATAAAAAATTAAAAAAATAATTAAGAAAAGAAACTACAAAAAAAATTGAAATGCAAAAAATAGAAAAAAAAAAGCAAAAAAAAAAAAAAAGAAACAAAATTTAGTTTAGGTTGCTGTTTGTTCGAAGAAAAGGCAGTGATTGATTGATAAAACTTAAAAATAAAAACACCCATTAGCCACTACGTTATCATCCCTGAACTCAATGTGAGGAAACCAAATTATTGCCCAGATGGAACTGAAAGGATTTATTAGGTTAGACAAAACAGTAGACAAAAACAGTAGATTCAAAGCATTTACCCCTCAAGTGCTGGTACCCTTCTATAGTGGTAGCTTTTGGCATGAGATCCAGCAGAGGGCTACTCCTTTCATAAATAAAACCAACCATCCCCTCAGCGAAGTAAAAGGTCCACAACTGTTCTCTCAGATGCTAGATCCAGAATTAGAGGTCAAATTGCAATTATTTTGATGATAAGTCTCTAAAGAGATGTCCAGGTCAGGCTATAATATTTATTTAAAAGTTGAGTACCTTAGTTGAGTTATTTTAGAACTGCAATGGTGTGTGATGCACGAACAAGGCTTATAATAGATCACTAGTGGTTCCAGACCTAGGATTTGAGAATCACTGCTCTAAACCAGATTTTAGAGGGGGGACATGTCTTTTTTGACACTACCAATTCGACTGCAGCAGAAACATAGTCTCTTACCAATGAGTTTTTGTCTTACCTGTTAGACTATAGATTATATGACAATATCAATTCTTTCTTCCTTTTTGTTGCAGAAATGGGAGCAAAATTATTTTCTTTGCTTTGCATGAATTATTCAAAATAGTTTATGTTCTTACCCTAAGATATCCTTCCACTTAAATTTTCTTTATACCTGGCTATACATTAATTAAAACCCCAAATCTCATTCTTTCCTCTGAAGGACACCTGTTTAAGGGAAGAAGGCATTCTGGGAAATATACCCAAAATGCTCAAAATCATACTCAAAAATATCTAAGATAATGCAGGTCCACATAAGATCTTGCAACCACTAATTGTTGAACACATATATGTGGAAAAGACAATTACTCTTTTATCCCTGGCCAGCAGGAATCATGTCTTCTATAAACATCTTCTAGTAATGTGGGTCCTCTGGACCCTCCTTCTCTCCTCCACCCTCCAAAGAACCCTCTCTGAAGGGCACTGCTTTATGGATTATGATGCTGGCCCTTATTGAGTATTTTCAAATGTGATTAGGAACTGTTAGCACCTTAAAACAAGCCACATAACTAGAGGTCAAATGACTCACCACAACTGATATGAGCCCATATCCAGCACCTTTCTGTGGCTCACATCACTGTCACCAAAGTACAACAGACTGCCATAGATTAAATGAAAGTATAAGTGTTATGATGCAATGTCTGGCAACTAATAAGATGTGTGAGTCATATGGCAGGAAGAACAACTGTCCTGTGCTTTATAAGCAGAGAAGAGGTCCTAATACATCAATTATACGATTCATCTTAATTTTAAGTCTGAACAAAAAGGTACCATCAGCACATTGCATGTAGCCATTGATCTTAATAAATATTTATGGAGGATTTCTGCCAGTACACATTGTTCCAGCTTATAGCCTCCAAGTGCCTCTGAGAATGCCTCCTGGTGCTCTCACATTGTCACAGTAATGCTATGGAGTCAAATGATTGCTCTTAGGAGTCCCCCGTGTCATCCAGTCCACATAGAGAAGTCTAGCTTCGTGTCAAACATGGTCATTAAAGGCTGCTGAAATGTTGGCACTGGGCTATTTATGCCAGTTCATATACAATGAAAACAGACCTTGCAAACCAAATTCTATAGTACATCAGGAATCTTGGCATGATGTGAAAGAACAATATATAAAGTGAATATGAATGTATTTATTTCTATTAAAAAGCAGGAATTAGAAAGAAAAGTCAATGTTAGCACACTAATGAGAGATTTCTTTTTTTAAAGATTTTTTATTTATTTCACACACACAAGGAGATCACAAGTAGGCAGAGAGGCAGGCAGAGAGAGAGAGAGAGGAGGAAGCAGGCTCCACGCTGAGCAGAGAGCCTGATGGGGCTGGATCCCAGAACACCGGGACCATGACCTGAGCTGAAGGCAGAGGCTTTAACCCACCAAGCCACCCAGGCACCCCACGAGAGGCTTTTTTATTACAATATACAATGGAGGTCATTCGGTTTTGATTCATTTTCCGGAAAAGCTAACTAGCTGTTGCTCAATTAATACATCTTAAGAAATTTTCCCCAAATGATGCCTTCCACATTTATAAATTCATAGTTTTATTTCTCCCCAGAGTTCTCAGTTTGCATTTTCAATAGCATTGTTGAGTGTTACCTGGCCCATGCTTCCCAGTCAGAGGGGCTGGAAAGTCAGGTCAAAAGAGTTGGAGAGTAGAGCATCAAGGAGCCTGGGCAGCTCCCCCTGGACGATACTCACTAGAGCACTCCATGGACTGTCAGACTCCTAAGGTCCCTCAAACTAGCTGAGGCCAGTAGAACTTAACACAAGACCCTCAGAGAGTCCCAGGTGAATGAAGAGAAGACCCTAGGAGCAGCAATTCAAATTGTGCAGATGTCTTTCAGTACTAGCCCCAAATGTCTGGATGCCAGTGTAACGGAAGTCAAAGGAGGGGCAAACTGGATAATTCCAGGTCCCTGATAGACACTGTTCCCTGACCCCAACACACAAGACCCTGAGTGCTTTCACTACGATGAAGAAAATCAGTTTGTATTAAAATCGAAATAGCACATTTTACTGCAAATCCTAACTCCAGAGGAAATTTGGGCTGCAAGCATGATCTCTAGGTTTTCTAAAATTTCATAGGAGTAAAAACAAAAACAAAAACAAAACAAACTGTAACAAAAACAAAGTTACAGTTTGGAGAGTGGCATTTTGCTTACATCTTGAAAATATAAATGATCCTTACATCGCTTTAAAAAGCTCAATACAATTACTTCTTAAATTAAATGCAAATGAACTGTTGTCTTCACCTTGCGGAACAGAGGCAGGTTCTATTCAATGATGCATTGCACTTCCCTGTCTGATCTCAGAACCTCTACAGAAAACCTGCTGTAAGAAATTGAAATGTGGGTCCTTGCAATGAAACCCTTTCTCAGTCATGAGTCAGCCCTGGAGGCTTATGGGCTCAGATAAATACCATTAGTTACTCACTCTTTCCTTTCTGATCCTAATCTGGGTCAAAGATCTCTGGAAGGAAGCTTTAAATGGAATGTGGGAAACCCAGAAGGCAATGTTTCTACTGAGTATATTCACTCGTGGTCTACTTGCTTTTACTTTGAAAATCATGGGTAATTTTACCAATGAGAGGTATCTGTACATAATGGCTTCACATGATGTTGGCAGTGTAGTTATTTTGACTACCACTAACTAGCTTTGTGATCTTGAGCAAATAATCACCTAAGTGTCAAGGCTTCTACCTGTAAAATTAGATGCTGACCCACATGACCTCTGGGATTTTGTACAGCTCTAATATGCCATGGTTTATGACTTGTTTTTATTTTTCTTTCTTTCTTTATTATTTATTTAAATATTTAATTTATTGATTTGAGAGAGAGAGCATGAGCATGAAAGGAGTGAGGGGCAGAGGAAGAAGACTCCCCGCTGAGCAGGGATCCTGATGTGGGACTCGATTCCTGGACTCCGGGGTCATGACCTGAGCCGAAGGCAGTTGCTTAACCAACTAAGCCACCCAGGCACCCCTGGATTGTGTTTTAGATCAACAGGAAGAACTACATCCTCCATGGCCTACTTTCTATCAGCCTATAGCAGCTGGCTCCCAAATGCAAGGCTTTGGGCACTTATACCATTTTTGTAGGACTTGGATCCTCCACAGGCATTTTTAAATTTTGACTCACGAATCCAACTACATGATATGCTGAGATCGTTGGCATATAAGGCTTTTAATTTTTGTCTTGTCTAAATAGTATCTTTTACAAGGCATGAAGAAAAATCCATTCAAATCCAATTCAGAAGAGCACATTGCCATAGAGTCAAATGAACTGTTTTTTTTTTTTTTCAGATGCACACATGCAAACATAACTATAGATTGAGTCGTATCATACATGTCCATGATGACATGGTCCTACAGTTTTGGAGATTGGAGGACTTCTTCCTTTATTTTATTGAAGTATAATTACATAGAGTAGTAAGTATAGAATTTGAATGCACAGATGAGTGAATTTTAACCAATGCCTATGTTCATGTTATGAGTGTCCCAAGAAAGCTATAAAACAGTGCCTTTGAAATTTTCCTTACCTCTTTTCCCAGTCAATTTCTCTTCTGAAAGGAAGAGGTATGCTCTTTATTTTATCCCCATAGATTAGTTTTGCCTATTCCTGAATGTTGTGTGTTGTTTAGTATAATGTTCAGATTGATCTATGTGATTGCCTGTGTTTGCAACTTGTTCCATTTTCTTGCTGCACAGTATTCCATTGTGTGAATTGACCAATTTGTCTATGCTTCTCTTAATAGACAAATTGGCTTGATTCCAATTTTTCGCTCTACTAAATAAAGTTACAGTGAATATTCCTTTCCATGGCTTCTTGGGGACTTTTGTTATCTTTGGAAGGGGAGGGGTGTGTGTATATTAGTACCTAGGAGGGAATTGCTGGGTCAAATGTTAAATAGATATTTAACTTAATGAGAAATTGCCAAGCAGCTTTCCAGTGCTACTAGACTCTTTTACTATCCCATCAGCAATGTGTGAGTAATTCCACTGCCCTTCATTTCTCCTCACATTTGGTACTTTTACTTTTAGCCATCCTAATGGATGTATAATGATATCTTTCTGTGGTTTTAATTTACATTTCCTTTATGTGTTTCCCATATTTTCATATGGCTATTGGGAATTTATATATTCTCTTCTATGAAGTATCTGTGCAAAACTTTTGCCCGTTTTTATTGGGTATTATCTTTTTACTATAGATTTGTAGTTTAAAAAAGTACTCTCCTATGTAAGTTGTCAGGTGTATGCACTGAGAAAATTGTATCCCAGGCTTGTGGCTTAGTTTTTCATTTCTGTGACAGTATCTTTTGAATTTTGCTAAGTTTTGTTGATCAGTTTCTTTCCCCTTTTTGCCTTCTGCTCATAAATATTTTCGTTCCCTAACTTCACAAAGATACTCTCCAGCTGTTTCCTTTATAGGCTTTGATTTTAGCCTCTTCCTTAGGTCTGTAATCCTTTTCCAGTTGATTTTGTGTATAGTTTTATATATATATATATATAGTGTATAGTTTTATATATATAAAACTGTATAAATAAATATAGGTTTTTATATATAAATATATATAATATATATAATAAAATATAGGTTTTTATATATAAATATATATAATATATATAATATATAAATATATAATATATAATATATAAATATTTATATATATAATAAAATATATATATATACTATAAATATATATAGTTTTATATATAAAACTATACACAAAATCAACTGGAAAAGGATATCTAGTGTATCTAGCATCTTTCATTGGGGAAAATTATTTTTCTATTAAATTTCATTGACATCTTTGTAAAAAAAAGTTGACCATAAATGTACAATCTATTTCTGTACTCTCTGTATCATTCCATAATCTGTTATCTCTCCTTACATGGTAACCACATTTTCTCAATTATAACTTTATATGAACTCTTGACCATATAGTGAAAATCCTCCAATTTTGTTCTTTTTTTGGAATGTTGTTTTAGTTATTGAAGGCCATTTATGTTTTCAATATCAATTTTAGTTTCACCTTGTCCAAAAAAAAAAAAAACCAAAAAAACCCCAACAAAACCACCTTGCTGGGTATGTGGTTGGAACTGCATTGAATCTATAGATGGATATGGGAAGAATTGGGATCTTAGCAATATTCAGTCTTTGGACACAGGAATGTGGTTCATCTTTCCTTCTTCTTCTTCTTTTTTTTTCTTTATTGGCATTTGTCTTTCTCATTAGTATTTTGTATTTTTCACAGTACAGGTCTTGAGGATATTATATTAAATGTATTCCTAAGTATGTCACATATTTTTGCCATCATTTTGAAATGTTTATTTCTGGCTATTTATCACTATGATATAGAAACAGAATTGATTTTTTTTTCTTTTTTGTATATCGATATTAAATCTTGTGATCTTGTTGAATTCACATAATCATTTATTACATTTAATAGATTTTTGGTTTTGGTTTGGGGGGTTCTTTCTGTTTTTTTTTTTTTTTTTCTAAATTCCTTAGGATTCTCCTCATATAAAATCCTGTTGTCTGAAATAAGGGCAGTTTAAATTTTTCTTAGAATCAATACAATGTTGGCTAGGATTGGTGAAAGAAAACATCCTTAGCTTGATGTTTGCCTTGGTGGAAGTATTCCATATTTCTCCATTAAGTGTGATGTTAGCTACAGGTTTTTCATAAATGTCCTTTATCATATTAAGGAGTTTCCTACTGTTTCTGGTTTGCTGAGTTTGTTGGGTTTTGTCAAGTGCTTTTTCTATACTTCTTGAAATTGTTGGGTGAGTTTCTCATTTAGTTTAATACAGTGATTTCTGTTGATAGATGTTTAAATATTAAACCAATATTGCATTCTTCAGGTGAATGCTATTTGCTAATAATATATTTATTATCTTTTGAATATATTGCTGAATTTTGTTAAGGTTTTGTGCGGGTATGTGTGTTCATGAGGAATATTGGTCTATAATCTCTTTTCTTATAGTGTCATTTTCAAATTTCAGTTAGAAGATTATTCTGGCCTTAAAAAACACATTGAGATGCATCCCTTCCCCCTTATTTTCCAAAAGGTTTTGTGTGATATATATTTTTTTGTTTTAAATGTTGGATAGAATTTAACCTGAGCCAGGTGTCTGAGTAAGGAATTTTCTTTGAGGAAATTTTGAATTACAAATTGAATTTCTTTAACCTAGATACTTTTCTTCAGATTATATATCTTCTTGTATCCACTTTGGAAATAATATTTCTCAAAGAATTTTTCGACTTAATCTGTTATCAAAATTGTTGGCATAGAGCTTTTCATAGCTTATTTTCTTATTTTCTTTCTAAGGATCTGTGGTGATAGTCCCGCTTTCATTCTTGATTTTGGCATTTACAAAAATTGTTAGTTTTGATAGAAGTTTATCAATCTTATTAATATTTTAGAAAAACCAACTTTTGATTCTTTCAAAGTTGTTAATTTTCCTATTATAAGTGTGTATTCATATTGGTAACATACATTTCAGTCTTATATTATTATTCATTCTGATAATCTCTGTTTTTTATTGCCATTTTTAATCCAATCATATTTAATATAGGAATTAATATAGTTCAATTGGGTGCATTCCTGGTTTTTTTTTCCTTTATCCTTCCATGCTAAGTTTCCTTTTGTCATATATTATCTAAATAGGTTCCTAGGTGTCATCTTCTTGGCTTAGGCTGCTCCTCTATCTCTCAAGAAAAATAGATCAATACAACATGTATGTCTTAAATAAAATCAAATAAGTAGGTAAATGAAAAATAAGTGTATTAGGAACATAGTCTAGGGTGGATCACACAACTCATGGTCATTTTGCAGAGAGGACTTATCAGAGGATCAGTGTCAACATTGGTGGTACTACTCTGAGGCCAACACCAGCCCTGACACTGCTAAATATGTTCCTTGGTGATTTGTGAGAATAATAATTATGGCAGTAAATGATTGCTGCCAGGTGGAAATGTTTGTTAGTCCATGGCTGCCCAGATTATAAAACTAAAATAATATGTTGGAGAAATAATATGTAGCAAACAAAATGAATGTTAATTAGATATGTCTTTAGCTGATACACATAAAAACAAAGTTGAAAAAATTTAAAGTTGGTAAGGCTGAGGGAGATTAGCAGGAAAATGTCCACATGGATATTAAATAATTCTTTCACCCCTTACATCCAATAATTTTAAAATATTATGAGACCAAGATTCAGAGATAGTAATACAGCATGCCACAGTGATGAACTAATTTCTGTATTCAACACCAGCATGCTGTGTCCAGTTGCAGCTTCCCTAACTAAGATGGACAAACTAGACAGATTTCAGGGAAACATCAGAAATTTGGTTTTAGAGATGGATGAATTGTTAGAGATACTTGTGTCCAAACTCCACATTTCACTGATGACAAAGCTCAGAAAGTGGAAGTATATTATCCAGGGGCAGACAGTTAATTTGTGGAGAACTGTGACTACAGCCTTACCTCTCAATTCCTTATCTGTTGTTCCTTCCAATTCTCAGAGTGAACTAAGGGATTCTGAAATGAGAGTAGATGAGGAAAGATGCAGGGAAGTGAGATTGTTCATCGTAGAGAAGAAAATGTTTAGATTATATACAACACCTATCATCAAGCCTATGAAAATTTCTTATTTAAAGGTTGGTGACTAGACACTCTTCATCTCCGCTAACAAGGAACTTCATTTGTTACTGAGGACTAAATGGGAGGAAATGCACAATAAAGTGCAACTGGAGGAATTTAGGAAATGCACAAGGGAACTATTTTATGCAGTGAGAATCATTACTTATTAGTGTGGTAACTTAGAAAATCTGTTACAGTCCAACATCATTCCCAGAGTGAACTGACTCCCTGTGGAGCCTTTATTTTATGATTTTAGCTTTCATCTTCTACTATGAACTACAGGGCTGTGGTGTTAAGTGAGACAATTTTCCTAAGTGCTCCCTTGGCTGCTCAAGGTCTGTTGGAGAATATGGCACTCCCTGTGAGCAGCCAATGGAATTATTGATGGATGCTATAGCAAAATTTTAAATTGCCAAGATTTGAATTGTTCAAAATAATAATTTGTTGCCAGTTTACTGAGGAAATGGAAAAACAAACAAACAAACAAACAAACCTAGATACTACAAACTACATGAAAAAGTACAGTTAGAAGTCATTACCTGTGGTGGATTTTGCTTCTGAGACAAAGAGTTTTTAAATGGAAAGCAGGTTCAATTAACATTAAAATCTGTATTATTTAAGGTCAGAATATAAATTTGGCGCAATCATAAGGATCTTAGAAATTCAGAGAATGTTTTTTGTTGTTATTTATTTTCTTCCCCAAAGATCCTATGCTACAAATAAAATAAATTTCCCCCTTTCCCCCTTTCTTTTCTTTTTATTGTTTTATAGGAGATGACGGACATTAGCTGAACCTATTGTGGTTATCATTTCATGGTACGTGTAAGTCAAAATATCATATTGTAGGTCTTAAACTTATACAGTAATGTATGTCAATTATTTCTCAATAAAACTGAAAAAATATAGCATCCTTAATAGTTGAAAGTGAATTGAAATTCTTTTTTAGGCATGTACTTTCAGTCAAGAAAAATAACTCTGTTTTAGTTAATTTCAAGGTTGCTTCTTTTCCATTATGGAAGAGTGTTTACAAATGATTTTAACAAAGATCGCACAACCAAATCATTATTTTTCTTTCAAGAATGTACCTCTATAAAAGATAACACAATAAGAACCAGCCAAGGAAAGTAAATATGTTTGTTGACTTCTCCTGAATATACATGAGGACCATTTGACTGGTCCACCTCCCAGATAATTTATAAAGGAAGGAAAACAGTTACACGCTAATATGCAGCTGTTTGAAATGGCTTCAGTGTTAAAAAAATATCTCATATTTCAGGTTGTTTTCCATTGGGTAACATGCACCCATTATATGATATTACAAAGCATTTTGTTAGGCCATGGAATCTGTGGCACACATTTTGTATGCTCAGTCATAGACGTCATGTAGGGAGAGGAGTTATGTGTAGTGGATGGGTAAGAGCATGGATGATGTAAGTCACGAGACCTGGTTACAGATTTTGACTATTTCAGGGGGTATAGCTCAGTGGCAGAGCATTTGACTACAGATTTTGACTATTTCCTGTGAATGAGCACTATGGGCAAGTCACTTAACCTTTAGCTTCTCTGTGCTTGTGGATGATGACTCAATTACATTCTTTTGTTTCTAGTAATCATCTCTGACTTCTGTAAATATTTTCTGTTTGTCTCTATGCTTACTCACATGAAAGAAGGCAGAACAACCTCCGCAAATCCAGGAAAGTTGGTCCTGACAATGTTATATCTGCACAGCTCTCCTACAGTGTTCTCAGGCTGGAGGGAGCAGCTCTCTCCACCTTGGGCAAAATGAATCCTGAGGAATCCTTTCAGTGGTGGTGAATAGACAGACTGGGCCCTTGTTTAGTTTAAAATGATGCATTTGGTTTATGTTCCTGGAATATTAATCCCACAATGTTTTATGCTAATTAGAGCTACACCATGGAGTATTATAGGGGTTATTTTATAAAGTAGATTTCTTGCAGTTATCTGATCAAGGGAATTACTGTTGATGGAGTAACTACTAGGAAACAGTATCAAATAGAAAAAAGCATAGATGCTCTGCTTTCCACATTGAGACAACCTTCCAAGGTCACTTAAAATATTTGAAACTAATATGAAACATATATGCATTGTCTTATAAACAAAAGATTTCATAAGAAGGGCAAAATAATTAAAATGTTACTTATTTTTTAAAATGTTTTACTTACTTGAGAGAGAGGGAGCATTAGAGGGAGAGAGAGCATGAGTGTGCAGGGAGAGGCAGGGGGAGAAGCAGAGGGAGAGAGAGAAGCAGACTCCTAACTGAGCAGGGAGCCTGACATGGAACTTCATCCTAGGACCCTGAGTTCATGACCTGAGCCAAAGGCAGCTGCCTAGCCAACTGAGCCACCAACGCACCCCTAAAATTTTAAAATGAAAATCATAGACAGTGATATTTTATTCCATCCCAAATTATTGAGTTCCATTGTAGTGAAAGCTGTCAATTCACTATTCAGAACAGGTCAAACATGGGGGTGAAGAGGTATCAAGGGAAAAGAAAGAGCTCTAAATAAATGATTGTCCTTGCTAAAGAGTTACTCAGGTCTCTCTTTGGGGTGCTGAAATCCACCTGCCCCCACCATACTCTTTCCCTTAACTGCCGTTTGTCTCTTGCCTCGGTTTGAGTGCCTTGGTGAAAGAGTGGAGAGAAGTAACTCTGGGGATTAGCTGTGTGTTGTAAAGTACTTTTGCTAATAGTGTAGATAAGCACCTGGTTCAGAGGTGGCTAAATCAAGGCCATGGAGCATTCTTGTTTTGCGTGGCAGAAATCTCAAAGTTGTTACTGAGCTTAAATGTAATGTAAACTGCTAAAAATCAATAATTAAACTTACACCTTTAACTGTTAAATGACTGATCTAAAAGCTCCACCCCTCTCTCTGAAAAGACATGAATTAAATAGCAGAAGTCTGCTGTTGGCAACTGCAGTGAGTAAATGGACATGCAGTCTGGGAGTTTTTGGATTAGGAATAAATTGTATGCATGGAGTGTTCAACCACTGAGAAAATATTATGAGTCTTCTAGGACATGTTCACTATTAAATGATATGAATATATATCAGATAAAGCCAAAATCTCCCCAGAAAGGAAACAATTCACAATTCACAAGACTATACATCCAAAACAGTAAGAAAAAAATTAAATGTGCTTTCTTTTGGGTCTTAAAATAATAAAATTCTCTATTATAAAATTTCCTTTATTTTTTTAATCATTTTTAAAATTTATTTTCAACATAACAGTATTCATTGTTTTTGTACCACACCCAGTGCTCCATGCTGTCCGTGCCCTCTCTAATACCCACCACCTGGTTCCCCCCAACCTCCCACCCCCCCACCTCTTCAAACCCTTCAGATTGTTTTTCAGAGTCCATAGTCTCTCATTGTTCACCTCCCCTTCCAATTTCCCCCAACTCCCTTCTCCTAACTCCCCATGTCCTCCATGCTATTTGTTATGTTCCACAAATAAGTGAAACCATATGATAATTGACTCTCTCTGCTTGACTTATTTCACTCTTTTAATGCCACTTGGAAGGAAAATATTATCATAAAGGCCAAGTGGAGGAAAAGTCAAGATTTATATCCAAACTATATTGAACTGTATTCAAACTATACTAAACTATATTAAAAAGTGTTAAGTTTTTCACAATACGAAGGCAACAAACCTCACTAGAACACCTCAAGAAACCAAAGAAACAGAGACCCATTTAATCCAAGAGAGAGACTGATGGCTAAAAACAGTCAGGTGTTCCATTCAGCACCTTCTGTTGAGGGTACAGAGTTGGTAAAGAAGAATCTCTGGCCCTGTGTTTTTCCTTCAAATTCTGGCTAAATCGTATGTGTATGTTTGTGTACAATGAAGAATTTCATTGGGCCTCAGATTCAGTTCCTGCCTCCTTCCTTTATATGGATTTGTCTTTTAATGTAGGTTATAAAATTCTCTCTGGCAGACACCCTAGAACTTTGTCTGCTGTGATACACACTTCCATTGAGCACTCAGTACACCCGACCTGGCTATCCATGAGTACCTTCTCTCTGGAAGCAAGAGTGCCCTCTACTACTTGATCTTTCCTAGAGCACTAAAGAGTAATCTTCCTGGGAGAAGTGATTCTGCTCAAGTAGGAGAGATGATTTTGCTGGGGAAGAGTTTGCCCTCCGTGCTTCTCCGCTGGCATGGCATTAACAGAATTCTTTGAAGGCCATGGCCTCACCAGTGCTCAGTCACCCCACATTCTTTAGATAATACCGCACAGTCATCTAGAGGCATCTCAACTAAGTGAGCATGACTATCCCAAGTAGGCAAGGGTCCTCCCTATTAAATATTATTAGATGTAATTTGGTGCCCTGGGAAAGTCTTGAGGAAGCCCATCCCACTAAGGACAGGGCATTGTAAAGGCACAACAACATGCTCGGAAAACACCTCGGCAGTCATGCTGAATAAGTCGCAAATAAGATCCTTTGGTGACATGGTCACTAGGTGTATAGAAACATCAACCAATATAGCCAGAAGGAACTTTGGCAATGTCATCACATCCGACCCAATGCCAGTTTACAGATGAGGAAATAAAAGCCCATGGTAGTGTGGTGGACTAGTTAGGAGAAATGAGGCTTGATCTTAGGCTTCCTGACTCTTCCCACCCTGGGTTTTTTACACAACACCAGCATGCATCCTAAAACACACCAGCGATTGAAAGCACATCTCTAAAGCTGTGATCTCTGAATGTTGCTGTTGGCAGTGGAATTACATTCCTTAGTTTTGCATTTCTAACCAGTGTTTTAACCTTGAGGAATTCAATCTGACTGCATCTCATTTTTAATTTTAAATCAGAGAGAATTCTGTCTATCTCAAGGAGTTGTGGTAAAAATGTTAACACATATTGCATGACAAGGTGCATTCTGTAAATATAATGTTAAAATGGAAATGAAAATTTTTCTTTGGAAGCTAATCTGTGACTTTTGTTTCCAGAAGGTGTGTTGAATACATGTTTTGTTTTATGCAATGGGAAAGCCTGATAGCTCACTATTGTCTTAAGTATTAGTGGAATTTATCTTCTGTTCATGTGCTTATTAACCATTTGTATTTTTTATTCATATCTTTCAATTAAAACTATTTTCCTATTTAGCTGTTTGTGGTTTTCTTGCTGTTTTGTAGGTTTTTTTTTAATCCCTTAGAAATATTTGTTTTTTTATATGTGATATAACTATTTTCACCCAGGCTGTTTGTCTTTTGTGTTTTTAATTTGTAATTGTCACAAACTGCCTATGGATTATCAGAGAAGAAGTTATAGAGGGAAAAGAGCTGGTTTGTTATTTCTGAGAGTTATTTATTTATTTAATTTTAATTTTATTTTTTATTTATATATATTTTTTAGCACATCACGACCTGTGCTTTTTTGTGGGTCAGTCTGAAGGTTCAGGAGTGGCAGACCCCACAGCCCCTTGCTGGTGCTGGGGCCCATGTGGCCCCCCTGCCACCTCAGATGGGAGCTGCAGGGCTGGAGCCCTGTGGCAGAAGCCCCAAGGCAGGAAAGTTCTTAATATTTTATACACATCAGTTTGCCTTGACTATTGAATTTTTACTATGTACTAATACTATATGACTCACATCTCATCTCAACTTGTTAGTATATATCACATTAAATTAAAAACAAAATTTAATAAAACTCTTTTCAGATTCAATTTCCCAAGCAAAAATTTTCAGAAGTTTTCAAGGATTTATCTTCAGCAAAATGAGAGAAGGGACCAAGAAAAAAGAAAAGCATGAACTCAAGTGTATCCAAAAAAGGAGAACAGTTGAAGGAAGATCCAGAAGGGCAACTGCCCAGCAGGCTCACAGAGCAACCAGTGCAAATGGAAGGAAGAAGGACCTTCCCCTCCTGTACGATGTGATTTTTTTTTAAGTATATGCATGTATTACATTCATTAGAAATACTTGAGAAAAAAAGTGGTATGTTTGATGTTGCTAAGTTTAAGCACACAAAGCCCTAACTCTGCATTTTTATTTTTAGAACATTGTGTTTTTAAAAATTTAGTTAAGTGTCGGATTGCCTGGGTGGCTCAGTTGGTTTAGGGAAATGACTCTTGGTTTTCACTCAGGTCATGATCTCAGGGTCTGAGAATTGAGCCTTGCATGGGGCTTTATTGTCAGTGTGGAGTATGTTTGAGATTTTCTCTCTCTCTCTCCCTCTATGTCTCCCACTCTTCCTCTCTCCCTCTAAATAAATAAATAAAATCCTCAAAAGAATTTAATTGCATGGCAATATCAGTCAATGCAAAAGTAAGTATAAGGAAGTAAAACCAAAGTCTCTGGCCACTTCCTACCTGCTCAGGAGTCAGTAACTATTTTCATTATGCATCTTCTCAAACTCTAGTATGCATACTTTTTTATTATGATTATGTTTTACTAAAAAAAAAAGATCATACTATCTATATTCTTTCACAATTGTTGTTTTCCCACAAGGCCATGTCACAGATATACTCCCTTATCAATGCACACATGATCAGCTTAGTCTTTTTTATAATTGTACAGATTTCTGCAGATGGACAGAACACAATTTATTTAACCTGCACCTTACTAATAGATATTTAGATTGCCTCCAATTTTTCACTAATGCAACAAATGCTGCCAGAAACATTCAGACACATGCTTCTTTGTACAAATATTTTCTTAAGATAAATTTCAAGATATAAAATTGCTGGTTCAAAGGGTAGATGAGTTTTAAATTTTAATAGATTAGAAAGTGAAAATTCCTTCCCCCAAAACAGGCTGTACTGTTTTACACTGACACTAAAAATAGATGAGTAGTCATTGCCCCACATTTTACCAATTTCTGATATTACTATTCTTTTAAAGCTCTGTTTCATAAACCACCAAACATGATAAGCTCACTATTCTTTTCAATTTTTTTATTATTAGTGTGGTTTATCTTCTTTTCATATGCTTATTAGCCATTGATATTTTTAAATTCATATCTTCCAATTATTATTATTTTCCCATTGGGCTGTTTGTGATTTTCTTGTTATTTTATAGTTATTGGTTTCTTAGGTGAACTCCTTTTATTACATACTCTGCAAATATTTTCTTCCAGGCTATTGTCTTTCTTTTAAGTTTTTAAATTATAAGTGTCCTAATATCACCATCCAGGGCTTGAAAAAGTGCAATTAAAACATGTCTTTTCTCTTTGTCTGCATTAAAAATAAATCAAAGCAAAACTAAGCTATTGAGCAAATTGTTATTGAAGGCCCAGTATACTCGGTAATCACAGAGGATACTAAGGTAGAAAGATTAGCCCTGATAATAAAGATCACCTATTACAAGGAGGAGATAGACCTGAAAATAGCACAACCTCACTAAAATAAATTTATAACATAATATACATTGGAGACAGGGGAGAATGAATGCCAAAAACTACCCATGGGTTATCATTATCAGAGAAGAACTCAGAGAGAGGAAAGGGCTAGTTTGTGATTTCTATGAGTTCTTAACTTTTCTGGATAATTTCAGTTTGCCTCAACTGTTGAATTCTTATTATATGCTAATAGTGTATGGATCAAATATATTTTGCAACTCCTTAGTATATTTCATTTTTAAAAATTGTTTATTCTCAAAATTTTAGTAAGCAAATTCTTCAAATTGTATGTATCTTATTGCCATTAAATCATGTAGATATTTTTAAAGAACAATTAAAGAGTGAGTCATATGAATGTGAAACATAAAAGCTATTTCACTTTTAAAGTATTCGTTCTAAATCAGAGAGGGAGACAAACCATGAAAGGCTCTGGACTCCAGGAATGAAACTGAGGGTTACAGAAGGGAGGGATGTGGGAGGATGGGGTAAACAGGTGACGGGTATTAAGGAGGCACGTGCGAGGTGATGAGGACTGGGTGTTTACACAACTAAGGAATCATTGGACACTACATCAAAAACTAATAATGTCCCATATGTTAGCTAATTGAACATAATAGAAAACAAAATATTCTAATATTTCAAATTTAATAATTTTTAATAATCTGAAATTCTTCATATTTACCAAAATATGACCCGTCTAGCAATATTTTCTAGGAACAATTTATAAAATCATGTTATAAGAAAAATAACACTCCCTCCCAACACCCTACACAGTCCCTCCATCTAAACATCCCCACTTTAAAGGAGGAAAGTATGATAAAGTGTTTCTTTTAAATCATTGAAAACTTTCTTTTATTGGCTCCCCTTCTCTGACTCTGGCATTTGCCTTGTCTTGCATGAACTATTCCACAACAAACTCATAAAATGATGACTCCAACCGCTCATAGTATCTCAAAACCTCTTCCATTATTCGAGATGTTAAATACAATTGGAAGGCTAGACTACCATCAACAAGAAACCACAAGGCACTGAAACACTTACCGCATGGCAATCCACAGCCCTGTTCTGCTCCTGTGACCTTTATAGCATTTTTCATTCTTCTCTACCCCATCCCCTGCTTGGTTCAGTTCTTTTCCAGTATTCATCTGAAAAAGATTTTCAAGGAAACTTCTGCTGCATGCAGAAGGTAAAGTGCTGACCTTGGCAAGTTTTCTTCTCTAAATATCTCTCTTTTACTCCATCCCTAGAAAGACAGAAAATAACCTTCGAATACCTTGAATTTTTTAATAATAACAATAAAAAGTCCAAGTAAACTTGCTCTACCTATACTTCTAAGCAATGAGAGATTTGTTTCTAAATAGCTCTGGGGGATTTCACCATATGACTCCTATTAATTGGAAATTGCTGAGCTAATCTCTCCATGTGGCATTACAAATATTAGCTTCCCATCCAACTTTGTTTGAAACTTTTCTGTATTTCTTTTGCTGTTAGAACAAGAACTGTAAACCTGGAAAGAATTTTTAAAGTCAATCCATTTAGTCTTCTAATATTCCATATGAAGGAATAGATGGCTAGAGGTTGTTACTGATTATCAAATGGCTGTATGAGTTTGGGCAATTTGATCTGCTGACTTTAAAGAACAGCTTGGAATTGAGCGAGCTGTTTGTAGGCACCATCTACATAAAAGATAAGAAGTAAGGAAGCTTGAAGAACCATCTAGATTATCAATTCTGTGTTGCAAGGGTTTTCTTTTATCCTACAAAGATTATTACTAATGATTGTGTCAAAATATGGAAGCAGTCCATGTAAAAGACTGTATTGGGAGAACATGGTAAGGGTCACCAGGGAATAACCTTGTGGAATGATCTTTCTAGAATATATTTTGCAATGGCTGCCTGAATTAAAGAAAACTGCACATTGCAGCAACATCATCAAAGCTTAGTTTTAGGGGCACCTGTGTGGCTCAGTCAGCTAAGCGTCTGCCTTCAGCTCAGGTCATGATCTCTAGGTCCAGGCTCCCTGCCCAGGGGAGGGTCTGTTTCTCTCTCTCCCACTGCTTCCCTTCAATCTCTCTCTCTCTGTGTATCTCTCTGTCTCAAATGAATAAATTTTAAAAAATCTTAAAAAATAATTTTTTAAAGCTAAATTTTAATAAGCTTTGGTTGAGTGGGCTCCTACAGCATAGGTCACTTTGTAAAGCTTTCAAATGCATGATGAAACACTCACTCAATGGTGTAAGATGCTCAGCAGGTATTTTGCCTGCCAGTAATTCTCAGTCACATTGCAATCCCCCTTGCAGAAATGGAAATTCTTCCACATTTATAGGTTCAGTCCTTTTATTTAGAGCAAATGAGATGCCTGTTTTTCTTTCGTGATATTCTGCTTCTACTTATTTATTTATTCGTTTTACTTTGGTTTTTGGTATGGAAGAAATAGGTTCTTATCTTCTGGTGACCTTTTTACAACTGAGTATTTTCATACATTAGTCAGATCACACAGGGCATATGGCATACTTTACAAGCTATTGTTGCCTATATCAAATATCTCCTCAGGTGGAGAGAAAACATCTGGTGTTCATTCCTCTATGATTCATGATCTTCTGACTTTGTTTTTGTGGTGGCCATAGTGACCCAGGTGTGAAAAAAGGACAATTCAAATCTGACTCTTATGTTTGCCTCTTTAGCTTCTATTCCAATGAAAGTGGAATATTGTGAAAACCAATAATTCATGCAGTTAGTTTTTCCTCAGGGAGGGGCAGATGTCTGACTAATTAAAAGAAAGCCCATCAGTACTGGTGCTGGATGTTTAAACCTAACAATTTCTAGAAAAGATATTTTTCTTGTGTAGATATTTGTATCTGGAAAATTGTTCATCAAAATATTTCTTATGAATAATGAGTGATCCCATACTTAAAGCCACAAATATCACAATGTTACATGTGGAAGTTTTTTAGTTTTGTGTTTTTACAGACCTTATTTTCTCTCACTGCATACAGAACTGATGATTTTTATTTTACCATATATGGGGCTTTATCACAGCAGAAACATGATTTAGTAATTGAAGCATAACTCTTCACTTATTTCTACTTTGTAGTTCCTTAGAAATGGCTCATGACATGACATCAAATGACATCAAAGCCAAATTCTGAAATTAGAAAAGGGTTTGCATCAACTGGACTTTGAAAACAGAAAACAACAACAAAACCACCCCCAAACTCTTGAAATAACAAAAGAAAAAAATGCAGCCAAAAAGGGGGAAAAAATTAGTCTTGGCATTTGCTCACCTCTTTTAACCCTTGTTCCTTCATAAATAAAAACACATCGGAAAAATTGTTGTGAACAAAGGGTCTTCATTGCAGGCAACTCTTTAGGAATGCTTGCAAGGAAATGGCAGAGTACATTTATTGAGCCTGGATCAAACCCACTTGTCTTCCATGATTTAGCTTTGGTAGACTTAAATTTTCATTGAGAATTGACATTATGGGACTCTTTCACATAGGCTATGTGGAGACTAGCAGTGAACACGTGACACCAACCAACCAAAGAAATAAAAGCATATTTAGAAGCACAAGCTGTGAGGCACATCTCGCACAAAGAGATTTCATCTCTAGGTATGTATGCGCTTGAAGGCAAGAATCAGCACCTGAAAGCCAGAGCCCCTGTGCTGTTAGGAATGAGCCTGGCTTCTGGCAGTGCCAGAATTCTGTTTTCCCAAAGTAGTTACTTGGTGTGGACAACCTAGTTTCTTTTTTTTATTTTTTTTTATATTTATTTATTTATTTATTTATTTGTCAGAGAGAGAGGAGAACGCGCGAGCACAGGCAGACAGAATGGCAGGCAGAGGCAGAGGGAGAAGCAGGCTCCCCGCCAAGCAAGGAGCCCGATGTGGGACTCGATCCCAGGACGCAGGGATCATGACCTGAGCCGAAGGCAGCTGCTCAACCAACTGAGCCACCCAGGCGTACCAACAACCTAGTTTCAAACACATCAGACATGTGGAAAATTGGGGCCTTCTCCTTCTTGAACTTCACAGGGTAAAAATCTCTGTCCTTCCACTGCATTCTGCAGGCATAGCTACAAAGCTGGTCTGAACAACTTAGAAAAGCCTTAGTTTCGTCAGCACCTGTCTTAGGAAGACATGGGCATGTGACATAGCTGGACTTATCAGGATATAAACTTGAGCACATATTACAAATGCAAATCAAGTCTCCTTTTTTTTCAGTGTAAAAGGCATGAACATAAATTTCTAAGATTATTCCACATTAAACAACGTGGGATAACAGTAGTATGTCCTTCTGTGGACCTGTTTCTCCTCTCATACAACTTAAAACTTCTTTACCTCTCTTGAGCTTGTCAATGCAAGCCCATATGCATTTACCTATATATCCTAACTAGATACAATACAATATGATTTGTATATAATAATACATATAATATATAATAAATATAATCCTAATACATATAATAAATAAAATATAATCTTAATCCTTCCACAAGTAATTATATTGCATATTATTCAACCCTTCACAAGAAATCCCTTTAAGATCTAACGGATGACAGCCACATCAAGTTTTCATTGCCTACCTGGATGCATTTCCGTTTTTGGAAGTATCCTCTCACTTTCTGCTTCACATAACGGAACACAAAAAGAAAGTCAAAGGAAGGCACCTTGAAAGAAGAACTTCACTAAATAATTATCAAATGAGAAAATTACATATCCAGATATCCCACACATTCTAATAAGACGAGATATACATGTGTTTGCATGTCTAGATGGGATATACAGTCTCGGCATATAGAAATATGCATAATTTTCTCCTACAACATCATTAGAGCCAATTACATATCTAGCCAATTAGTCTTCAGAGCAATTTTCTTCATTTTTTCTTTCTTGTCAGCTAAAATGGCCCTACAAGCACATGGCAACCTCTGTGTTCAGCAGTCTGACTCTCCCCCACTCCCCGCTGTCAGCTCTCCTCCACCATGCTTAATATTTTATGCCTTCCTTGCAGGGCCACCTCCCTCCTCCCTCTCCGGTTCTGTTCATTCTCCCACCCTCTTCTCGAGTCTCAGATACTGGGCAAGACTCCAACTGTTTGTAGGTGGACAAAACAGTTACATAGAAATTCTAATAGAAAGAAACAAAGAAGACTCCCTGTCTGATGTCATGGATGGCCCCAGACCTCTGCTGGTTCTCTCCATCTGTTTGTCCCTCAGTTACAAAGAAGAGAATATGTCATCGCTCCACGCAGAATTTGGTTACCAAAGTGTTCTTCCATTCCAGCCTGCTTCTCGAATCTCTCCCTACCCCATGAGAAGGGAGACTTGCTGGTTCTGGAGAGAGAGAGCATTCATGGCTAAGCTCAGCATTGCACGTTTGTCCCCAAGTACAGAGCAATATCGGGGAAGCCCAGCCCTGTCTTGTAAGACTGAACTCTAATGCGGGCCCTGGGAAATTCCCACCTTCAAGTTGAACACACATTTGTAAACTGGCAGAGCCTGCCCCTTCCTCATCTGAGGCTCAGCCAGCTCACTCCAGAGTCTGGGAAGACCCAGGTATCTCATATCCTGCCCTCAGCTCTCTGAACACCTACCTCAGCCTTATCAGAGCAGACGCTAAGTATCAGGACAGCTCTGCCTTGACTCAGAGGATAGAATCAATGTGGGCTTACAGATTTCCCTGTCTCCCGCTGTCCATTTCCACAGGGGCAAGTCTGAGGCTCCTATGCTTCTATGATAGTGCTTCTCAATCTTTTTTTCATCTTTGTTCTCCTAAGGTGCTTTGTAAGACATGTTTTTTTTTTCTTAATAAATTAGTAAGTTAATTAAATTTCCCTCATGATACTTTAATACCACAGATATACTATTCTGTTTATACACCATATGTGTTTCTGTGTTTTATACGTACCACAAATGTGAGGCTTTTCCTTCCCAAGAACCAATCTTCACCCTTTGGAGGTGATATCATCCCCAATAATTTGCACACTCTGTGGATTTGTGTCTCCGAGTTACGACAGGCTCTTAGTTTGATGTAAGCAGGGTCTCTAGCCTTTAGATTTTCTACTTGAGATATTCTCCTGTGTGGCTCACCCCACAGCCTTCTCAGCCATGGTGCATTTCACTTTATACCCTCTCAGCATTAGGAAGTACCAGGAATGTCCATGAGGTTTCTTGGGCCAGAGGTAGGGCTATGGGGAAACAATGAAATGTGGACAGCATTTCTCTGCAGTTAACCACTAGACTAGCCAGAAATCATTCCTTTGATACCAGGCTGATTGTCTCCTGGTTCTTTATCTAAATGCCTGGGGATACAGATGTGTGGCCCAGCACATGCACTGTTTATGAAACCTTCTCATTAGAATAGGATCAATGTTGGAGGGGCTTATCTGGACAGCCAGCACAGGAAAACTGGCTGGGCGGCCAGTCAGAGTGAGGAAAGAAATGTGGGGCAACATAAAGACTAAGGAGATGACAGTCCAGTCCAGTCCCCACACAGATCCTTCTGAAGATCACCTCCTCTTAACCCCCCACTTAGCACTTGCTGTAGACAATGTTCCTTGTGTTCAAGATACAATATGGTCAGGACTGCATTTTTTAAAAGCTCAACCTTTTTAACAAGCCATTTAATGACTTTCAATTATCTACAGATTGAAATGCATTCTTACTGAATCAGCATTTTAGACTATCCATAGAATGACTCTACTTATTTTTCGGCTACTTTTCTCCGACCTGTGATCTACCCCTTCTAGAACACTAACTCCAAACTCATTAGGACCACTATCAGCTCCCACACCTTTGCTGGTGCTATGTCCTCTGCTTGTAATAAGCTGCCCTTCTGTTGCCACCTATGCAAATCCTGCCCTTTCTACTCTTTCAAGGTAAGTCTCCGGAAACTAATTTCTGAATTTTCCAAATAGATATGAATTCTTTGTCCTTCATACTCTCACTTCATCCCTTGTGCAAGCGCCAAAAATGAAATCCAATTACAACAAAAGGTAGACCAAGGTGTTTAGCTCTTCAGCTAAGCTGTGTGTTCCCTGAGAACAAGGACTCAATTACACCCAACTGTGGACCTTATACAATGACAAGCATACTGCGGACACAATAGAAGTATTGAATGTCTTGTGTTGATTAAGTTGTGCCATTGTTTCTTGGCCAGAATGGGGCAGCACTTTGCTGGAAACACCCACCCCATAACATCCCCATAACAGATAATGAGACATGAGCCAACTCTAATACCAGAAACTTAGACCCATTAAATAAACAGAGACAAGGCGAATGCTTTATTGTCCTTCTCAGTCTTTTTGCTTTGATTTGTTTGCCTCACTTTCTTATGTTTTCTTTGAAGAAAAAAGAATTGGTAGGACCAATGGCCTGTATAACCTAGGTGGTTTTTCCTCTCCTGTCTTAATATTTCCTGTTTACTACTAATATTCCCTTTCACATGCCTTATTAGTTTCAGCAACCCAGTTCAAGGAATAATTAATTGCATTTCCTCATCTTGTTATTTCAAAAATCTTCTTAAATCAATTGTTTTTTTTTTTCCTAGGAGAGCTTCCTGCTGCACAATTCCCTCAGATTATTTAAAATTAAACAATATAGCTAGATGCAAAAATCTAACTTTTATTATTC
This sequence comes from Lutra lutra, assembly GCF_902655055.1. Taxonomy (NCBI): domain Eukaryota; kingdom Metazoa; phylum Chordata; class Mammalia; order Carnivora; family Mustelidae; genus Lutra; species Lutra lutra. Next base: position 91,417,801 of record NC_062286.1, on the reverse strand, counting down.
TGCATGAAGTTATATATTTTGTTATTTCTTTGCAGCATTTTTTTCATTGTTTTAAAAAATAAGTCATATCCAGAATCAAATGAGAAATACTGAAGCCATCCAGAAGACACTGTTCTGGTGAGGGTCACTCAGTGCTTGGGACTCAACAGTATAACAGTTGACATTTGAAGTATGTTCCCCCCTCCACCCATTTGGTTACCATGGGAATAGCAGAGTATCTTAAATATAAAGCTTATGGGAAGGAACAATGTTGGAAACTCTTCTACTGAAGAATGATTTAAGGCCTTCTCTGACACATGAATCATGGGATGGGGCTTTCTGTCAACATTGTTTGCTCTAGAACCAGAAAAGCCAATATATATGTCCCAAACTTTGTGGTACTGTTTTTATTCACTCCAACTTCCCACCCCACAGTGAATTTTTGCTGGTCTACACCATCACTGCAAACTCTTTGCAGGAATGGGCAATAAGAAAAACTAAAAGAGGAGGCTGGTTTTAATGAGAATAACGCCATCTCTGAATAAGCTAATATCCACTCAGGTTTGAGTGATTAATAGCATTTTCAATTCTTCTGTTATTTGCATTTTGATGACTTGTCCCATAGCAAAGTATCTCAGTTCCTGCTTTTTCATAGATTCCTTCCTCCACATTTATACTACACAACCTTCCCCAAGTTCTGCCTGTTTGTTTACTGCTGCGAGGTGTGTGCATGTGTGGGGGGAATTGTCTGTGTGTTTGTCTTGGCAGAATCACCAGGTTCTTTAGCATAAGAGAAAAGATAACATGGAAGAAGAAAGATCATAATAGTTTTAAGTATGGGCCATTAGGATATCAGGTGTTTAACACTAAAAAATGGCTTACACATTTAACTATCCTTCACAATGTCTACATTATGAATCAACAAATACAATTTTTGTAAAGGTGAATGTGGGTTTTGTAGAGACAGTAAGCTTGGAATTCCATGAGCCTGAAACTCTTATCTATGACTTTGTGTTTAGAAATCAGGAATGTGTAGTACTTGGGAAAGCGTAATTGGAGCTCAGATCCCATTTGGGTTTCCACTTCATAGTCTTTGCAGCTTAAAAAAATAATCCACTGAAAATCTTTGGTAGGGAATGTAGCCTTCAAACAAGTTTTCTTTATTCTTCTGTGATTCTAGAAATTTGATTCTATCAATTAGGGAGAGTTCACATTTCCTAAATGTCCCTAGGGAGTTTCATGTTCTATTCTTTAGGAATTTACATAAATTTTGGGTACAAGTAAACCTTGGACATCAGAGAACATCACTGGCTTCCTTGAAGAGTCTATAAGAAAAGAATGTTCTGGGCTCCTGTGTGGCTCAGTGGGTTAAAGCCTCTGCCTTTGGCTCAGGTTATGATCCTAAGGTCTTGGGATCGAGTCCCGCATCGGGCTCTCTGCTCAGCAGGGAGCCTGCTTCTTCCTCTCTCTCTGCCTGCCTTTCTGCCTACTTGTGATCTCTCTCTGTCAACTAAATAAATAAAATCTTAAAAAAAATATTCTTTGGGTCAATCATATATGATAGAAAAAGACTTTGTGAACAGCAATGATATTGGTCTCCTTTATAAATATTATAAATCTTTACATATAGAGCAATTTATATAACATCATAAATCTAATTTGTTATATATACACAAATTTATACACAGAATGTAAAAATATATAGCTGAACAAACATACATGAACAAATATGTATTGTGACATTAAAGTTGTCTATATCTATATATATTATATATATGTGTGTGTGTATATATATATATATAGTTCTTTGTAGACAAACAGAAATATATTTACCTCTGAAACACACCAATTATGTTAACACTAGATATTTGAATATAAATTAATTTATAGGCTTGGAACCAAGTCCAGCTCAGTTCCTCTTCCCAAAAAGGAAGGTGCTGGGAAGGACACAGGCTGAACAGCTGAGTGATTGAACACATTATCAGCTCCTTCTTGCCCCCCACCGTGTACTTTTAATCCATTTTGCAGATGGACTAAAGTAGGGCTTGGTGTTATTATTGTATCCTGTTGACATAGTCCTCCTTGCTCAGCTGCCATCCTTCTGCAGTCTAAAACCAGACTCTGCTGTAACTACGTTTCTTCCTGTTATTTTTGATCATGTTTTCTTTGTTCACCAAATATTTTACAAGGCCTACTATGCATAGATACCACAATGAGGAAGACATTCTTCGTGCCTTTAGGGAGCTCATTATCTGAAAAGAGTTACTTCCTTTATTGCATTATGTGTATATAACTTTGAAATATAAACTGTGTGCTCAGGTTTACAGAATTAGGGGTTTTCTGTAAAGTCTTTATGGGCATATGTACTCAAATATAAGATAGTTATGTTACATACTTGTTTTCAATGGATTCTAACTATAGAGCTAGAAACCAATTTTTTTTTAAATCACCATAATGAGAAGATACAGTGAATCTTATAAACAAAAACTGAGCTTTTAGCCTGTGAAGAGAAAAAAAAAAAAACAATAGTGTGCATTTTTCTGACAGTAACTGGTGAGTTTCCCAAAAACCTCTAGTTTAACTTATTAAAGATAAATAGTAAAACAATGTATCTTTATAAGTCCTTGTGCAACTTTGACTCTATAACTAACTGTGTTATTGATCAAATGTGGTTTCCTTTTACTATGAAAGAAAGGCTTTTTAAAAATCTCATATAAATTATTGGTGATCAAGTACTTTGAAGAGAATAACAATTTGATTTTTTTAAAGCTAGAATAACTTGAGAACATATGGATTACATTTATCTCCAAATGCATAAACTTTTAAAGAAGTTATAAGGGAAATTTCTTGCAAAAATGTCCCTTGATTTGAAGCATGAAATGTATCAAAAAAGATAAAAAGGTGGGTAGCAGGATAACTTAATAAACAGAATCTACAAGAGGTTGAATTGTTTCTTATTCAAAAATGTCTAGGACTATTCTAAAAATACACAGCCAACTCCTGAAATGACTGCCCTGTGCTCAAAACTTAATTGTGAGTGAAATTTGTGGAGTGGCCCAAGGGGCAACCAGTCACACAATTGCACAAATATCACACTGAATAATACAGGATTTCTGACATGTAACTTGGAAAAGCTTCTTCTAGTGGCTAGGGGAGTGTACACGGTGTTTGTGTGTATGTGTGCACGTAAAACACCTTCTAGCAACATGCTTTGGGAAATGGAGCAACTCTATGCCAATGATGCATTCTCTAATCACTTTCTATGATGCAGCTGCATGAATTTCACTTACTTCTGCAAGGTCAGTCACTTTTTTTTTCCTTTACCAAGTTAGCATGTCTAATAACTTCCCTGAGTGGTGGGGAAACACACCTGTGCAATTGGAAGGGGAGGAGGGTGAAACTAAAGCACTCTCATCCTCCCAAGTAGGGACAGTGGCATCGTCTGTGGGCTTCCTCTCCTCTCTGCTCTACTCTCAGTCACCAGACACCAGGGAGAAGTGATTTCAGGGTTTCTGAAGGAATACCCAGACAACTTCTGGAAACGTACTCAGAGCAGGACGATTACAGATGTTCTGTGACTCTTCATGCAACCAGCATGTCCCCCCTTCTCTCTTCTGTTTCCTCCTAGACCAGAGAAAGACACTGAGAAGTTCCAGGGATGGTGGGAGGAGAGAAGTATTCAGAAAACAAAGCAGAAGTAAGGTAGTAAGATGGCTGCACAGTGGCAGGGGCTCCTCGAGCCTGACAGGTCTGTGATTACAGTCTGGAGAACGGAGGAGATGGGGTTGGCTCCACACATGGGGACTCCTGGCTTTGTTTCCCCATAATTTCCAAAGCACTGTACCCAGGGCTGACTCTAAACTTCAAGGGTTTGTTCTTGTGGACTTAAAAACTGAAGCTGAGGCTAAAGCTGAGTGGTGCTCAGAATGTCCCAGGGCATCGTCTCTTGACAATGAGGTGAGCCAGCTGACTCCCCTCTGTTCTGGCTCCTCTGAGAGCCTCAGCTTCCCGAGGGCCCAAGATGTGCAAAGAGCTGGCTTACTGACCAGGAGGAGTACGCTGAGCTTTGCTGGCACTCCCACAGAAACCTTTCACATGCAAGTTCTTTATTTGGGTGAGAGTTTCTTTTGTTAGTAAGGACAATTCCACCTTCTTGGATGGTAACAATACTATTACATTTTCTGACAATGCCAGACATTCATCACTTTCTGTTGCTTGTGTCCTGATTAAACATTCTTTCCCTAGAATGCTGTAGGGTTTTGGATCTCAACACAGTTTTGGAATTTACAAAACATCTGTCTCCTTCTTTTCTCAGCCAGAAAATACAGAGAGGCTGATTTTTGCTTTGGCCCCATGAAAGAACTAACACTACAGCCTTTGATGCACAGGTAAGAGGAACACATAATTTGACGCCCCACCCACAGATCTAGATTTCTCTTCCTCCCAGCTTCTCCTCCAGTGTCACTGACAGTGTGTGCAAATTCTGGCTCAGGAACCTCATAGGCAAATCCTAGAGCTTCCTGGCAACTGTATCAGCAGCAGGATCACCAAGGGAACCTGGCAGTTGGCCCACCCATCCCAAACACTCTAGGGCCTGTGGACATGTGTATGGCCACTGTATTGGTTGGCTCTGAGCTTGGGCACCACCTAGACCACTGCGTCCAAGGCTGAGTTTCTCTATTTTCCCTGCTGTTCAGCCACAGAAACACCTGCAGAGAATAGGCTTTTGGCCTCAGAAAGCCCTGTCTGCCAGTTTCCTACAAAGGGCAAAGCTGGAAAGACCACACGATTCCTTGCTATGAGACTCTAGACACATCTGCCAGTCTGCTACTTCACCCTATTCTCTCTCAATGGGTCTCAAAGATTTTTGACCATGGCCCACAGAAAAGTATGCCCAGCATGAATCTGCGTGTGTAATGATAAACATATTAGGTATAACAGAAGTGGTAATTTCACAAAACATCACTTAGCTTGGAGGTGCTCTATATGATGGGGCTTACTTGCACATTGGAAAACATTTTAATAATATAATAATGACACTTGTGATTTATGTAGCATCCACCAGCAGTGAGGGAATGACCTAAGTGCTTTACATATATTACTCAAATCTGTACAATAATTTTGTAAGTTAGATGTTATGCTTATTTTGTAAAAGAGATATGCAGCTTTAAATAACTTCAAGCATTTTGCTTTAAAATGTTGGGACTTCATAGCATAGTTCAGCTTTATGAAAAATTTCTCTTCACAATGACTGAGTGAGGGCTATATTTGTGTGTGTGCATGTATGTATACAGACGTACAGAATATACATATCTTATCAGACAGAGGGAATCAGGAGATAGATTGCATTGGTCAGAGAGGGTCTCTGGAGAAAAATGATACAGTGAACTTTGTACAGTAATTCCTGAAACAATTTTAAGGCCTGAGGTAGTGCAGCTATAAAAGGGAAGCCTGTCATGTATCAACCAGGACAATTTTTGTAGGCTAAAATTTTTCTCTTCCTAAAGACAAAATTTAACATATTTGACTTTGTCTTTCTTTTGCAATTTGATAAACTATTTCTTGGACGTTATGTATAGAAGTGAGCGTGCTACCTAAACTTGTTTCAGTGTGTTGCCAAAAGACTAATTAAAAGTAGAAATATGCACCAGAGTGCTGACATTGTTGGTGCAGCTGGTCTCTCTACACGCATGGTCAGGCCAACCCTCTTCAACAGGAAATGATTCAAAGGCAGCAATAGTTACAGGTTTTGCTTTTGTCCTGTTTTGTTTCTAATCTCCTCAATACCATGGATGCTGTAGAGTGAATTGCAGTGATGTTTACAAATATTACATCTCTCTGGCCAACTTGTGGGATCACAGAACAAAGCTGCTCCCTACATGAATGTCCCTGGCAGTGTTGCTGGCTACTGGCATTCGTATTCTGTGTTGGGGTAGATGTCAACAAATGCATAGCTTTTTCCCAGCCTTGATGCTTACATCTACCTATATTGCATCCCAGCCTGCATCTACCTATACTTGGGATTATTATACTTCGTAGGTGACCTAAAAGAGAAAGCAATGTGTCTGGATTGTTCTTTATGCCCTGGAATGAGGTTTTGTGTCCATCAGCCAGTCAAACACAACCCTCTGTGGGTCTCCAGCCAAATGCTAACTTCCTTATCCACCTCCTCCTGATTCATGTCGCTACCCTCCCTCCTGCTTAGAACTTCTCAATGACACCTGAACTCTGTATGGCCAATGGCAATCACAAGACACCAAACAAATCAGAAGCTGTCCAACCTTAACATAATCTGTAGACCTAAAACACAGTATGGAAATCAGCAGGAATCTTTTGATCATTCTTCTTCTACCCCCCACCTTTTTTTTGTGGGGGGAGGGAGTAAAGTCGGAAACCAGTCATGACTAAATTGGAAAGAAGTGACACATATAGGCTTTTAAGGCACTTTCAGGCCTTCATGTGACTTTTCAGGAAGAGCCAACCAGGAAGGCCAATTGAGACCTAAACATCTGTGGGATAGAATCTGTATGGGCCAAGGGATCCAATGTGATGGAAAAGGAACAGGAAAGAAGTAAGGCCTGCCATACCAAAATAAGACAGTCCCCAGAGGAGAGCGGAACATGCTACCTTAGAAAAATGAGACAAGCATGGATGCAAGTAAGATCTTGGATATGGTGATCTTAATGAAAACATCTTCCCACACAAGAATACACAAGGAGTTCACCCTAGAACAGTTACAAGGAGTAAATAGACTTCCAGCACATCATCAGTAATATCTTTCTAAAAATCTAATTGTTATTTATCCTGAATTCCTGCCACAGTGCTAGTGTAGAGACAGGTAGGAGCACGCATGTGCTTATTTATCTCTTGAATGACAGTCAAAGTTAAAGGATCCGGGAAGTATCTTTAATTTTACCTTCTTGGAGTTTCCCTTGTACTATTTTTCATAGAGGAGTGAACCCTAAGATATTTTTTCCTTTGTTTATCACACAAGCTTCCTTGGATTACAAAAGAACTATTTTTCATCTTCTTGCCCCCTAAATCATAATCCACTGACGGGTCACTCAAGTCAATCCCCTTGTCCTCTCTTCCTCTGCCGATGGGACTCTCCTTTATCAGGGCCTTAGAAGGACAAACCTTCTCTCCCTCATTCAGTGATAATCACAAAACACCAAGAAAATCACTAGTTGTCAAGTACATAAATTGTTGAAAAGGAGCCTGACAAAATGTTAAGAAGAAATTAAGGCTCCACAAGGCCAATTGCAGTTGGCAATTTAGGACAGTAGCCGTCACTTCCCTGGAGCAGGAACTATCGAGAATATCCCAGAAATGCTACCAAAAGCCTGGAGACAATGACTGGTAAGGCTTACTACTTCATACAGGATGTACTCCAGGTTTGATCATCAAATCTTACCTACATTTATTCACTCAAAAGGCCATTCATTGAAAGTACAATTTGGATCTTTTCTTGCCAGTGATGCCAGCATGGTCGGGCCCCACTGAAAGATCAGAGAATGGAGTAATTATCATCAAAGTTGGCCAAGGCTGTACATGCCTCAGGGTTATTTTTTAACTTAACGGAAAGTTTTGTCTTAATTTTGTTAAAAAAAAATTTTAAGCCTCAATAGTTAACTCAAGTCATGTATACATTTTGTAACTTCTCTCAGGAAATTTCTCATAATAGCTATATTTTAAGACTGTTTCATGTAATATGACATCATGCAAAATAAACCAAAACAGATTTTCTGAACATCCTACACATGACAACAAACGCCAAGATAAGACTTGTGTCCAATATGGGCTCTGCTTCAAACATTTGGCTGGAGGAGCAAAGAAATTTTAATGGAAGAAAAAAAAAAGCTGGAATTATTTTTACAAAAAACATAGAGCAGTTACTGAATTCCCCGTTTTTTGTTTTTGTTTTATTTTATTTTTTTTTGTTTTGTTTTGTTTGCCTTTAGCAGGGCTGGGTTTTCAGAACATTTTTTTTTTTTTTGGTCACATTTGTCTGTATTTTAGATACAGGATGTAAGACAGCCAAAAGCTACATTCCTTACTCACGTGAGATCTCATGATGAGCAATAACAGAAGTCATGGTATGAAAAAAACAAAAAAAAAAAACAAGCCCTTTCTCACATTGAGGTCCTTCATTCATTTTGAGTCTATTTTCATGCATGGTATAATGAAATGGTCCAATTTCATTTTTCTGCATGTGGCTGTCCAGTATTCCCAACACCATTCGTTGAAGAGACTGTCTTTTTTCCATTGGACATTCTTTCTTGCTTTGTCAAAGATTAGTTGATCATAGAGTTGAGGGTTTATTTCAGGGCTCTTTATTCTGTTCCATTGATCTATATGTCTGTTTTTGTGCCCGTACCATACTGTCTTGATGATGACAGCTTTGTAATAGAGCTTGAAGTCTGGAATTGTGATGCCACCAAATTTGGCTTTCTTTTTCAATATTCTTTTGACTATTCGAGGTCTTTTCTGGTTCCATATAAATTTTAAGATTATTTGTTCCACTTATTTGAAAAAAATGGATGGGATTTTGACAGGGATTGTATTAAATGTGTAGATTGCTTTAGGTAGCATAGACATTTTCACAATACTTGTTCTTCCAATCCAGGAGCATGGAATATTTTTCCATTTCTTTGTGTCTTCCTCAATTTCTTTCATGAGTACTTTATAGTTTTCTGAGTATAGATTCTTTGTCTCTTTGGTTAGGTTTATTCCTAGGTATCTTATGGTTTTGGAAAGGAATCCATCAAAATCCTTGAGGAAAACATAGGCAGCAACCTCTTTGACCTCAGCTGCAGCAACTTCTTCCTAGGAACTTTGCCAAAGGCAACGGAAGCAAGGGCAAAAATGAACTATTGGGATTTCATCAAGATCAAAGCTTTTGCACAGCAAAGAAAACAGTGAACAAAACCAAAAGACAACTGACAGAATGGGAGAAGATATTTGCAAATGACATATCAGATAAAGGGCTAGTACCCAAAATCTATAAAGAGCTTTGCAAACTCAACACCCAAAGAACAAATAATCCAATCAAGAAATGGGCAGAGGACATGAACAGACATTTCTGCAAATAAGACATCCAGATTGCCAACACACACAAGAAAAAATGCTCCACATCACTTGGCATCAGGGAAATACAAATCAAAACCACAATGAGATACCTCCTCCCACCAGTCAGAATGGGTAAAATTAACCAATCAGGAAATGACAGATGCTGGCGAGGATGCAGAGAAAGGAGAACCCTCCTACAATGTTGGTGGGAATGCAAGCTGGTGCAGCCACTCTGGAAACAGCATGGAGGTTCCTCAAATAGTTAAAAATAGAGCTATGCTGGGGTGCCTGGGTGGCTCAGTGGGTTAAGCCACTGCCTTCGGCTCAGGTCATGATCTCAGGGTCCTGGGATCGAGTCCCGCATCGGGCTCTCTGCTCAGCGGGGAGCCTGCTTCCCTCTCTCTCTCTCTCTGCCTGCCTCTCCGTCTACTTGTGATCTCTCTGTCAAATAAATAAATAAAATCTTAAAAAAAAAAATAGAGCTACGCTCTGACCCAGCCATTGCACTATTGGGTATTTACCCTAAAGATACAAACGTAGTGATCCGCAGGGGCATGTGCACCCGAATGTTTATAGCAGCAATGTCCACAATAGCCAAAGTATGGAAAGAACCTAGATGTCCATCAACAGATGAATGGGTACACACACACACACACACACACACACACACACACACACACACTGGAATACTATGCAGCCATCAAAAGAAAAGAAATCTTGCTATTTGTGATGACATGGATGGAACTAGAGGGTATTATGCTTAGGGAAATAAAACAATCGGAGAAAGACAACTATCATATGATCTCCCTTTTATGAGGAAGTGGAGATGCAACGTGGGGGATTTGGGGGGTAGGAAAAGAGTAAATGAAACAAAAGATGGGATAGGGAGGGAGACAAATCATCAGGGCCTCTTAATCTCACAAAATAAACTGAGGGTTGCTGGTGGGAAGGGTGTCGGGAGAGGGTGGTGGGGTTATGGGCATTGGGGAGAGCATGTGCTATGGTGAGTGCTCTGATTTTTTTTAATTAAAAAAAAAAGCCCATCACCCTCAAAACCATGGATTTTAATTATTTCGCACAAGTAGAACATGGCAAAAATGTATGCTGCTCTCTTGGTAAGACAATGGCATGTGGCATGAAAAGCATTCTTTCCATATGAGAAGAGTGTGAAATGTAAATTTCCCAGTTACATTTTCTCCTAATCCTGGGTGAGAATGGTCGGGTGGTAGATATCTTTAGACGTGAGATTCCAGGTGTGAGAGAGAAATGCTGAATCTTTCGTAGTCCCCATTTGACTCCTGGCTTCACCAACTTAGACCTGTTTCCTACCTACAGAGGAATTCTGTGAAAGAGTTGATAACTAGGATTGCTTTTTTCTAAATTCAGGGAGTGTAAGATTCTTTCAGAACTTCCTCATGAATTCTGTGGGTGTGTGACAAACTTTTTCTCATTAAAAGAAGTGCAATTTTAATCCATTCCCTGTATTGCTTGCCAAAAGGCATTAACCTCTGTACCATGATTTTTTTTTCAGGACTCGATCCCAGGACCCTGAGATCGGGCTCAGGACCTGAGCCGAAGGCAGCAGATTAACCCACTGAGCCACCCAGGTGCCCCTGTACCATGGTTCTTAACATTTCTCCACTGCAGCTTACACACCGCTGATGCTTAGTCTGGTGACGCCATCCAGGAAGCACCTCAGTTCCACAGGAGAAAGTATCCCTGAGCAGCAGCCACAGTTTTATGTGGCCCTCAGGATTTGCCTTAAGATTTCTTCAAAATGGAGCTGGATATTTCACAGTCCAATTAGAAAAGGTAAGGTAATTTTACAAGTGAGATATTCTTTCTTTCTTTCTATTTATTTATTTATTTATTTATTTATTTATTTATTTATTTTTATTTATTTTCAGCATAACAGTATTCATTGTTTTTGTACCACAACCAGTGCTCCATGCAGTCCGTGCCCTCTCTAATACACACCACCTTGTTTCCCCAACCTCCCACGCCCCACCTCTTCATACCCTTCAGATTGTTTTTCAGAGTCCATAGTCTCATTGTTCACCTCCCCTTCCAATTTCCCCCAAATGCCTTCTCCTAACTCCCCATGTCCTCCATGCTATTTGTTATGCTCCACAAATAAGTGAAACCATATGATTATTGACTCTCTCTGCTTGACTTATTTCACTCAGCATAATCTGAGTGAATCCAGTGGATCCATAATCCAGTCCCGTCCATGTTGCTACAAAAGTTGGGTATTCATCCTTTCTGATGGAGGCATAACACTTCATAGTGTTTATGGATCACATCTTCCTTCTCCATTCGTCTGCTGAAGGGCATCTTGGTTCTTTCCACAGTTTGGTGACCATGGCCATTGCTGCTATAAACATTGGGGTACAGATGGCCCTTCTTTTCACTACATCTGTATCTTTGCGGTAAATACCCAGTAGGGCAATTTCAAGGTCATATGGAAACTCTATTTTTAATTTCTTGAGGAATCTCCACACTGTTTTCCAAAGTGGCTGCACCAACTTGCATTCCCACCAACAGTGTAAGAGGGTTCACCTTTCTCCACATCCCCTCCAACACATGTTGTTTCCTGTCTTGCTAATTTTGGCCATTCTAACTGGTGTAAGGTGGTATCTCAATGTGGTTTTAATTTGAATCTCCCTGATGGCCAGTAATGATGAACATTTTTTCATGTGTCTGATAGCCATTTGTATGTCTTCATTGGAGAAGTGTCTGTTCATATCTTCTGCCAATTTTTTGATATGATTATTTGTTTTGTGTGTGTTGAGTTTCAGGAGTTCTTTATAGATCCTGGATATCAACCTTCTGTCTGTACTGTCATTTGAAAATATCTTCTCCCATTCCGTGGGTTGCCTCTTTGTTTTGTTGACTGTTTCCTTTGCTCTACAGAAGCTTTTGATCTTGATGAAGTCCCAAAAGTTTATTTTGGCTTTTGTTTCCTTTGCCTTTGGAGACATATCTTGAAAGAAGTTGCTGTGGCTGATATTGAAGAGGTTACTGCCTATGTTCTCCTCTAGGATTCTGATGGGTTCCAGTCTTACTTGAGGTCTTTTATCCATTTTGAGTTTATCTTTGTGTACGGTGTAAGAGAATGGTCGAGTTTCATTCTTCTACATATAGCTGTCCAATTTTCCCAGTACCATTTATTGAAGAGACTGTTTTTTTTCCACTGTATATTATTTCCTGTTTTGTCGAAGATATATGCCCATAGAGTTGAGGGTCCATACAAGGGCTATCTACTCTGTTCCACAGGTCTATGTGTCTGTTTTTATGCCAGTACCATTCTGTCTTGGTGATCACAGCATTGTACTAAATCTTGAAATCAAGTAACGAGATACATAGCCAAAGATTTTGTTTTTAAACTTTGATTGAGTAGAGTCCAACTTCCCAACCTTTCTTGGGCTTCCCGTTTTTGGTGTCCTGTTCCACTCATCTCTGCCACCTCCCCCAGATCCTAGAAAGGTTTTCCTATTGTATCTTCCAGAAAACTTCTGATGTCCTCTTTCGGATTTCGCCTACATCAGTCTGCAATAGCGTTTTAGGCTCTCGTGCTCCGTGTAGATATTCACGTTGTTGAGCACCGCTTTGTCAACGTCTGCCCTTTCCTGTTTGTCTGTTTTCTCTGGTCACTTCAGGAATCCTTTTGTAAGAAATCCGATCCCATCAGATTCTCCTCTCACTCTCTTTCTCCCTCACTCTTGCTCTCGCTTCTTTCTTCACATTTGCCGGAGAATGACTAGTCCTCTTCATTTCCATGGAAATAGAAGAATTGGCTGATCCCTGTACACAGGCACTTGCTAGATAGGGAACTGGGATTGCATTGGATCTCTCCATCAAGGTGGGGTCCATTGACACTTTACAATACCGATCAGCCAATCGATGAACCTGTTCGATTAACACAGGTAACATCTTCACATATTGGACATCCCGTTGATTTAGATCCAAAATTCCCCTTAGTCTACTTGGATGGCTTTCTGGGTGGAGACTGGCTGGGTAGAGACTGTATAAAGTCTTTGGAGAGATGAAGTCCTCGTTTTGGTGATCTCATCAATAGGATTTTCAACCTTTGTTCGTATGTCACAGAAGTCCAGTGAATTTTCCTGAATTTTTAACTTATAGCCGATGACGCTGAGTAATTCTCTTCCTGATTCGAATACTTTGGACATTCCCTTGGAATACTTTGTATACAAATGTCACTCATTTTTTTCCAGTTTTTATACCTTCAGTGTTTCCTCCATCACTTCTGATACTCACTAGGACATCCCCTTGTGGGTTGGTAGAAGAGTTCAATTTTAGGTGTTCAATACTCCCGAATTTTGTTTCTGCCTTGGTGAGCTGACTCTGTATCTCGTAGAAGCAGCACATCATTATGTGTGGATGTGGGTTTTGATGCAATCTAACCAATGTGACCTTTTCTTTAGAATATAGAAACCATTGACATTTCATGAAATGACTGATCCCCTCAATTGTTGTCCGTTGTCTTGCATTTTGTCTGCTTCATCCCTTTTTAGATCCCTTTTTAAAAATACATATTTTTTAAATGGACTTAATTTAAATTTTACTTCTTAAAATAAATTGAATGTATTTAATTTAAAATTCATTTCTATTTAATATAAATGTTTTTCTTTAAAAGCTGATAAATATTGCCTGCCCCCAAATCTCTGGTCTCTTCAAGTCCTTACAAAATGAGAAAAAGGAATGTAGACTTACAAGGAAGAACCAGTTTACTTTTCTAGGTCCTTCCTTTGAAAGACTAGAGAATTTACTTTCCCAAAAAGAAACAAATTCAGAAGGAAAGAGTAGGATGAAAGTCACCTTCATAAGCCTATAAACTGATACTCTATACCAAAAACACTGTAAACTCCAAAAAGACGCCAACTGCTTTTAAAAAAATGGCAGACGACTTTAGGTAACAAGAACATTCAGGGAAATAGTGGAGGTAGAGGTGGTCGAATTGTTGAGGAGGCACCAAAAGCATTCGACTAACATTGTAATGAGAGGAAGGAAGACTGAGATTCTGAACAAAAATGTTTTAATAGGCAAAAATAAAAATAAAAATAGAATATACATATATGTATATATATGTATATCCAGACACAAATACGTTTGTGTGTGTGTGTGTGTGTGTGTGTGTGTGTGTGTGTGTGTATGCATATAAAGTATCCCAGTCCTAAACCCCAGCACCTGGGAGCGTGACCTTCTTTGGAAATAGGGTCCCTTGGGATGTCACTAGCTAGCATAAGGTCATATTTGAATAGAATGGGCCCCTAATTCTGGAGGACTTGTGTCCTTCTAGGAAGGGAAACTGGGGATACACAGATATGCACTTAGGGAGAAGGCCATATGAAGAAGTCCAAAGCCAGGGCAATCCTTCAAGCTGGGAGAGAGGCCTGGAACAGATCCTTCCTTACTACCTGCAAAAGGGGCATGGCCTACCAACATTGTAGCCTCTAGAACAGAGACACTATCCTCTTCTCTTGTTTCAGCCACTAGACTTGTGGTATCTTCTAATAGCACCCCTGGAAAACTAACACAAACCTTGTTAGAGGAAAAGAAACCAACCAGAAGCCCATGGGGAATTGGAAATGAAAAAAAAAATCTATCAGTATATATAGATATATCTATACCTATCTATATCTAACTCTTTAAAACATGGAAAAGGAACGCACATTTGTGAACCCTGTGAAAAGGAAAACAAGCAACCAAATAAACAAAAAACCCTGAGCCCAAGGATTCACTCGGCTTTTCCCCTGGAGTAGTTCGGGATGGTGAGGGTAGGGAGGAGATTCCAAGGAAAAGATGGGAGTCTCCCTGGTGTGAGGAAAGAGAGATTGGAATTCAGGAAGGCTAGAGTGATGAAAAGGCCATGGGTTCTGGAAAGAAGGAAGTCAAGTAGAAAACAAACTCTTGGAAATCAACACTGAAATCCTCTTGAGTCCTGGCTCAATAGGAAGCAGGGCATGTCTAAGAAAATGCCTCAGGTGGCGCCTGGGTGGCTCAGTGGGTTAAAGCCTCTGCCTTTGGCTCAGGTCATGACCCCAGGGTCCTGGGATCGAACCCCACATCAGGCTCTCTGCTCCACAGGGAGCCTGCTTCCTACTCTCTCTCTCTGCCTGCCTCTCTTCCTGCATGTGATCTCTGTCTGTCAAATAAATAAATAAAATCTTAAAAAAAAAAAGAAAGAAAATGTCCCAGGTTCTAACAAAGAGTCAAGGCGACTGAACCAGATGGTTGCCAAGGCTCATGCAAGGCTAGAGGTCAGTGGTGTCCCAACCAGCCAGAGGGAAGTGTTCTTTTGGCTAAGTCGGAATATTCAGTAGAGACCCGGTAAGGATCATGAGTTAGAGCAGGATGAAACGATCCCTCCAAGAAAGCTTACTCCACAGGTTCCCTCAACGAGTGGGAGAACAACTGTAGAAAGAGTCAGAATTACCTACTAATATCTCACTGCCCATGTGACAGCCAATCATAGAAGGCAGAGAGCAGCCTCCCAATGACTCCGGTCATCGACAGGACGGCAGCTCATAAGGGAAGAAGGAATAGACGGCAAAAAGGAAACACGATGAGCGAGGTAGTAGCCTTCAACTTCCACATTTCCACAATGACCTTCAGAATGAACGACTAAAATTCTATTTCAAGAGAAGACCTAAATATGTCCATGAAAAATCAACTATACATAGAAGGATGCAGAGGCTACTCTAGATTTTGTGAAGAGAAAAAGCATGCAAAGGGCTAGACCGTAACCAAAGGAATCCTAAAAGGCTGATTTTCCTAGATCTTGACAAGAGACAAGAGAAAGACATCCGATCCATGACCAGAGGAAGAAGACATTTCCGACCAACAAAGGATCCATTTAGAAAGGCATGGCCATCCTCAAGGTGTCTGCATTCCGATGAGAAAACTCATTGAGATG
This sequence comes from Lutra lutra, assembly GCF_902655055.1. Taxonomy (NCBI): domain Eukaryota; kingdom Metazoa; phylum Chordata; class Mammalia; order Carnivora; family Mustelidae; genus Lutra; species Lutra lutra. The sequence goes on along the minus strand of NC_062286.1, from coordinate 91,401,816 downwards.
AACCACATTCAAGCCCATAAAACAAGGCTCAAGAAATTTTTTGGAAAGGTTTTCTTTCTTGATGTGAGAGAGAATGAGTGAGAGAGAGCATGAGAGAGGAGAAGATCAGAGGGAGAAGCAGACTGCCCAAGATGCTGGGAGCCTGAGGCGGGACGAGATCCTGCAAGTCCAGTCCGGGGTCATGACCCGAGCCCAAGGCAGTCGCTCAACCAAGGGAGCCACCCAGGCGGCCGTCTCCAGAAATGGGTCAACCAGATCTGAGGGGCACGTGGGCGGTACCCTCAGTGAAGTGCCCAACTCCTGGATCTGGCTCAGGTGGGGTTCTCAGGCTCTTGAGATGAGCCCTGAGACAAGCTCTGGGCTCAGGGCGGAGTCCACTAGGACTCTCTCTTGGTCCTGCCCTTCCCACCACCCCCACTCCTGGTGTGCTCTTTCCCTAAAACAAACAAGGAAAACCCTTCAGAGAACTGAACAACGGTTGAGAGTGGGAGGGGTGGTGAGAGAAGTGACCGGCCCCAGGGCCATCGGGAGGAGCCCGAGGTGCTGCCTACCCTCCCAGGGTCAGGCTCCCTCAGCCGCCACAGGGAGCAGCTGAGCCCCAGGAGCCACAGCCCTAGCAGCAAGTAGCGCCTCCAGGACTGTCTGAGCCAGCTCTCTTGGGGGGCGGTGGCCGCAGGTTGGTCCAGGGAGGAAGCCAGGGCGGCGCCCAGGCAGCTGCCCCAAGGCGGGAGGGCCAGGCAGGATGTGCAGGGATATCCCCACGGGACTCTTGGAGCTGCTGCAGGGTTTCTCGGTGGACGTGGCGAGGCACCAGCCTGCGGATCCAGCCCTGCATCTGGCTACTGGCTTAGCGGGGAGCCTGTTTTCCCTTCTCTCTCTTTCCAAGCCTCTCTCCCTACTTCTCATCTCTGTCTGTAAGAGGAAGAAATAAAATCTTAAAAAAATAATAATAAAACAGCCCTCAATATTCTTGTCGTTCATTGGGACCCCATGCGTCAACATTTTATTGTTCCTTATTGAATTGAAGGAATTGGTTGATTGATTGATGGGTTTGACAGAAAGTGAGAGACCAGTGAGAGCGGGAGCCCAAGTTGAGGGGGAGTGCAAGCAGGGCAAGTGGGAGAGGGAGAAGCAGGCTTCCTGCTGAGCAGAGAGCCCCAGGCAGGGCTTAATCCCAAGACCCTGGCATCAGGTCCCCAGCAGAAAGCAGATGCTTCCCAAGGAAGCCACCCAGGTGCCCCACTCCACGATTCAATCAGTTTTTCCCTCTTCAATCCGTTGGCTTAAGCCAAGTGTTTTTTGGGGTCTGCCTTCTCTGGGTTCCCACTAACACATGGTGTTTTCCTTTGCTCTTTTGTGATCACTGAGGACTTCAGGAATCTTTTCATGTGTTTATTGGCTGATGGTTTTCTCCTTGGGATATTTCTGTTCCAGGATTTCCATGGTTTTTAAGTTACCTACCTTTCTTTCTTGATGCCTAGTTATCCTATCTAGATTTGGATGCAGTTCCTTAGCTGGTATCTCCATAGAGCCTTTCATCGTTTTAGCCTTGTCATTTGGTGGGCAAGACTTTTTGTTTTTAAACTTTGAATGAGGAGTGTCCAACTCCCCAACCTTTCTTGGGCTTCCCGTTTTTGGTGTCCTGTTCCACTCATCCCTGCCACCTCTCCCAGATCCTACAAAGGTTTTCCTATTGGATCTTCCAGAACACTTCTGATGTCCCCTTTCGGATTTCGCCTACATCAGTCTGCAATAGCGTTTTAGGCTCTCGTGCTCCGTGTAGATATTCACGTTGTTGAGCACCGCTTTGTCAACGTCTGCCCTTTCCTGTTTGTCTGTTTTCTCTGGTCACTTCAGGAGTCCTTTTGTAAGAAATCCGATCCCATCAGATTCTCCTCTCACTCTCTTTCTCCCTCACTCTTGCTCTCGCTTCTTTCTTCACATTTGCCGGGGATTGACTAGTCCTCTTCATTTCCATGGAAATAGAAGAATTGGCTGATCCCCGTACACAGGCACTTGCTAGATAGGGAACTGGGATTGCATTGGATCTCTCCATCAAGGTGGGGTCCATTGACACTTTACAATACCGATCAGCCAATCGATGAACCTGTTCGATTAACACACGTAACATCTTCACATATCGGACATCCCGTTGATTTAGATCCTAAATTCCCCTTAGTCTACTTGGATGGCTTTCTGGGTGGAGACTGGCTGGGTAGAGACTGTATAAAGTCTTTGGAGAGATGAAGTCCTCGTTCTGGTGCTCTCAACAATAGGATTTTCAACCTTTGTTCGTATGTGACAGAAGTCCAGTGAATTTTCCTGAATTTTTAACTTATAGCCGATGACGCTGAGTAATTCTCTTCCTGATTCGAATACTTTGGACATTCCCTTGGAATATCTCTGTATACAAATGTCACTCATTTTTTTCCAGTTGTTATACCTTCAGTGTTTCCTCCATCACTTCTTATACTCGCTAGGATATCCCCTTCTAGTTTGTAGGATAGTTGTTCAATTTAGATGTTCAATACTACCAAATTTTGTTTCTGTCTTGGTGAGCTGACTCTGTATCTCGTAGAAGCAGCACATCATTATGTGTGTATATTGGTATTGATGCTATCTAACCAATTTAATCTTTTCATTATAGTATAGAAACCCTTTATATTTCAATAAATGACTGAGCCCCTCAATTTTTTTCTATTTTCTTTCAATTTGTTAGCTTCCTCTCTTTTTGGATCCCCTTTTAAAAATACATTTTGTTCATTAAATATATTTAATAGAAATTTTTAATTTTAATTTTAATTTATATTTCAAATTTTAAATTAAATTAAATGCATGTAATTTAATTTAAATTAAATTTATTTTTTTTTCATTTTATATGCTAATAAATGCTGTCAGCTCCCAAATCTCTGGTCACTTCATGTACATACAAAATCAGAAAAAGGAATGTAGACTTACAAAGAAGAACGATTTAGATTTTATAGGTCCTTCTTTGAAAGGACTAGAGAATTTCCTTTCCCAAAAAGAAACAATTTCAGAAGGAAAGGGTAGGATGAAAGTTACCTTCATCAGCCTTTAAACAGATACTCAATACCAAAAAAATTTTAAACTCCAAAAAGATGCCAACTGTTTTTAAAAAAATGCCAGAAGACTTTTGTTAACAATAACTTTCATGGAGATTGAGGAGGTAGAGGTGTTTGAATTGTTCAGGAGGCACCAAAAACATGCAAATAACCTTGTAATGAAAGGAAGGAAGACTAAGATTCTGAACAAAAATGTTTTATTAGACAGAAAAATATAAAAATTAAAAAATATATATATATTATATATACATATTATATATATATACATATATATATATATATATACACGCAAATATGTGTGTTTGTGTGTGTGTGTGTGTGTGTGTTTGTTTGCATGCATATAAACTATGCCAATCCTAAACCCCAGCACCTGGGAATGTGACCTTATTTGGAAATAGGGTCCCTGGAGATGTAACTATCTAGAATAAGATCATAGTTGAATAGATTGGGCCCTGAATTCAGGAGGATTGTGTTCTTCTATGAAGGGATAGTGGGGATACACAGATATACACTGAGGGAGAAGGCCATGTGAAGATGTCCAATGTCAGGGCAATCCTTCAAGCTTGGAGAGGGGTCTGGAACAGATCCTTCTTTAATATCTACAAAATGAGCATGGCCTACCAAAATTGTAGACTCGAGAACTGTGATACTGTCCACTTCTGTTTTTTCAGCCACTAGGCTTGTGTTATCTTGTAATAGCACCCCTAGAAAACAAATATAAAACTTGTTAGAGGAAAAGAAACCAACCAGAAGCCCATGGGGAATTTGAAAAGAAAAAAAATTATCTATCAATACCTATATCTATCTATATCTATATCTAAATCTATAAATATATCTAACTCTTTAAGCCATTGAAAAGGAATGCACATTTGTGAACACTGTGAAAAGGAAAACAAGCAAGCAAACAAACAAACAAACAAACAAAAATCTGTGCCCCATGATTCACTCGGCTTTTCACCTGGAGGAGTTCTGAATGGTGGGGGTAGGGAGGAGATTCCAAAGAAAAGATGGCATTCTCACTGCTGTGAGGAAAGAGAAATTGGAATTCAGGAAGGCTGGAGTGATGAAAAGGCCATTGGTTCCAGAAAGAAGGAAGTCAAGTAGAAAACAAGCTTTTGGAAATACACACTGGAGTCCTCTGGAGTCCTTGCTCAATAGGAAGCAGTATGTGTCTAAGAAAATGCCCCACCTTCTAACAAGGATTCAAGGCAACTGAACCAGAATTTTGCCAAGACTCATACAAGGCTAGAGGTCATTGGTGTCACAACCATCCAGAGGGAAGTGTTCTTTTGGCTAAGTCAGAATATTCAGTAGAGGGGCGCCTGGGTGGCTCAGTGGGTTAAGCCGCTGCCTTCGGCTCAGGTCATGATCCCAGGTCCTGGGTTCGAGCCCCGCATCGGGCTTTCTGCTCAGCAGGGAGCCTGCTTCCTCCTCTCTCTCTGCCTGCCTCTCTGCCTGCTTGTGATTTCTCTCTGTCAAATAAATAAATAAAATCTTTAAAAAAAAAAAAGAATATTCAGTAGAGACCCGGTAAGGATCATGAGTTAGGAGCAGGATGAAATGATCCCTCAAAGAAAGCTTCCTCTACAGATTCCCGAAACATGTGGGAGAACCATTTGAGAAAGAGTCAGAATTACCTACTACTATCTCACTGCCCGTGTGACAGCCAATTATAGAAGGCAAAGAGCAGCCTCCAAAAGACTCAGGTCATCGGAAGGAAGGCAGTTCAAAAGGGAAGAAGGAATAGACGGGAAAAAGCACACACAACTAGTGAGGTGGTAGACTTCAACTTCAACATTCCAACAATTGCCTTCAGAAGGATCGACTACAATTCTGTTGAAAGAAAAGACCTAAATATTACAGTGAATAATAAACTATCCATAGAAGGATGCAGAGGATAGTCTAGATTTTGTGAAAAGAAAAATGATGCAAAGGGCTAGACCATAACCAAACACATCCTAAAAGGCGGATTTTCCTGGTGCTTGACAAGAGACAATAGAAAGACAGCCGATAGAATGAACAGAGAAAGAAGACATTTCAGAACTGTCAAGGATCCATTTAGAAAGACATGGGCAATAATTAGCAAAAAAGGAAACATGTGTTGGAAGGATGTGGAGAAATGTCGGAGGTGGATGACCGGCCGAAACCCGACCCTCCACTCTGCTCCGGGAATGCTCCGCTGCGCCGCGGACCCTGGTTGGGCCTCGTCGTCACGGCGCATTTTCTGGGTGGCTGCAACAGGCCCTGAGCGAGAAAGGGCCCTCCGCCACGGGCAGCAGGGCGGTCCGCAGGGCTGCCCAACGCTGGCCAATTCTCATGAGCGTATTGCCCAAACTGATCCCTGTTTGGGCAGAATGCTCATGAGAATTGTACGGAAAACGCCTGGCAAACTCGCTTCAGGCGCCGCACGTCTGCAAGGCCACCCCCAGGACCTGGCCTGTCCTTGCGAGCGGTCACGTCCGAACCACGCCAGGAAGCCCTCTGGGAGTCAGGCCCAAGCGAGGACGATGCCTCCTGCTCCTGAGCCTGTGGTGGACCCCTCCCTTGCCCTGTCCATTGGGGATGGGCCTGCCCCAAGCCCCGGACATGAACCCTCGCCTGCTTCCTCAGCCTCCCGTTTCCAGTGTCCTGCCCCTAGGGGCTTCCTACTGGGGAACCCTGAGTCCCGCAGCACGACTCCCCCTCCCACCCGGGAGCAAACTGGGCCTTTCAATGCTTCGGACAAGCCTCAGAGGGAGAGAAACCTTCGTTCCCCAACCAAGGTCAGCCCCACCCTTGGGCACCCCAGCGGCCCGAAAAGTCGGAGGCCAACGCCCGGCCACAACCCATCTCTCAACTCTGCTCCAGGAATGCTCCTCTGTGCCAGGGCCCCGGGGTGGGCCCCGAGGTCTCGCCATGTTTTCTGGGTTGCCGCGACATGCCCCAAGTGAGAAAGGGCCCTCGGCCACGGGGAACAGTGCAGTCCGCAGGCCTGCCCAACACCGGCCAATTCTCACGAGACTTCTGCCCAAACTGATCCTGGTTTGGGCAGAAGGCTCGTGAGAATTGGCCGGAAAACGCCAGGTGAACTCGTTTCAGGCACAGCATTACTGCAGGGCCACCCTCTGGGCCTGGCCCAGCCTTGCGAGGGGTCTCCTCTAAACCCCGCCAGGAAGCCCTCTGGGATTCAGGCTCCAGCGAGGGCGACACCTCCTGCTCCTCAGCCTGTGGTGGTCCCCTACCTGGCCCTGCCCGTGGGGGCCGGGCCTACCCCGAGCCCTGGACAGGAATCATCATTTGCTTCCTCAGCCTTCCGTTTCCAGTGTCCTGTCCCTCACGGCCTCCAACTGGGAAACCCTGAGTCCCGCACCATGACTCCCTGTCCCAACCTGGCGCAAACTGTGCCTTTTGGCGCTCTGGACAAGCTTCAGAGGGAGAGAAACCTTCGTTCCCCAACTGAGGTGAACCCCACCCTTGGGCGCACCATCTGCCCAAAAAGGCGGAGGTGGAAGCTCAGCCACAACCCGTCCCTCAAATCTGCTCTGGGAACGCTCCCCTTCGCTGGGGCCCCCGGGGGGGCCTTGTCATCTTGGCTCAATTTCCAGGTGGCCACGACAGGCCCCGAGCGAGAAAGGGCCCTCGGTCACGGGGAACAGGGCAGTCCACAGACCCGCCCAATGCCGGCCAATTCTCATGAGTGTTCTGCCCAAACCAATCCCAGTTTGGGCAGAACGCTCATGAGAATTGGCCGGAAACTGCCCGGTGAACCCACTTCGGGTGCCGAACGTCTGCAGGGCCGCCCATGGGCTTGGCACGGCCTCCCGAGCGGTCGCGTCCGAACCCTGCCAGGAAGCCCTCCGGGAGTCAGGCTTCCAGCAAGGGTGATGCCTCCTGCTCCTCAGCCTGTGGTGGTCCACTACCTGGCCCTGTCCGCTGGGGCCAGGCCTGCCCTGAGCCCCAGACACGAACCTTCGCCTGCTCCCTCAACCTTCCGTTTCCAGGGTCCTGTCCCTGGGGACCTCAAACTGGGCAACCCTGAGTCCCGCACCACGACTCCCCCTCCCACCCCGGCACTAACCGTGCCTTTCGACGCTCTGGACAAGCTTCAGAGGGAGAGAAACCTTCGTTCCTCAAGTGAGGTGAGCCCCACCCTTGGGCGCACCATCCGCCCAAAAAGGGAGAGGCGGAAGCTCAGCCACAACCTGTCCCTCAACTCTGCTCCGGGAAAGCTCCCCTTCGCCAGGGACCCCGGGTGGGCTGCGTCGTCTCGGTGACTTTTCCGGGTGGATGTGACAGGCCCTGAGCGAGAAAAGGCCCTGAGCCATGGGGAGCAGGGCGGTCCGCAGTGCTTCCCAATGCCGACAATTCTCATGAGCCTTCTGCCCAATCCGATCCCAATTTGGGCAGAACGCTCGTCAGAATTGGCTTGAAAACGCCCGGCGAACTGGCTTTGGGCGCCGCACGTCTGCAGGGCCGACCCTGGTCCTGGCCCTGCCTCGCGAGCGGTCAAGTCCGAACCCCGCCAGGAAGCGCTCCAGGAGTCAGGCCCCAACAAGGGCAACGCCTCCTGCTCCTCAGCCTATGGTGGTGCCCTATCTGGCCCTGTCCACTGGGGCCGGGCCAGCCCCAAGCGCCGGACACGAACCCACACCTGCTCACTCAGTCTTCCGTTTCGAGGGTCCTGTCCCTCGGGGCCTCCAACTGGGGAACCCTGAGTCCTGGGCCACGACTCCCCCTCCCACCCCAGTGCAAACCGTGCCTTTAGGCGCTCGGGACAATCCTCAGTGGGAGAGTAACCTTCGTTCTCCAACTGAGGTCAGCCACACCCGTGGGCGCCCCAGCCACCCGAAAAGGCAGGAGCAGTCGCCCGGCTGCAAGCTGTCCCTCAACTCTGCTCCGGGAAAGCTCCCCTGCGCCGGAGCCCCCGGGTGGGCAGCGTCGACTCGGCGCGATTTCCGGGTGGCTGTGACAGGCCCTGAGCGAGAAAGGGCCTTCGGCCATGGGGAGCTCGAATAGGCAGAGGCGGACGCCCGGCCACAACTCGGCCCTCAACTCTGCCCGGGGAATGCTCCCCTGCGCCAGGGCCCCTAGGTGGGCCGTGTCGTCTTGGCGCGTTTTCCAGGTGGCCGTAACAGGTCCCAAGCGAGAAAGGGCCCTCGGCCACGGGGAGCCAGGCTGTCCGCAGCACTGCCCAACGCCGGCCAATTCTCACGAGCGTTCTGCCCAGTCCGAACCCCACAAGGAAGCGCTCGGAAAACGCCCAGCGAACTCGCTTCCGGCGCCCCACATCTGCAGGGCCGCCCCTGTGCCTGTCCCGGCCTGGAGAGCGGTCGCGTCCGAACCCCACCAGGAAGCGCACCGGAAGTCAGTCTCCAGCAAGGGCGACGCCTCCTGATCCTCAGCCTGTGGTGGTGACCTACCTGGCCCTGTCCGCTGGGGCCATATCTTCCCCGAGCCACGGACACGAACCCTCGCCTGCTCCCTCAGCCTTTCGTTTCCACTGTCCTGTCATTGGGGCCTCCAACTGGGGAAACCTGAGTGGTGTGCCATGACTCCCACTCCCACCTGGGCGCAAACCATGACTTTCAGCGCTCCAGACAAGCCTCAGAGTGAGAGAAACCTTCATTTCCCAATTGAGGTCAGCCCCCTTGGGCGCCCCTGTTGCCTGAAGATGTGGAGGCAGACGCCCAGCCCCATCCCGTCCCTCAACTCTGCTCCGGGAACAATCCCCTGTGCTGGGGGCCCCGTGTGCACTGGGTCGTCTCGGGCAATTTCTGGGTGGCCGCGACAGGCCCCGAGCGAGAAAGGGGCTTCGGCCATGGGGAGCTCGAATAGACAGAGGCAGACGCCCAGCCGCAGCCCAGCCCTCAACTCTGCCCTGGGAACGCTACCCTGCGCCTGGGCCACTAGGTGGGCCACGTCATCTTGGCACATTTTCTGGGTGGCCGCGACAGGCCCCGAGCGAGAAAGGGCCCTCGGCCACTGGGAGCAGGGCTGTCCGCAGGACTGCTCAACGCCGGCGAATTCTCATGACCGTTCTGCCCAAACCGATCCCGGTTTGGGCAGAACGGTCATGAGAATTGGTTGGGAAAGGTCCGGCAAACTCGCTTCCAGCGCTGCACGTCTGCAGGGCCGCCCCCTGGGCCTGGCCTGGCCTCATGAGCAGTCGAGTCCAAACCCCGCCAGGAAGCTAACCGGGAGTCAGGCTCCAGTGAGGGCGATGCCTCCTGTTCCGCAGCCTACAGTGGTACACTACGTGGCCCTCTCCACTGGGGCCAGGCCTTCCCTGAGCCCTTGACACGAATCCTCCCCTGCAACCTCAGCCTTCCGTTTCCAGTGTCCTGTCCCTCGGGGCCTCCACCTGGGGAACACTGAGTCCCGTGCCACGACTCCCCCTCCCACCCTGGCGCAAAACGTGCCTTTCAGTGCCACGGACAAGCCTCAGAGGGAGAGAAATCTTCGTTCCCCAACAGAGGACATCCCCACCCTTGGGGGACCAAGCAGCCCAAATAGATGGAGGCGGACGCCCAGCCCCAAACCGTCCCTCAACTCTGCTCCTGGAATGCTCCCATGCGCCGGGGCCACCGGTTTGGCCGTGTCGTCTGGGCGCGGTTACCGGGTGGCCGCGACAGGCCCTGAGCGAGAAAGGGCCCTTGGATGCGGGGAGCATAGCAGTACGCAGGACTGCAAAACGCCGGCCAATTCTCACGAGCGTTCTACCCAAACCGATCCCGGTTTCGGCAGAACGCTCAGGAGAATTGGCCAGAAAACGCCCAGCAAACTCACCTCGGGCACCGCACGACTGCAAGACAGCCCCCTGGTCCTGGCCCGGCATCGTGAGCCGTCGCGTCCGAACGCTGCCAGGAATACTTTCAGGGGTCAGGCTCCATCGAGACCGAGGCCTCCTGCTCCTCAGCCTGTGGTGGCCCACTACCTGGTCTGCTGGGGCCAGGCCTGCCCCGAGCTCTGGACACGAACCCTCGCCTGATCCCTCAGCATTCCGATTCCAGGGTCCTGCCCCTTGGGGCTTACACCTGGGTAACCATGAATCCCGTGCCATGACTCCCCCTCCCACCCTGTCGGAAACCGTGACTTTCGGCGCTCTGGAGAAGCCTCAGAAGGAGAGAAACTTTCGTTCCCCAACTGAGGTTATACCCACCCTTGGGCGGCCCAGCCGCTCGAATAGGCAGAGGCAGATGCACGGCCAAAACCCGTCCCTCAACTCTGCTCTGGGAACGCACCCCTTTGCCGGGACCCCCGGTTGGGCCTCGTCATCTCAGCACGTTTTCCGGGTGGCCACCACAGGCCCCGAGCGAGAAAGGGCCCTCGGCCACGGGGAGCAGGGTGGTCCACAGGGCTGCCCAACAACTCCCAATTCTCACGAGCGCTTCAGTTAAAACTGATCCCGGTTTGGGAAGAACGCTCGTGAGAATTTGCCGGAGAACTCCCGGCGAATTCACTTCGGGCGCTGCACATCTGCAGGGCAGCCCCCTGGTCCTGGCCTGGCATCGCAAGCCGTCGCGTCCGAACCCCGCCAGGAATCCCTCCAGGAGTCAGGCTCCAGCGAGGGGGAGGCCTCCTGCTCCTCAGCCTGTGGTGGTCCCCTACCTTGCCTGTCCCCTGGGGCCTGGGACTGCCCCGAGCCCCAGACAAGAACCCTCACCTGATCCCTCAGCCTTCAGTTTCCAGGGTTCTGTCCATCGGGGACTCTACCTGGGGAACACTGAGTCCAGCGCTAAGCCTCCCCCTTCCACCCTGGTGCAAATCGTGCCTTTTGGCGCCAGGGACAAGCCTCAGATGTAGAGAAATCTTCGTTCCCCAACAGAGATCATACCCTGCCTTGGGAGCCCCGGCAGCCCGATTATGCGTAGATGGACGCCCAGCCCCAACCCGTCCCTCAACTATGATCCGGGAATGCTCCCCTTTGCCAGGACCCCCGGTTGGGTCACGTCGCCTCGGCGCATTTTACGGGTGGCCACAACAGCCCCCGAGCGAGAAAGGGCCCTTAACCACGCGATGCAGGGAGGTCCAGAGGGCTTCCCAACACCGGTCATTTCTCATGAGCATTCTGCCAAAACCGATCCCGGTTTGGGCTGAACGCTTATGAGAACTGGCTGGAAAACACCCGGCAAACTCGCTTCGTGCGCTGCACATCTGCAGGGCAGCCCTCTGGGCCTGTCCTGGCCTCGTGAGCCGTCACGGCCGAACCCCGCCGGAAGCCATCCTGGAGTCAAGCACCAGTGAGGGCAATGCCTCCTGCTCCTCAGCCTGTGGTAGTACCCTATCCGGCCCTGTCCACTTGGGCCGGCCCTTCACTGATCCCCAGACACGAACACTCGCCTACTCCTTCAGCCTTCCGTTTCCAGGGTCCCGTCCCTCGGGGCCTCCACCTGGGGAACTGTGAGTCTCGCGCCTCGACTCCCCCTCCCACCCTGGCGCAAACCGTGCCTTTCGGCTCTCTGGAGAAGCGTCAGATGGAGAGAAACTTTCATTCCATAACTGAGACCATCCCCACTCTTAGGCGCCCCAGCAGCCTGAAGAGGTGGAGGAGGACTCCCGGGCCCAACCAGCCCCTCAACTCTGCTCTGGGAATGTTCCCCTTTGACGGGAGCCCAGGTTGGGCTGTGTCGACTCGGTGTGTTTTCCTGGTGGCTGCGACAGACCCTGAGCGAGAAAGGGCCCTCGGGCACAGGGAGCAGGGTGGTCCGAAGGGCTGCCCAATGCCGGCCAATTCTCAGGAGCGTTCTCCCAAACCGATCCAGGTTTCGGCAGAATGCTCGTGAGAATTGGCCGGAAAATGCCCGGCAATCTCGCACCGGGCGCCGCATGTCTGCAGGGCAGCCCCCTGGGCCTGGCCCGGCATAGCGAGCCATCGCGTCGGAACCCGGCCAGGAAGTCATCCCGGAGGCAGGCCCCAGAGAGGGCGAGGCCTCCTGCCCCTCAGACTGTGGTGGTCCCCTACCTGGCCCTGTCCGCTGGGGCTGGGCCTGCCCTGAGCACCGGACACGAACCCTCGCCTGTTCCCTCAGCCTTCCGTTTCCAGGGTCCTGTCCCTCGGGGCCTCCACCTGGGGAACCCTGAGTCCCGCGCCACGATTCCCACTCTGAACCCGGCGCAAACCGTACCTTTCAGCGCTCCAGAGAGGCCTCAGGGGAAGAGAACCTTTCGTTCCCCATCTGAGGTCATCTCCACCCTTGGGCGCCACTGCCGCTTGAATAGGCAGAGGCAGACGCCCGAACGCAACCCGTCCCTCAACTCTGCTTTGGGAATGCTCCCTTGCACCGGGACCCCCGTTTGGGCCGCGTCGTCTGGGCGCATTTTCCGGGTGGCCGCGACAGGCCCCGAGCGAGAAAGGGCCCTTGGCCATGGGGAGCAGGGTGGCCCGCAGGGCTGCCCAACGCCGCCCAATTCTCACGAGCGTTCTGCCCAAACCGATTCTGGTTTGGGCAGAACGCTCGTGAGAATTGGCCGGAAAACGCCTGGGGAACTCGTTTCGTGCGCTGCAACTCAGAAGTGCAGCCCACTGTACCTGGCCTGGCCTCGTGAGCCGTCGCGTCCGAACACCACCAGGAAGCCATCGGGGAATCAGGCTCCAGCGAGGGTGAGGCCTCCTGCTCTTCAGCCTGAGGTGGTCCCCTACCTAGCCCTGTCCCCTGGGGGCCGGGACTGCCCTGAGCCCCGGACAAGAACCCTCGCCTGATCCCTCAGCCTTCGGTTTCCAGGGTTCTGTCCCTTGGGGACTCCACCTGGGGAACCCTGAGTCCCATGCCATGACGCCACCTCCGACCCCAGCGCAAAACGTGCCTTTCGGCGCCATGGACAAGCCTCAGTGGGAGAGAAATATTTGTTCCCCAACAGAGGTCAGCCCCAACCTTGGGGGCCCCAGCAGCCCGAAGAGGTGGAGGCAGACGCTGGTCCGCAAACTGTCCCTCAACTCTGTTCCAGGAATGCTCCCTTGTGCCGGGACCCCCGGTTGGGCCGAGTCGTCTGGGCACGTTTTCTGGGTTGCCGCGACAGGCCCCGAGCGAGAAAGGGCCCTCGGCCACAGGGATCAGGGCGGTCTGCAGAGCAGCACAACGCCAGCCAATTCTCACGAGCGTTCTCCCCAAACCGATCCCAGTTTGGGCAGAACGCTCGTGAGAATTGGCCGGAAAATGCCCGGCAAACTCTCTTCAGGTGCCACACATCTGCACGGCAGCCCCGCTGGGCCTGGCCCGGCCTCGTGAGCCATCGTGTCCGAACCCCGTCAGGAAGCCATCCGGGAGTCAGGCTCCAACAAGGGCGACGCCTCCTGCTCCTCAGCCTTCAGTGGTCCCCTACCTAGCCCTGTACGCTGGGGCCGGGCCTTCCCAGAGACCTGGACACGAACCCTCACCTGCTCCCTCAGCCATCCGTTTCCAGAGTCCTATCCTTCGGGGCCTTCACCTGGGGAACCTTGAATCCAAGCCACGACTCCCCTTCTCACCCCGTTGCAAACCGTCCCTTTCAGCGCTCCAGTGAAGCCTCAGAGGGAGAGAAAGGTTTGTTCACCAACTGAGGTCATACCCACCCTTGGGGGCCCCAGCCGCTCGAAGAGGCGGAGGCGGACGCCTGGCCGCAACACGTCCCTCAACTCTGCTCTGGGAATGCTCCCCTTGGCCAAGACCCCCAGTTGGGCCGTGTCGTTCTGGCGTGTTTTCTGGTTTGCCGAGACAGGCCCCGAGCGAGAAAGGGCCCTCGGCTACGGGGAGCATGGCAGTCCACAGGGCTGCACAACGCCAGCCAATTCTCACGAGCGTTCTGCCCAAACCGTTCCTGGTTTGGGCAGAACGCTCGTGAGAATTGGCCGGAAAACGCCCAGCAAACTCGTTTTGGGTGCTGCACAACTGCAGGGCAGCCCCGTGGACCTGGCCCGGCATCGCGAGCCATCGTGTCAGAACGCTGCCATTAATCACTCCGGGAGTCAGGCCCCAGCGAGGGCGAGGCCTCCTGCTCCTCAGCCTGTGGTGGTCCCCTACCTGGCCCTGTCCGCTGGGGCCGGGCCTGCCCCAAGCCCCAGACACGAACCCTCGCCTGCTCTCTCAGCCTTCCATTTCCAGGGTCCTGTCCCTCGGGGCCTCCACCTGGGGGACGCTGAATCCGTGCCACGACTCCCCCTCTCACCCCGTTGCAAACCGTGCCTTTTGGCGCTCCGGAGAAGCCTCAGAGGGAGAGAAACCTTCGTTCCCCAACTGAGGTCATCCCAACCCTTGGGCGCCCCAGCTGCTCGAATAGTGGGAGGCGGACGCCTGGCCGCAACCCATCCCTCAACTCTGCTCTGGGAATGCTCCCTTGCGCCAGGACCCCCGGTTGGACCCAGTCGTCTGGGCGCGATTTCCGGGTGGCCGCGACAGGCCCTGAGTGAAAGAGCCCTTGGCCACGGGATGCAGGGCAGTCCACAGGGCTGCCCCATGCCGGTCATTTCTCATGAGCTTTCTGCCCGAACCGATCACGTTTCGGGCAGAACGCTAGTGAGAATTGGCTGGAAAACACCTGGCGAACTCGCTTCGGGCGCCGCACTTCTGCAGGGCAGCCCCCTGGGCGTGGCCCGGCATTGCGAGCCGTCGCATCCGAACCCTGCCAGGAATCCCTCTGGGATTCAGGCTCCATCGAGATTGAAGCCTCCTGTTCCTCAGCCTGTGGTGGTCCCATACCTGGCCCTGTTCGCTGGGGCCGGGCCTTCCCCGAGCCTGGACAGGAACCCTCGCCTGCTCCCTCAGACTTCCATTTCCAGGGTCCTGTCCCTTGGGGCCTCCACATGGGAACCCTGAGTCCCGCGCCACGACTCCCCCGCCCACTCCAGCGCAAAACGTGCCTTTCATCACCACGGACAAGCCTCAGAGGGAGAGAAATCTTCGTTCCCCAACTGAGGTCATCCCCACCCTTTGGCGCCCCAGCCACTCGAATAGGCGGAGGCAGGCGCCCGGCTGCAACCCGTCTATCAACTCTGTCCAGGAACACTCCCCTTTGCTGGGACCCCTGGTTGGGCCGTGTCATTCTGGCGCGTTTTCCGGGAGGCCACAACAAGCTCTGATTGAGAAAGTGCCCTCAGCCACGGGGATCAGGGCAGTCTGCAGGGCTGCCCAAGGCCAGCCAATTCTCACGAGCGTTCTGCCCAAACCGATCCTGGTTTGGGCAGAACGCTCGTGAGAACTGGCCGGAAAACGCCCGGCGAACTCGCTTTGGGCGCCTTATGTCTGCAGGGCCGCCCCCTGGGCCTGGCCCGGCCTCATGAGCAGTCGCGTCCGAACCCCGCCAGGAATCCCTCAGGGAGTCAGGCTCCAGCGAGGGCAATTCCTCCTGCTCCTCAGCCTGTGGTGGTCCCCTACCTGGCCCTATTTGCTGGGGGTGGGCCTGCCCTGAGCCCTGGACACGAAGCCTCGCCTGCTTCCTCAGCCTTCTGTTGCCAGGGTTCTGTCCCTTGAGGCCTCCAACTGGGGAACCCTGAGTTCCGCGCCACGACTCCCCCTCCCATCCCGGCACAAACCGTGCCTTTTGGCGCTCCGGACAAGCCTCAGAGGGAGAGAAATCTTCATTCCCCAACTGAGGTCAGCCCCACCATTGGGCGCCCCAGTGGCCGGAAAATCTGGAGACGGACGCCCAGCCAAAAACCGTCCCTCTACTCTGCTCCGGGAATGCTCCCCTACGCCGTCATCTCAGCATGTTTTCCCCGTGGACTACACATGCCCTTATTTTGTAAGCGACCTCTGCCTCGGAGTACAGGGCGGTCCTCAGTTCCGCCCAACTCCGCCCAATTTTCACGTCCTTCCTCTCCATGCTGATCCCGATTTTGGAGCAGAGCTAACCTGGTCTTTCTTGTTAACCACCCCACCCTCGTTGGTCTCCCTGCCCAGAATCCCAGACTCTGCCACACTGCAGGACCCATTTCCTGAAGTCAACCCCAAGGGGTGCCCTCTTTGCACTGGCAGATCGGAGTAGCCATTCCCCAAGTCCATAACCCTAACCCTAACTTGCGTTTTCAGGCTTCCTTCTACAGGGGCCTGTCCCGCAAACTCTCTGGCTTGGGAACCCTGAAGTCACACTGTAGGAGTCTGCCTGCCACCTCGAAGTTAACCAGTCTGTTTGGAGCTGCATGGGGCCATCAGAGCCAGTGAAAAATTGCGTGTCCCCTTGAGTACTCCCCCACGTTCTGCTGCCCCCCGGAGCATGCTGCGCCACCTGACCACCATCCTCAACTCGCCTCCTCCGGGATCCGACCTCCAGATCAGCAGTCCAGGCATGCCACACCCCTATCTCAGCTCTCTTCAGGGTCCCCTGTCAGCTCTAGGCATGCCTGGAACTCCCCTGCATGCTGAAAAGCTCTGGGATCCACTCTCCTTCTTCTTGATTGACATCGGCCCAAGGCTTCCTTGACAAAGGGGGAAACCTTCTTCCTGACTGCTTAACATCTCCTTTCCATTCTTCCTTATTTCTCTCCACTTACCTTCTTACCTGGACAAACTGGAAGGAACATATCCATGGAACATGGACATGCTCTGATATCTGAATATTCCTGGCAGCTTTCTGAGGACTCCTTATGCAAACAGAATCTCGTGTAGCATAACACGGTGTGTTTGCAAATGACCCTCAAGAGAACAAGAGAGCAAAAATCACTCCATTTTTACCTCCCTCTTCATGAAGTAGAACATGGTCTTCTTCTTTCCTTCCTTCACTTCAATTCCAATTCGTTTCCATGCAGTGTTCATTCCTTTGCTTCAGGGGTAGGATTTCATGATTCCTCGCCTGCACAGAACACCCAGAGGTCATCACAACGAGTGCCCTCCCTAAGAGCCATCACCCATTGAATCCTTCCCCTCCACACCCCTGCTCTCTAGCTGCCCTCAGTTGCTGCTCTATGTTGGAGTCTCTTTCCTCATTGAACTATCTTTCTCCCCTCACTATGTTCATGTTTTCTTTCTGAAATTCCATAGAAGTCAAATGATAGGTTATTGGTCATTTCTTATTGATATGGCTTAGCTAAATCCATTCTAGATCCATACACATTCTTGCAAATGGTAAGATTTCATTCTTTTTGAACCTGGCTCCTATTCCATTGAGAATATGTGGGAGGTTAGATATCTACATTCATATATATATATACATATATATATATATATATATGTATATATATATCTCGCTCATCAGCAAATGGACATTGGGACCTCCTCCATCGTTTCGCTATGGTTGATAATGCTGGTGTCAATATCACGATGCTGTAACCCATTGAATGTGCATTTTTTGCCCTTGAGGGAAATTCTTAAGAGGACAACTGCTATATCCTAGGGTTGTTCAGTTTTGAGCATTCGGAGGAACCACCGTGCTCTTTTCCAGAGTGGCTGCAAAAACCCGCATGCCCACAGACAGTGCACGAGGGTTTCTCTGAATGCAGAACATTCCCTGCCAGCAATTTCCTAAGGAGGAAACAGAAAACTGGGGGGGGATAACATGACTCAGACAGCATGCAGCAAGCAGCCCCAGAAATTCACCCCAGGGTGAATCCTGACGCCATGCCCTGGGAAGCCATCAGAATGCCTCTATCCAGTGGAATTCCCAAAGACTCTCCTTCTGACTTCACCACCCATAGAACTGCAGAGAAAGGATGCCATGGCCAACTCTCTAGAGGGTCCTCTGAGTGAAACTAGAAAGTCAAGCTTCCCTTTTCAATCGTCCAAGGCTCCTTGGAATCCTTTGGAATGTTCCCTCTGCACTCATCAGGACCCTTTGGATCAAAAAGACAAATCCATTAGGATCCATCCCCTTGGACAAAGGAGAAGCCATCCTCCAAGCTTCTAGCTGACCACAAACAGCCACCTCACTCTAGATGCCGGCCATTCCACCACAGCCTAGGACTCATGGAATCAACAGTGTTCGATGAAGGAACGCATTCTAGGTCCCAAACACACACCGCATCCATCTCATCTTCCTTTTCAAACCCAAGGAATTGCCTAGGAACGAGATGCTCCAAATACCTCTGTGAGCCAGAAAGAAGCAGAGAAAATGAGATCCCCTGCCAGGTGCTCCCTGCAAGGAAACTCAGGAACCCTAGCACCCATGCTCCATGGCTGACAGCTGCGTTCGTGGGACTTTTTGGCTCCACTGGGATGAGAGAAAACCCAGGATGTTTGGGGTGAGAGAGAAGTTTTACCTCCCATGCTGGCATGGATGTGCCACTGTGCCCCCATGGGCCTGCTGTTTTCTCTGAATGCCAACGTCCTGGGACAAGCTGCATGACGGATTCACATGCTCTTTTCCAAACATCAGGTCTCGTGGAGCCAGAGCGAAGAAGGGTTGTCAGGTGCGGATATGGAGGTGCCTCCCACCTAAAGCCTACACACCTGCTCCGATTCCTGGGAGAAGGAGAGACACATGCTTGTTTCTTTTTTTTTTTTTTTTTAAAGATTTTATTTATTTATTTGTCAGAGAGAGAGAGGGAGAGCGAACGAGCACAGGCAGACAGAATGGCAGGCAGAGGGAGAAGCAGGTTCCCTGACGAGCAAGGAGCCCGATGTGGGACTCGATCCCAGGATGCCGGGATCATGACCTGAGCCGAAGGCAGCTGCTTAACCAACTGAGCCACCCAGGCGTCCCCACATGCTTGTTTCTTAAGTGGTCATTCACTTCCTTCTCAAGCCGGCCTCTGCCCTTGTCCTTTTTGGGGAAGCAAATAGACTCTTCCAAACAGACACTCAACTCCTCAGTTCCAAAGGCACCATGGGTTGAATTTGGTTCCCCCGGCTCCAGACCCCCACCGGGAGGACCCTGCTGAACCATCCTGACAGCACATTCCCATCAACCTGGGGCAACGGGTCACAGTGCTGACAGAGTGGGGGCCTGACTCCAGCAATTCTTACCACCATTCTTGAGCCTGGGGAAACAGAGTCTTCAGCTCAACGCTCTGTCCTGGAAAAACAAGCTGCAGGACCTCACGTTTCCTGCAGGACCTCACCACTGCTCTAAGAACCAGCAGGCTGCACAGTCACCTCTTCTGGTGTGTTTGCCATGGCAACTCGCCGCTGCGCCCAGGGGTGGCAAGCAGCATAGCACCCTACCATGCTCTCGGGAACCACAGGTCACCACGCCCTCCAGAGGCATGAATCGGTACTGCCGAGCATTCCACAGACTCCTAATGCAGCTCCGAAAACCCTCTGTAGGTCTAAAGCCACACTGACACTGTTCCTCCACATTGGGACTACCAGGTAAACCTGACGAGTCCACAGGCCAACAAGCAGAAGCGATGCCTTCCCGAGTTGGGTGAAAGCCTCAAAACGAGAGAAACGTTCATGACCCACGTGAGGCCACAGCCAAATATTGGCGCCCAAAGTGGTCCAAAAAATCGGAGTTAGATGACCGGCCCCAAGGTACGTGAATTCTGCTCAGGGAACGCTCTCCTGCATCACAGCATCCGGGTAGGGCGCGGTATCTGGGCGCGTTTACCGGGTGACCGTGACAGGCGCCGAGCGAGAAAGGGCCCTCTGCCACGGGGAGCAGGGTAGTCCGCAGGGCCGCCCAACGCTGGCAAATTCTCAAGAGCGTTCTGCACAAACCAATCCCACACGTCGGCAGGGTCGCCCCCAAAGCCTGGCATGGCCTCCCGAGCGGTCGCGTCCGAACCATGCTGGGAAACCCTCCAGGAGTCAGGCTCCAGGGAGGGTGACGCCTCGTGCTTCTCAGCCTGTGGTGGTTACCTACCTGGCCCTGTCCGCTGGGGCCGGGCCTGACCCTAGCCGCGACACAAACCCTCGATTGCTCCCTCAGCCTTCCGTTTCCATGGTCCTGTCCCTCGGGTCCTCCAACTGGGGAACCCTGGTTCCCGCACCATGACTATCGCTCCCACCCTGGCACAAACCGTGCCTTTCGGCGATCTGGACAAGCCTCAAAAGGAGAGATACTCTCGTTCCCCAACTGAGGTCAGCTCCACCCCTGGGCGCCCCAGCGGCCCGAATAAGCGGAGGCGGATGCCAGGCGGCATCCCGCCCCTCAAATCTGCTCCAGGATCTCTCCCCTGGGCCAGGGACGCCAGGTGGGCTGCGTCCTCTTGGTGCGTTTTCCGGGTGGCCACTACAGGCCCGAGCGAGAAATGGCCCTCGGCCACGGGGAGCAGGGCGGTCCAGAGGGCTGCCCAACGCTGGCCAATTCTTACGAGCGTTCTGCCCAAACTGATCCCGGTTTAGGCAGAAAGCTCGTGAGAACTGGCCAGAAAATGCCCGGCGAACTCGCTCCGGGCACTGCATGTCTGCAGGGAAGCACCCTGGCCTGGCCCCGCATCGTGAGCCGTCGCGTCTGAACCCCGCCAGGAATCCCTCCGGGAGTCAGGCTGCGGCGAGCGCGAGGCCTCCTGCACCAAAGCCTGTGGTGGTCCCCTACCTGGCCCTGTCCGCCGGGGCCGGGCCTGCCCCGAGCCCCGGACACGAACCCTCGCCTGCTCCCACAGCCTTCGGTTGCCAGGGTCCTATCCATCAGGGCCTCCACCTGGGGAAACCTGAGTCCCGCACCATGATTTCCCCTCCCACCCCGACGCAAACCATGCCTTTCGGCGCTCCGCAGAAGCCTCAGAGGGAGAGAAACTTTCGTTCCCCAACTGAGGTCATTCCTACCCTTGGGCGCCCCAGCCATTCCAATAGGCGGAGGCTGACGCCAAGCCGCAACCCGTCCCTCAACTCTGCTCCAGGAATGCTCCCTTGCGCAGGGACCCTCGGTTGGGCCACGTCATTCTGGCGCATTTTCTGGGTGGCTGCAACAGGCCCTGAGCGAGAAAAGGCCCTCGGCCACAGGGAGCAGGGCGGTCTGCAGGGCTCGGCGAACCTGCTTCTGACGCCGCATATCTCCAGGGCAGCCCCCTGGGCATGGCCCGTCCTCGTGAGCTGTCGCGTCCGAACCCCGCCAGGAATACCTCCAGGACTCAGCCTCCAGTGAGGGCAAGGCCTCCTGCTCCTCAGCCTATGATGGTCCCCTACTTGGCCCTGTCCACTGGGGCCGGGCCTGCCCTGAGCCCTGGACATGAACCCTCACCTGATCTGACAGCCTTCCGTTTCCAGGCCCCTGTCCCTCGGGGTCTCCACCTGGGGATCCCTGAGTCCCGCGCCACGACACCCCTCCTACCCCAGCACAAACTGTGCTTTTGACCCCAGTTTTGGCAGAAAGCTCATGAGAATTGGCTGGAAAATGCCCGGCGAACTCGCTTTGGGCGCCCCACGTCTGCAGGGAGGCCCCCTGGTCCTTGCCTGGCCTCGTGAGCCATCGCGTCCGAACCCCTCCAGGAAGCCATCCTGGAGTCAAGCTCCAGTGAGTGCGATGCCTCCTGCTCCTCAGTCTGCAGTGGTACACTACCTGGCCCTGTCCGCTGGGGCCAGCCCTTCTCTGATCCCCGGACATGAACCCTCGCCTGCTCCCTCAGCTTTCCGTTTCCAGGATCCTGTCCCTCGGGGCCTCCACCTGGGGAACCCTGAGTCCCGTGCCATGACTTCCCTTCCCTCCCTGGTGCAAAAAGTGCCCTTGGGCACCACGTACAAGCCTCAGAGGGAGAGAAATCTTCATTCCCCAGCAGAGGTCACCCCCACCCTTGGGGGCCCCAGCAAATGGAATAGGTGTAGGCAGACGCCCGTCCCCAACCCGTCCCCAACTCAGCTCTGGGAATGCTCCCTTGCGCCCGGACCCCTGGTTGGGCTGCGTCGTCTGGGCGTGTTTTCCTGGTGGCCGCGACAAGCCCCGAGCGTGAATGGGCCCTTGGCCACGCGATGCAGGGTGGTCCACAGGGCTGCCCAACGCCGGTCATTTCTCATGAGTATTCTGCCCAAACCAATCCCAGTTTGGGCAGAACGCACGTGAGAATTGGCCGGAAAACGCCCGGCGAAGTTGCTTCAGAAGTTGCTTCGTGAGCCGCCGCGTCCGAACCCCGTCAGGAAGCCATCCAGGAGTCAGGCTCCAGCGAGGGTGACGCCTCCTGCACCTCAGCCTGTGGTGGTCCCCTACCTGTCCCTGTCCGCTGAAGGCGGGTCTTCGCGGAGCCCCGTCACGGACCCTTGCCTGCTCCCTCAGCCTTCCGTTGCCAGGGTCCTGACCATCGGAGCCTCCACCTGGAGAATCCTCAGTCTGCGCCACGACTCGCCCTCCCACCCCAGCAGAAACCGTGCCTTGCGGCGCTCCGGAGAAGCCTCAGAGGGAGAGAAACTTTCGTTCCCCAACTAGGGTCATCCGCACCCTTGGGCGCCCCAGCCGCTCGAATAGGTGGAGGCGGATGCCCGGCCCCAACCCGTCCCTCAACTCTGCTCCGGCAACGCTCCCCTTAGCTGGGACGCCGTGATGGGCCACGTCGTCTGGGCGCGTTTTCCGGGTGGCCGCGACAGGCCCCAAACGATAAAGTGCCCACGGCCCCGGGGAACAGGGCGGTCCACAGGGTTGCCCAACGCTGGCCAATTCTCATGAGCATTCTGCCCGAACCCATCCTTGTTTTGGCAGAACGCTAGTGAGAATTGGCCGGAAAATGCTCGGGAACTCGCTTCGGGTGCTGCATGTCTGCAGGGCGGCCCCCTGGGCCTGGCCCAGCATCGCGAGCCATCTCGTCTGAACCCCGCCAGGAATCCCTCCGGGAGTCAGGCTCCAGCGAGGGCGAGGCCTCCTGCTCCTCAGCCTGTGCTGGTCCCCTACCTGGCCCTGTACCCACGGGCCAGGCCTGCCCCGAGCCCCGGACACGAACGCCCGCCTGCTCACTCAGCCTTCTGTTGCCAGGGTCCTGACCATCAGGGCCACCACCTGGGGAACCCGGAGTCTGCGTCACGACTCCCCCTCCTACCCTGATGCAAACCGTGCCTTTCGGCGCTCTGGAGAAGCCTCAGAGGGAGAGAAACGTTTGTTCCCCAACTGAGGTCATCCGCACACTTGGTCGCCCCAGACGCACAAATAGGCGGAGGTGGAAGCCCGGCACCAACCCGTCCCTCAACTCTGTTCTGGCAACGCTCCCCTTTGCCGGGAACCCCGGTTGGGCCGCGTCGTCTGGGCTCGTTTTCCTGGTGGCCGCGACAGGTCCCGAGCGAGAAAGGGCCCTCAGACCCGGGGAGCAGGGCGGTCCACAGGGCTCCCCAACGCCGGCCAATTCTCACGAGCGTCCTGCCCAAACCGATCCCGGTTTGGGCAGGACGCTCGTGAGAATTGGCCGGAAAACGCCCGGCGAACTCGCTTCAGGGGCTGCACGTCTGCAGGGCAGCCCCCTGGGCCTGGCCCAGCATCGCGAGCCATCGCGTCTGAACCCTGCCAGGAATCCCTCCAGGAGTCAGGCTCCAGCAAGGGCAAGGCCTCCTGCTCCTCAGTCTGTGCTGGTCCCCTACCTGGCCCTGTAGCCTCGGGCTGGGCCTGCACCGAGCCCCGGACACGAACGCTCGCCTGCTCCCTCAGCCTTCTGTTGCCAGGGTCCTCACCATCGGGGCCTCCACCTGGGGAACCCGGAGTCCGCGCCACGACTCCCCCTCCCACCCTGGCGCAAACCGAGCCTTTCAGCGCTCCAGAGAAGCCTCAGAGGGAGAGAAACTTTCGTTCCCCAACTGAGGTCATCCGCACCTTTGTGCGCCCTAGCCTCTCCAATCGGCAAAGGCGGACGCCCGGCCCCAACCCGTCCCTCAACTCTGCTCTGGGAATGCTCCCCTTTGCCGGGAAACCCGGTTGGGCCGCTTCGTCTGGGCGCGATTTCCTGGGGCCGCGACAGGCCCCAAACGAGAAAGTGCTTACGGCCCCGGGGAACAGGGCGGTCCGCAGAGCTGACCAACGCCCGGCCAATTCTCACGAGCGTTCTGCCCAAACCGTTCCCAGTTTGGACAGAACGCTCGTGAGAATTGGCCGGAAAACGCCAGGCGAACTCGCTTTGGGGGCTGCACGTCTGCAGGGCAGCCCCCTGGGCCTGGCCCAGCATCGCAAGCCATCGCGTCTGAATCCCGCCCGGAATCCCTCCGGGTGTCAGGCTTAGTGAGGGCGAGGCCTCCTGCTCCTCAGACTGTGCTGGTTCCCTACTGGCCCTTTCTGCTGGTGCCGGGCCTGCCCCCAAACCCGGACACGAACCCTCTCCTGCTCCCATAGTCTTCCGTTGCCAGGGTCCTCACCATCGGGGACTCCACCTGGGGAACCCTCAATCCGAGCCATGTCTCCCCTTCCCACCCCGGCGCAAACCGTGCCTTTCGGCGCTCTGGAGAAGCCTCAGAGGGAGAGAAACTTTCGTTCCACAACTAGGGTGATCCGCACCCTTGGGCGCCCCAGCCGCTCGAATAGGCGGAGGCGGACGCCCGGCCCCAACCCGTCCCTCAACTCTGCTCCGGGAATGCTCCCCTTTGCCGGGAACACCGGTTGGGCCGCGTCGGCTGGGCGCATTTTCCTGGTGGCCTAGACAGGCCCCGAGCGAGAAAGGGCCTCGGCCCCGGGGGAGCAGGGCGGTCCGCAGGGCTGCCCAACGCTGGCCAATTCTCACGAGCGTCCTGCCCAAACCGGGAGCGGTTTGGGCAGGACGCTCGTGAGAATTGGCCGGAAAAGGCCCGGCGAACTCGCTTCGGGCGCTGCACGTCTGCAGGGCAGCCCCCTGGGCCTGGCCCAGCATCACGAGCCATTGCGTCTGAACCTTGCCAGGAATCCCTCCTGGAGTCAGACTCCAGTGAGGGCGAGGTCTCCTGCTCCTAAGCCTTAGCTTGTCCCCTACCTGGCCTTTCCGCTGGGGCAGGCCTGCCGTGAGCCCTGGACATGAACCCTCGCCTGCTCCCTCAGCTTTCCGTTGCCGTGTCCTGTTCATCAGAGCCTCCACCTGGGGAACCCGTAGTGCGCGCCACAACTCCGCCTCCCACCCCAGCGCAAACCGTGCATTTCGGTGCTCCGGTGAAGCCTCAGAGGGAGAGAAACTTTCGTTCCCCAACTGAGGTCATCTGCACCCTTGTGCGCCCTAGCCACTCGAATAGGTGTAGGCGGATGCCCAGCCCCAACCCATCCCTCAACTCTGCTCTGGCAACGCTCCCCTTTGCCAGGACCCCCAGTTGGGCCGCGTCGGCTGGGCGCGTTTTCCAGGTGGCCGTGACACACTGTACCAGAGGGATATCACAGATATATTCAGAACATTTCATCCCAAAGCAACAGAATACACATCCTTCTCTAGTGCACATGGAACATTCTCCAGAATAAATCACATCCTCGGTCCTAAATCAGGTCTCAACTGGTATCAAAAGACTGGGATCATTCCCTACAAATTTTCAGAACACAATGCTCTGAAGCTAGAACTCAATCTCAAGAGGAAATTTGGAAAGAACCCAAATACATGGACAGTAAACAGCATCCTTCTAAAGAATGAATGGGTCAACCAGGAAATTAAAGCAGAGTTGAAAAAATTCATGGAAACAAATGATAATGAAAACACAACACTTCGAAATCTGTGGGACACAACAAAGGCAGTCCTGAGAGGAAAATATAAAGCGGTACAAGACTTTCTCAAGAAACAAGAAAGGTCTCAGGTACACAACCTAACCCTACACCTAAAGGAGCTGGAGAAAGAACAAGAAAGAAACCCTAAACCTAGCAGGAGAAGAGAAATCATAAAGATTAGAGGAGAAATCAATGAAATAGAAACAAACAAACAAAAAAAAAAAACCAATAGAACAAATCAACGAAACTAGGAGATGGTTCTTTGAAAGAATTAATAAGACTGATAAACCCCTGGCCAGACTTATCAAAAAGAAAAGAGAAAGGACCCAAATAAATAAAATCATGAATGAAAGAGGAGAGATCACCAATAACACCAAAGAGATACAGACAATTATAAGAACATACCCTGAGCAACTCTACGCCAACAAATTTGACAATCTGGAAGAAATGGATGCATTCCTAGAGACATATAAACTACCACAACTGAACCAGGAAGAAATAGAAAGCCTGAACAGACACATAACCAGTAAGGAGATTGAAACAGTCATCAAAAATCTCCAAACAAACAAAGGCCCAGGGCCAGACGGCTTCCCGGGAGAATTGTACCAAACATTTAAAGAAGAACTAATTCCTATTCTCCTGAAACTGTTCCAAAAAATAGAAATGGAAGGAAAACTTCCAAACTCATTTTATGAGGCCAGCATCACCTTGATCCCAAAACCAGACAAGGATCCCATCAAAAAAGAGAACTACAGACCAATATCCTTGATGAACACAGATGCGAAAATTCTCACCAAAATTCTAGCCAGTAGGATTCAACAGTCCATTAAAAGGATTATTCACCACCACCAAGTGGGATTTATTCCAGGGCTGCAAGGATGGTTCAACATCCGCAAATCAATCAATGTGATACAACACATTAATGAAAGAAAGAACAAGAAACATATGATACTCTCCATAGATGCTGAAAAAGCATTTGACAAAGTACAGCATCCCTTCCTGATCAAAAGTCTTCAAAGTGTAGGGATAGAGGGCACATACCTCCATATTATCAAAGCCATCTATGAAAAACCCAGCGCAAATGTCATTCTCAATGGAGAAAAACTGAAAGCTTTTCCCCTAAGGTCGGGAACACGGCAGGGATGTCCATTATCACCACTGCTATTCAACATAGTACTAGAAGTCCTAGCCTCAGCAATCAGACAACAAAAGGAAATTAAAGGCACCCAAATCGGCAAAGAAGAAGTCAAACTATCACTCTTCGCAGATGATATGATACTCTATGTGGAAAACCCAAAAGACTCCACTCCAAAACTGCTAGAACTTGTACAGGAATTCAGTAAAGTGTCAGGATATAAAATCAATGCACAGAAATCAGTTGCATTTCTCTACACCAACAACAAGACAGAAGAAAGAGAAATTAAGGAGTCA
Source organism: Lutra lutra (assembly GCF_902655055.1). Lineage (NCBI taxonomy): Eukaryota > Metazoa > Chordata > Mammalia > Carnivora > Mustelidae > Lutra > Lutra lutra. The sequence continues at coordinate 91,374,922 of NC_062286.1, read as the reverse complement.
ATCCCATTTACAATTGCACCCAAAACTGTAAGATACCTAGGAATAAGCCTAACCAAAGAGACTAAGAATCTATACAAAGAAAACTGTAAGGTACTCATGAAAGAAATTGAGGAGGACACAAAGAAATGGAAAAATGTTCCATGCTCCTGGATTGGAAGAATAAATATTGTGAAAATGTCTATGCTACCTAAAGCAGTCTACACATTTAATGCAATTCCTATCAAAGTACCATCCATTTTTTTCAAAGAAATGGAACAAATCATCCTAAAATTTATATGGAACCAGAAAAGACCTCGAATAGCCAAAGGAATATTGAAAAAGAAAGCCAGAGTTTGGGGCATCACAATTCCAGACATCAAGCTCTATTACAAAGATGTCATCATAAAGACAGCATGGTACTGGCACAAAAACAGACACATAGATCAATGGAACAGAATAGAGAGCCCCAAAATAGACCCTCAACCCTAGGGTCAACTCATCTTCAACAAAGCAGGAAAAAATGTCCAAAGGAAAAAAGACAGCCTCTTCAATAAATGGTGTTGGGAAAACTGGAGAGCCCCATGCATAAAAATGAAATTGGACCATTTCCTTACACCACACAGGAAAATAGACTCAAAATGGATGAAGGACCTCAATGTGAGAAAGGAATCCATCCAAATCCTTGAGGAGAACACAGGCAGCAACCTCTTTGACCTCAGCCGCAGCAACTTCTTCCTAGGAACATCACCAAAGGCAAGGGAAGCAAGGGCAAAAATGAACTATTGGAATTTTATCAAGATCAAAAGCTTTTGCACAGCAAAGGAAACAGTTAACAAAACCAAAAGACAACTGACAGAATGGGAGAAGATATTTGCAAACGACATATCAGATAAAGGTCTAGTGTCCAAAATCTATAAAGTACTTAGCAAACTCAACACCCAAAGAACAAATAATTCAATCAAGAAATGGGCAGAAGACATGAACAGACATTTCTGCAAAGAAGACATCCAGATGGCCAAAAGACACATGAAAAAGTGTTCCATATCACTCGGCATCGTGGAAATACAAATCAAAACCACAATGAGATATCACCTCACACCAGTCAGAATGGCTAAAATTAACAAGTCAAGAAATGACAGATGCTGGCGAGGATGCAGAGAAAGGGGAACCCTCCTACACTCATGGTGGGAATGCAAGCTGGTGCAACCACTCTGGAAAACAGCATGGAGGTTCCTCAAAATGTTGAAAATAGAGCTACCCTATGACCCAGCAATTGCGCTGCTGGGTATTTACCCTAAAGATACAAACGTAGTGATCCGAAGGGACACGTGCACCCGAATGTTTATAGCAGCAATGTCTACAATAGCCAAACTATGGAAAGAACCTAGATGTCCATCAACAGACGAATGGATAAAGAAGATGTGGTATATATACACAATGGAATACTGTGCAGCCATCAAAAGAAATGAAATCTTGCCATTTGCAATGACGTGGATGAAACTAGAGGGTATCATGCTTAGCGAAATAAGTCAATCAGAGAAAGACAACTATCATATGATCTCCCTGATATGAGGGAGAGGAGAAGCAACATGGGGGGTTGAGGGGGTAGGAGAAGAGTAAATGAAACAAGATGGGATTAGGAGGGAGACAACCATAAGTGACTCTTAATCTCACAAAACAAACTGAGGGTTGATGGCGGGAGGGGAGTTGGAAGGGGGGGTGGGGTTATGGACATTGGGGAAAGTATGTGCTATGGTGAGTGCTGTGAAGTGTGTAAGCCTGGCGATTCACATACCTGTACCCCTGGGGATAAAAATATATGTTTATTAAAAATAAAATTAAAAAATAATAATAAAACAAACCTCAATATTCTTGTTGTTCATTAGGTCCTCATGCATCAACATTTTATTTTTACTTATTGAACTGAAGGAATTGGTTGACTGATTGACGGATTTGACAGAAAGAGAGAAACAGTGAGATAGGGACCCCAACTTGAGAGTGAGTACAAGCAGGGCAATTGGGAGAGGGAGAAGCAGGATTCCTGCTGAGCAGAGAGCCCTAGGCAGGGCTTGATCCCAAGACCCTGGCATCAGGACCCCTCCAGAAAGGAGATGCTTCACAATGAAGCCACCCAGGTGCCCCACTCCACGATTCAATCAGTGTTTCCCTCTTCAATCCTTTGGCTTAAGACACACTTTTTTGGGTCTGCCTTCTCTGTGTTCACACTAACACATTGTGTTTTCCTTTGCTCTTTTGTGATCACTGAGGATTTCCGGAATCTTTTCATGTGTTTATTGGCTGATGGTTTTCTCCTTGGGATATTTCTGTTCCAGGATTTTTATTGTTTTTAAGTTACCTACCTTTCTTTCTTGATTCCTAATTATCCCATCTAGATTTGGATACAGTTCCTTAGCTGGTATCTCCATAGAGCCTTTCATCATTTTACTCTTGTCATTTGGTGGGCAAGATTTTTTTTTGTTTTTAAGCTTGAGAATGAGTAGAGTCCAACATCCCAACCTTTCTTGTGCTTCCCGTTTTTGGTGTCCTGTTCCACTCCTCTCAGCCACCTCCCACAGTTCCTAAAAATGTTTGTATCTTCAAGATATTGTATCTTCCAGAAAACTTCTGATGTCCTCTTTCGTATTTCGGCTAGATCAGTCTGCAAGAGTGTTTGAGACTCTTATGTTCCATATGGATATTCACATCGTTTAGCATCGCTTTGTCAAAGTCTGCCCTTTTCTGTTTGTCTGTTTTGTCTGGTCATTTCAGGAGTCCTGTTGTAACAAATCTGATCCCATCAGATTCTCCTCTCACTCTCTTTCTCCCTCTCTCTTGCTCTCGCTTCTTTCTTCACATTTGCCCGGGAATGACTAGTCCTCTTCATTTCCATGGAAATAGAAGAATGGGCTTATCCATGTACACAGGCACTTATAGATAGGAAACTGGGATTGCATTGGATCTCTCCATCAAGGTGGGGTCCATTGAAACTTTACAATACCAATCATCCAATCGATGAACCTATTCTATTAACATAGGTAACATCTTCACATATTGGACATCCCATTGATTTAGATCTTAAATTACCCTTAGTCATCTTGGATGGTTTTCTGGGTGGAGACCTGCTGGCTAGAGACTGTATAAAGTCTTTAGAGAGATGAAGTCCTCGTTTTGGTGCTCTCATCAATAGGATTTTCAACCTTGTTGGTATGTCACAGAATTCCAAGGAATTTTCCTGAATTTTTAACTTATATCCGATGACTCTGAGTAACTCACTCCCTGATTCAAATTCTTTGGACATTTTCTTAGAATAACTTTGTATACAAATTCACTCATTTTTTTCCAGTGGTTATACCTTCAATGTTTCCTCCATCACTTCTTATACTCGCTAGGACGTCCCCTGCTAGGTTGGTAGAAGAGTTGTTCAATTTTAGGTGTTCAATACGACTGAATTTTTTTTCTGCCTTGGTGAGCTGATTCTGTATCTCATAGAAGCAGCACATCATTACGTGTGTCTGTGGGTGTTGATGCAATCTAAACAATTTAATCTTTTCATTAGAGTATAGAAACCATTGACATTTCATGAAATGACAAAATCAGCTCACCAAGGCTTCCTCCCTGGACCGATCTGCGGCCCCCGCCCCCCAAGGGAACAGGATCAGACTGCACTGGGGACGATACTTGCTGCTAGCACCATGGCTCCTGAGGCTCAGCTGCTCCCTGTGGTGGCGGTGATGCTGGGTGAGGGAGCGAGGTCCTGGGCCAGTCGCTTCTCTACTCATCCATCCCACTCTCAACCATTGTTCAGTTCTTTGAAGGGTTTTCCTTGCTTGTTTTAGGGAAAGAGCACACGTGAGTGGGGATGTGGGAAGGGCAGGACCAAGAGAGAGTCCTAGTGGACTCCACCCTGGGCCCAGGGCTTGCCTCAGGGCTCATCTCAAGAGCCTGAGAACCCCACCTGAGCCAGATCCAAGAGTTGGGCACTTCACTGAGGGTGCCGCCCACGTGCCCCTCAGCTCTGGTTGACCCATTTCTGGAGACGGCCGCCTGGGTGGCTCCCTTGGTTGAGGGACTGCCTTGGGCTCGGGTCATGACCCCGGACTGGACTTGCAGGATCTCGTCCCGCCTCGGGCTCCCAGCATCTTGGGCAGTCTGCTTCTCCCTCTGATCTTCTCCTCTCTCATGCTCTCTCTCACTCATTCTCTCTCACATCAAGAAAGAAAATCTTTCCAAAAAATTTCTTGAGCCTTGTTTTATGGGCTTGAATGTGGTTGATCTCAATGAGTTTTCTCATTGGAATGCAGACACCTTGAGAATGGCCATGCCTTTCTAAATGGATCCTTTGTTGGTTGGAAATGTCTTCTTCCTCTATTCATGGATCAGGTGTCTTTCTATTGTCTCTTGTGAAGACCTAGGAAAATCAGCCTTTTAGGATTCCTTTGAGTACGGTCTAGCCCTTTGCATCATTTTTCTCTTCACAAATTCTAGACTAGCCTCTGCCTCCTTCTATGTATAGTTGATTTTTCACGGACGTATTTAGGTCTTCTCTTGAAATAGAATTTTAGTCGTTCATTCTGACGGTCATTGTGAAAATGTGGAAGTTGAAGTCTACTACCTCGCTTGTCGTGTTTTCGTTTTCCCGTCTATTCCTTCTTCCCTTTTGAACTGCCATCCTGTCGATGACCGGAGTCATTGGGAGGCTGCTCTCTGCCTTCTATGATTGGCTGTCACACGGGCAGTGAGATGTTAGTAGGTAATTCTGACTCTTTCCACAATTGTTCTCCCACTTGTTGAGGGAATCTGTAGAGGAAGCTTGCTTTAAGGGATCATTTCATCCTGCTCCTAACACATGATCCTTACCGGGTCTCTACTGAATATTCTGACTTAGCCAAAAGAACTCTTCCCTCTGGCTGGTTGGAACTCCAATCACCTCTAGCCTTGTATGAGTCTTGGCAACCACCTGGTTCAGTTGCCTTGTCTCTTTGTTAGAACCTGGGGCATTTTCTTAGATACAATAGGAAGCTATTGAGCAAAGACACAAGAGGATGGGTGTTTCCAAGAGCTTGTTTTCTACTTGCCTTCCTTCTTTCTGGAACCCATGGCCTTTTCATCACTTCAGCCTTCCTGAATTCCAATCTCTCTTTCCTCACACCAGGGGGACTCCCATCTTTTCTTTGGAATCTCCTCCTACCCCCACCCACAAGAACTTCTCCAGGTGAAAAGCCAAGTGAATACTGGGGCTCAGGTTTTTTTGTTTGTTTGTTTGTTTGTTTGCTTGCTTGTTTTCCTTTTCACAGGGTTCACAAATGTGTGTTCCTTTTCAATGTTTTAAAGAGTTAGATATTTATATATAGATATATCTATATATCTATATCTATATCTATATCTACTGATAGATATTTTATTTTCCAATTCCCCATGGGCTTCTGGTTGGTTTCTTTTCCTCTAACAAGGTTTGTGTTAATTTTCTAGGGGTGCTTTTAGAAGATACCACAAGTCTAGTGGCTGAAACAACAGAAGTGGATAGTGTCACAGTTCTAGAGGCTACAATGTTGGTAGGCCATGCTCCTTTTGTAGGTATTACGGAAGTATCTGTTCCAGGCCCCTCTTCCAGCTTGAAACATTACCCTGGCTTTGGACTTTTACACATGGCCTTTTCCCTAAGTGCATATCTGGTATCCCCAGTTTCCCTTCCTAGAAGGACACAAATCCTCCTGAATTAGGGGCCAAGTCTATTCAAATATGACCTTATCCTAGCTAGTTACATCCAGGGACCCTATTGCCAAATAAGTTCATGCTCCCAGGTGCTGGGGTTTAGGACTGGGATAGTTTATATGCATACACACACACACACACATATGTGTTTGTATATATATATATGTGTGTGTGTATATATATATATATATTCTTTATTTATTTATTTATTTATTTTTGGCTATTAAAACATTTTTGTTCAGAATTTCAGTCTTCCTTCCTTTCATTAGAAGGTTATTAGAATGCTTTTGTTGCCTCCTAAACAATTCAACCAACTCTACCTCCTCAATGTCCATGAAAGTTATTGTTACCTAAAGTTGTCTGCCATTTTTTAAAAAACAACTGGCATCTTTTTGGAGTTTACAGTGTTTTTGGTATTGAGTATCTGTTTATAAGCTGATGAAGGTGACTTTCATCCTACTTTTTCTTTCTGAATTTGTTTCTTTTGGGGAAAGTAAATTCTCTAGTCTTTTAAAAGAAGGACCTATAACAACGAAATGATTCTTCCTTGTAAGTGTACATTCCTTTTCCTCCTTTTGTATGTACTTTAAGTGACCAGAGATTTGGGGGCTGACAAGTTTTATCAGCATTTAAAAGAAAAAAATATATATTCAATTTAAATGAATTTAAATTAAATACATTTGATTTAAATTTAAAAACTTAAATTAAAATAAAAATTTAAAATTTAAATTAAATACATTTAAAGAAAACAATTTATTTTTTAAAAGCGATATAAAAAGGGATGAAGCAAACAAAGTGCAGGACAATGGACAAAAATTGAGGGGATCAGTCATTTCATGAAATTTCAATGGTTTCTATCCTCTAACGAAAAGATTAAATTGGTTAGATTGCATCTATACCCACAGGCACACATCATAATGATGTGATGCTTCTACTAGATACAGAATCAGCTCACCAAGGCAGAAACAAAAATCGGTAGTATTGAACACCTAAAATTGAACAACTCTTCTACCAACCTAGAAGGACATCCTAGCGAGTTTAAGAAGTGATGGAGGAAACACTGAAGGTCTAACAACTGGAAAAATGAGTGAAATTTGTATACAAAGATATTCCAAGGTAATTTCCCAAGTATTTGGATCAGGAAGTGAATAACTCGGGGTCATCAGATATAAGTTAAAAATTCAGGAAAATTCATTGGAATTCTGTGACATACTGACAAAGGTTGAAAATCCTATTGATGAGAGCACCAAAACGAGGACTTCATCTCTCCAAAGACTTTATACAGTCTCTACCCAGCCAGTCTCCACCCAGAAAGCCATCCAAGTAGACTAAGGGGAATTTTGGATCTAAATCAACGGGATGTCCAATATGTGAAGATGTTACCTGTGTTAATAGAACAGGTTCATCGATTGGCTGATCGGTATTGTAAAGTGTCAATGGACCCCACCTTGATGGAGAGATCCAATGCAATCCCAGTTCCCTATCTAGCAAGTGCCTGTGTATGGGGATAAGCCCATTCTTCTATTTCCATGGAAATGAAGAGGACTAGTCATTCCCGGGCAAATGTGAAGAAAGAAGCGAGAGCAAGAGTGAGGGAGAAAGAGAGTGAGAGGAGAATCTGATGGGTTCGGATTTCTTACAAAAGGACAAGGGGAGATGGAGAGAAGGGAGTTGAGGGAAATTAGAAGGGGAGGTGAACCATGAGAGACTATGGACTCTGAAAAACAACCTGAGGGTTTCGAAGGGGCAGGGGATGGGAGGTTGGGGGAACCAGGTGGTTGGTATTAGGGAGCGCACAGATTGCATGGAGCACTGGGTGTGGTGCATAAACAATGAATACTGTTATGCTGAAGATAAATTTTAAAAAGTAAAAAAAAAATTAAAAAAGAAGAGATTTTGCTAAGAGAGCAAAACTGGCTGACCAAAACTGAAAGAAGACATAGAAAAGAGAAACCATGGATTTTCTGGAGACTCTGAGGAGTGCAAATGAACCCTGTTTTTCAGTTTTGGCTATGATTGTGCATCTTAGTAAGCAATTTATTTAATATAAACTTAGCACTTTGCCCAACTCTCTACAAAATACAGATTGGCCAGATGGAAGAAAATAAGCTTTAGCCCCAAAATTGACAGTAATTGTTCTAAAACTATAAAGTTAATGAGTCTATAAGGATGACAATTAGCAGATGTCTCTGAAAAATAAAGTGTAAAACCCACAAAAATTCTAATTTCCTTCTATCACTGGAACAATCCCTTTTCATTTGTTGGCTATCAGCTTTAGACAGCCAGGTGGATTTGGAGAAACAGCATACACAGATTTTCCATTTTTCTAAATGCAAATATTTGGAAGTTAGAAACAGCTGAATTATCCCTAAACCATCTTTCACCCAATAAGTTTTTGGATCAAGTTAAGAAAGTGTCTGTAATCCACTACCATTTCAGTTATTTCTGTCCCTGAAGCTTTATTGAACTACGCAGATCATCTTGCATTTTAATGAAACATCAACTTATTATTGGTGCGTTCTTCTCTTTGACTCCATCATTTTTTTTACATATTTGGAAGGAACTGACTTAAATCAATGTTATCTATGCTTTTAGGTGACTTTTCTGACAAAATATAATCATGGAAAGATGTCTGTGCCAATAAAACCATCTAGGGCTTGCATGTTTTTAAGGCTCAAAATCCTTTAGGTTTGTGGATTGTGCCAATAAATTTCAAGCCACGTGGATTGATCCAGGCAAAAAAATGGTCTGTATCTTGGTCACTTTTTTTTTGTTCTTTTTTAAATATATATTTTAAGCTACAAATATTTGGGTTGGGATAGTCTTCCCTGAAGTAACTCTTATTTATAGTTGCACAGCATATGATGTTTGCACAATTAAAGCTCGTGTTATTTAAACCCCAAATGACAATATAAATGCATACTAGTAATTTTTAGTGGTATTCTCATTCTAATGTTCAGCAGTTCTTGGAGATCCTTGTTGCTGGGGCCTCAGAAGGGTAACAATGCTTCCTCATTACCAAGTACTCACTGGAGTTCAAGGCAGTGCATGGAGGTACACATGAGTGGGTATGAGCATGCATCTTCAAGGGACTGATTAATTTTGTGTGCTTAATACTCAGATAACTGGATACTTACAGAAGTGTTATTAGATGATGACCAAATAGTCTCTCCTCATTTCTTGCTGATACAATCTCAGTGCTGTTTGTGCTCCATCATTTACTCAGAAATTAGACCACAGACTAAGAATTTTAAATTAGACCTTATTGTTTCCTAATAATTCATCATGGGAAGGATGAAGGATGATGGATGAAGGATGAAGGAAGCTACCAGCCAGTAGCTAGGGATTGATCAAGTCCCACTTCTTTAAGACATCAAAATTATAGACTTCCTTTAGTACACTGGTACAAACTAAGACCTCCTTTAAGAATTGTCTTGTGGCCAGGGGAGCCTGGGTGGCTCAGGTGGTCCAATGCCCGACTCCTGATTTCAGCTCAGGTCATGATCTCAGGGTCCTGACATAAAGCCCTGCATTGGGCTCCATGCTCAATGAGGAGCCTACTTGTCCCGCTTTCTCTCTGCTTTCCCCCCCTGCTCATTCTCTCTCCCTCGCTTTCTCAGGTCAATAAATTAAAAAAAAAAAAAAGGAATTGCCTCGTGGCTAATGACAGGGAAGAAATTTGTGGTATTCAAGAAGAACAAAGGAGAAATCTATGGCAGGAGAGGAGATCAGACCCTATATTGATAATTAAGGAAACATGATTAAAAGAATGAGAATGGAGTTGGCCTACATTCGGCCCAGTAAGATATTAAGAATCAATTATTTTTTGGGACTTGAACTTTGCTGCTTCAATTATCAGCCTACAGTGATAGCTGATTATGGAGGGTCTGATTTTTCCTGATAGGGGTTGATAGAAAAACAACAATTTCCTCTATTAAAGAGGCCTTTCTTTTCTCTTGTTCTGCATTGTTCATATCTGCATGGCATACCTATGACCCTGAGATCAGCTGGCCTTTGACACAGGGGCAATGCTGAGGATGGGACAAGAACAATGGAGAGGGTCCCAATTGTAGATGTCACAGAGCTGATGAATTAATCAGGATTAGAGTCACTGTGCCTTAGGACTTCTTCCCTTAGGGGGGAACAAAAATCCTTTAATTGCTTAGGCCACTGTGAGTTGAGAGGTTTTTCACTTACAGTCAGAAACTCTCTCACCAATATATTGTTTCATCCACATGTCTTTGTTTAGTGGAAATAATACCTGTCATGTCTTATGTGTAGCAAATATGGATCAAATGAGACTAAACATTTCAGGTAGAGAAATTATTTTCTGAAGGAGTGGCTCAGGTATATGGGATTATAAGGAAGGAAACATTTACATCAAGACAGCACTGCCTTTATAGTAGACAAATGTTTCCAGGCACGTATGGCTTAGGATGAAAATATGCACTGACAGCCTAGGTTCCAGAGATTCCAGCATCAGTTCAACAGACTTAGTAAATAATAGTTTAAATAATGTTACATTTCTTTGTGGCAGAACTGCTTGGGACCTAGACTTTTCTTATATATCCTTTGACTTTCCCAAGAAGTATAATATGCTCCCTTTCTCCATTTAAAAATCAGGATATTTTATTTTCAAAGTATGCAGAAAGATAAAACTATTAGTTTCCTTTAGTGAAGAGAATGGAAATTGTCTAAAAGCACAACACCTGTTCTTATTGAGAATACTGAAATGTACATTAAAAGGAGCACCCTGTTTCCTGCTCCAGTTTCTTCTTTGGTCCTATATATAGAGAAAGGAGGTTTCTGGGGGAAGGAGGAGGTATGCCATATTCAAAAATGCAGAAAATGGGAAAAATCAGGATGGCTTTTGAGAAACTCCAGTCTCAGGATACAAAAGGATTCAACTTAACTGGAAACTGGACTTGGGAGAATCTCGTAAGGTTCTGGAATTTAAGACTTCCTCATAACCGTCCTCTTTGTTTTCTTCAAAGCAAAGCTAGTGGTGATGTGGGGATCCTGAAATACTGTGGCAGAGTTTTTTTTTTTTTTTAAGATTTTATTTATTTGACAGAGAGAGATCAAAAGTGGGCAGAGAGGCAAGCAGAGAGAGAGAGAGGAGGAGGAAGCAGGCTCCCTGCAGAGCAGAGAGCCTGATGTGGGACTCGATCCCAGGACCCCGAGATCATGACCTGAGCTGAAGGCAGAGGCTTAACCCAGTGCCACCCAGGTGTCCCACTGTGGCAGAGTTTTAAGAAAGGCAGAAACCAAGGAATAGGGAATGTGGGAGCAGCTTTGAGGAAGGCAGAAGAATAGGACGAAAGTAGGAAAACAGATGGATTCCATCTGAACAGCCAGGTTGCCTCTCAGGAGAAAAGGCTGTGTGTTTTCTGGAAGAGAAGGTATGATGTGATTTCTGAGCTTATCAGCCTTAATACAAGAGAAGATAAGAGAGAGAAGACTAGATGTCTGAGAACACATTAGGGACCTAGATGCTCTTTACCCAGAGTGTTCATCAAGAACAATCAAGGAAGGCAATAGAAAGCTCTATTATCAAGAGAAGGGTCAGTTTGTGACACAGTCACATGAAACAGACTGGGTCTGTCTAGAAGGAAGAGTGGACTTTCTAAGACCTTGGCATCTCAAAGCAGTTCTATTGCTAATAATTGTGTGACTATGTTGAGCGTAAATCTTTAGCCTTCCTGGGTCTTAGACTCTTAGATAAGAAGTCTCCAGGACTCTTTCAAACACCTAATGGTCTATGATACCCTACTTTCCTTAAAACAGACGATGGCAAGAGGATTATGAGGGGAAAACAAACAAACAAACAAAATAAAGACAAATGGCTATGGGAACACAGTTATAAAAATTGTCCTGGAGACAGAAAGATTCCTTATGCCTTTATGCAGACTAAGATTGCACTTTAATGATAGAAGCAAGAAATCATTGAGGCTGCTGTATGCTTGATGAAACAATTGGGGCTGCACAAAAGCCCTTCACTTTCAGGTAGATCAGAAGTTCCCACAGACTTCCACATATAAACACACATTTCCGTGTGTGTGTGTGTGCGTGTATGTGTGTGTGTGTGTGTGTTTGGACAAGGCAACCTTGGAATTTAAAGCTGTCATCCCATTTACCTTCCTGTTCTTATCATGGAGGTAAAAAATGAAGAGATTGTTCAAGGCCAGAGAAAGGGAAGAAAATCAACTAATATATGTGCCTATCTTTGAGATACGACACAGCTTTAGATGTTGGTCGGTGACTGAACCAGGAATTAAAAGGGTGGATGGAAGAATGTCAAATCACTCCATTTTGTCTGAAAAAAGGAGGAAAATTGTGAGTGCAGAGCAGAGGTTCCTGCTGTGGCCTTCCTTGAAACCTCTTCTGTTGCTCTCATTGAGATTTCAATAAAGATTTCATTGTTTTTAATTGTGGTAAGAACGTTTATCATGAGATCTATCCTCAGCACATTATTGAGTATACACTATGGTACTGTAAATGATAGGCATGATGTTGTACAGCAGATTTCTGGACTTATTCATCTTACGTAACTGAAACTTTACACCTTTTGATTAATTCCCAATATCCCCTTCCACCCATCTCCTGGCAACTACCTTCCCCCTCTGCTTCTATATGGTGTTTAATTTGGGGGGTGGTGTGGTGGTGTTAAACTTCTAACTTGCTTCAGTTTTCTCTTCCCTTGACGTTTTTACTTACAAGAGCCAATGCATTCATTTGGTCTAGGTTTAAGGCCATTTGCTTCTGAAAGATTCCTTACTGGACAGGCCCTTTAAAGCCTCTGCAAGGGTCCTTTAGGACCACTTAAAATCTCATTAGCCGCTCTCAGAGTTGCTCATTCAACCTCCCTGCCTGGGCTTCTGTCTCACATTCCATGTGGACACCAGAAAGTCCCCTGGAGATCTTCGCCATCAGGCAGTTATCACTTCTGTGCCTTTTCTTACTTTTTCTCTGGGACAACAGTGCCCTTTACCTCTCATCATCACCCTACCTCTTCATCTTCACATTCCAGCTAGTGCATTGTCTGGCAGGACACTGAGAGCTGGACTGGCTGCTGTCCACTGAGTTCAAAATGAGCTCTGTAAACCCTCATGGGACCTCATTCTGTGTAACTTGTGTGCTCTATTGATCTGCCCTGGAAAGTGCCTTCACAGAGAACAGGATCCTTGCCTTTCCTCAGAGCCCCATGTAGGGCTAGGGACTGGGCAGGCATCCAGTAGGGAATACTCAGTCAAAGTCTGTGTGCTGTTCTGTGTTGTTGCCTTATTTTTATGCCATTTGCCATTCTGGTTTGAACACCATATCCCACCCATAGCCTGATCGTCTGTAAGTAGTCAACACTTGATTCGTAGTTTTCATAATGGATGGTTAAGGAATATGTCTCTTTGAAAACCACTCCTCCCACTATCTTCCTCTTTATCTTTTCCTGTTTTCTTTTAAGCTTTATTGAGGTATAATTGACAAAACTGTAAGATATTAAATGTGAAGATTTGGTATATGTAAACATTGTGAAAGGGTTTCCCCCACTAAGTTAACTAATCCATCACCTCCCTTATTTACCCTTTTTTTCTTGCTGAGAACTTTTAAGCTCTACTTTCCCTGAAAATTTCAATTATACAATACAATGTTATCATAGTCATATTATATATATTATATATATTATATATTAGATCCTCAGACCTTAATCATTCTATAACTGAAAGTTTGTGGCCTTTTACCAACCTCTCCTTATTTCCCCACCCCCACCCCAGCAATCACTTCTCTCCTCTTTTTCTATGAATTCAAGTTTTTTTTTAAGATTTCACATATAAGTGATACCATGTAGTATTTATCTTTCTCTGTATAGCTTATTTCACATAGCACAATGCCCTCTAGTCTCATCTATGTTGTCACAAATTACAGGATTTCTTTCTTTTTTAAGGCTGGATAATTTCCTATTGTATATATATGGCACATTTTCTTTCCATTTATGAGTTGGCAGACACTTAGGTTGTTTCCATACCTTGGGTGTTGTAAGTAATACTGCTATGAACTTGGCAGCAAATATGTAACTCCTTGACATAATTGTACTGTTTCCTTTGGATATATACCCAGAAGTGGGATTACTGGATTATATAGTACTGTGTTTAATTTCTTAGGAACCTCCTGCTTCCCTCCCTCTCTCTGTCTGCCTCTCTGCCTACTTGTGATCTCTGTCTGTCAAATAAATAAATAAAATTTTAAAAAATAAAAAGAAGAAAGACAGGAAGGAGAAAAGGAAGGAAGGAAACAGTGAAGAGAAGAAAACAAACAAACAAAAACCTCCATCTGGTTCTACATAGTAAGTTACAGCTATGAAACACTTTTTTTCCCTATCATTGTTTTCAGTTGTGCTCAGTCAAGTCCCTTTTCTTTTCCCTTAACATCTTGGCCATTATCAATACTCAATCTAGTTGAAAATGCATCTCTTCCCCCACTTCCAGAACAGGCTTCAGCTGGGATGTTCACTGCTTACAATATGTGTGAGTGTGTGTGGCTGTATGGGTGAATGTTTCTGGGACACATCTTCTGCCCTTTGCTGCAAAGTGTTCTTCTTCTGTGTTGATGCTGTTGGGGAAGAGAGTGAAAGAAAATAGTGAATATGACCAAACTTACCCAACTCTTGTTGTGGTCCTCATTTTGTCAATAGTCATCTCTTCTCTGACCAGCTGTGCCCAGGTGTCAGGACTATGGCACCAGCCAGGTCATGCTGGCTCTTGTGGACACAAGGGTGAGTTCCTTGGAAGTCACTGCAAGGCCTCCCAGCTGCATAGCTCTCCAGAGGAAAGCTGGATATATCTTTTTATTTTATATCCTTCCCCCAGAAGTATATCCCCGAAGTTTTTACTCTTAGGCCCTAGGTGGAGTGTCAACATGCTGGCTCAAACACAACTACATTTCATGGGATCCCATGGATACATCATCCTTCCTCCTTCTCCTCCTAATTCTCCTATCCTTTTCATACAGGCTTAGGCTAGTCTACCAACTAAGCATGTATCCAAATGGGAAATAAACTGCAGTGTCCCTTTTTGATGGCATCTTTCAATCTTTGTAAGAGATTCTCTTGGAGTGCCATATCCGCACACCCCTCACACTTTAGAGAAAGAATGAAATAAACTTCGAAGACTAGTAGATAATTCCTCATGAGGCCAAAGCCAAAGAAACTAAAGACTCCCTCTTCTCTCTCCATGCCTGAGTCTTTAGGTATAAATAGACAGATGGATAGATGAGAAATAATAAATAATTGATTTTTTTTTCAAATACACATGATTAATGAGGGGTAGATAAAGGATACATAGATGATTAGTTATTAGATGATAGATGCAGACAGTTGGTTCAATAGACTTTGTTCCCTTTAATTAAGCCCTGAAGAAATAAGTCTGGTCCCATCGTTGAGGAAAATTTTTACTAATCCATGCTCTAGAATCAAATTCTAGGCAATAGGGAGATTTCCTGTCAACATTCCACTATACTTTTTTCTCGTTATTCCAAATAAGAAGAGTGAGGATTTATCATTTCTCCCTTGCTCACTGAAAAAGATGAAATTTTAATTGTTTTTTACTTTAGCATATATGTGAAATTAGGACTGTGCTTAGTGACAAAGTGGTACAAAAAAATAGAAGTTTATAGGAAGTGACCTCAAGGAACTTGCAATCTTAGGAACACTTAATTGACATATATAAAGTGTTAAGTGATAATAGGAAGCAGTCTCTGATTAAGTGTCTAAAATAAATGGTTCTAGGAGTAATGGCTATCAGATAAAGACAATAATAAAGTCTCTGCAGGTTGAAATAACAAGTGAAGCATAAGCCTTGATTTAGACTTTATGGCATGTTTAGAAAGGTATAAATTCCAAATAATGGGGGAGCCAAGATTCAAGTGCTGCTGATTTCCTGGCACTACGGAATTATCAGAGTCCAGTGACTTATTCAAATATTGTTTATATTTGTTTATTGTTTATTTCTATCCTTTATTTAGGAGGCCCAACTCCAGAACACCTAAGCAGTGAAAATGGTTTTTAAAGGATTTTATGAATGATTACCAACAATACTGCTTTTAAACATGATTTGTTATATAGTTCGTGGTGTGGTAATCTGAACTATGCACCTTTTGATGATATTGCAGGAAGCCCATCCCAAGGCTGCAGACAGGTTTCTGAGGATCAAAATTTATTACCACAAAGCTGTTAAGCTTTCATACAATTTGGTGAGTAGCAACTGCTTTAAATTGTTGAATTTTGGAAAAAGTGTTAATCCACATAATGAGAAGAAATGCACTGATACAGTGCACCCACAAGATGCGAGGGCTATTATGAGTCTGTTTTAATCAGATGCTCGATGAAGTCAGGTCCCAGGTATGCAGAACAAAAGATCTTTCTTCTTAATTGGTAACCAGCTCCAGTAGCTATTTATATCAAAATTTTCAAAGGTATGTTGAGTTTGAGGAGTTCTTTATAGATCCTGGATGTCAGCCCTTTGTCTGTAGTGCCATTTGGGAATATCTTCTCCCATTCTATGGGCTGCCTCTTTGTTTTGTTGACTGTTTCCTTTGCTAGGCAATAAGAAGCCTTTGATCTTGAAAAAATCCCAAAACTTCATTTTCACTTTTGTTTCCTTTGCCTTTGGAGACATATCTTGAAAGAAGTTGCTGTGGCTGATGTCAAAGAGGTTACTGCCTATGTTCTCCTCTAGGATTTTGATAGATTCCTCCTTCATGTTGAGGTCTTTTATCCATTTCAATTTTATCTTTGTGTATGGTGTAAGAGAATGGTCGAGTTTCCTTCTTCTACACATAGCTGTCCAATTTCCACAGCACCATTTACTGAAGACACTGTCATTTTTCCACTGTATATTTTTTCCTGCTTTGTCGAAGATTATTTGCCCATAGAGTTGAGGGTCCATATCTGGGCTCTCTACTCTGTTCCACTGGCCTATGTGTCTGTTTTTATGCCATGCTGTCTTGTTGATCACAGCTTTGTTGTAGAACTTGAAACCAGGCAATGTGATGCCCCTAGTTTTGTTTTTCTTTTTCAACATTTCCTTAGCAAATCAGAGTCTCTTCTGGTTCCATACACATTTTAGGATTGTTTGTTCCAGCTCTTTGAAAAACGCACGTGAAATTTTGATTGGGATGGCACTGAAGGTGTAGATTGCTCTAGGCAGTATAAACATTTTAACTACGTTTATTCTTCCAATCCAAGAGCATGGAATGGTCTTCCATCTTTTTGTGTCTTCTTTGATTTCTTTCATGAGTGTTCTGTAGTTCCTCAAGTACAGATCCTTTACCTCTTTGGTTAGCTTTATTCCCAAGTATCTTATGGTTCTTGGTGCTAGAGTAAATGGAATTGATTCTCTAATTTCCCTTTCTGTGTTTTCATTGTTAGTGTATAAGAAAGCCACTGATTTCTGTACATTGACTTTGTATCCTGCCACGTTACTGAATTGCTGTATGAGTTCTAGTAGTTCGGGGGTGCAGTCTTTTGGGTTTTCCATAAAAAGTACCATGTTATCTGCGAAGAGAGAGAGAGTTCGACTTCTTTGCCAATTTGAATACCTTTTATTTCTCTATGTTGTCTAATTGCTGTTGCTAGGACTTCTAATACTATATTGAACAAGAGTGATGAGAGTGGGCATACTTGTGTTCCTGATCTCAAAAGGAAGGTTGTGAGCTTTTCCCATTGAGGATGATATTTGCTGTGGATTTTTTTTTAAAGATTTTTTTTATTTATTTGACAGACAGAGATCACAAGCAGGCAGAGAGACTGGGAGAGAAGCAGCCTCCCTGCTGAGCAGAGAGCCCTATTCAGGGCTCGATCCCAAGACCCTGGGATCATGACTTGAGATGAAGGCAGAGGCTTTAACCCACTGAGCCACCCAGGCACCCTAGCTGTGGGTTTTTCATAGATAGATTTTGAGAAGTTGAGGAAAGTTCCCTCTATCCCTATACTTTGAAGCATTTTAATTAGGAATGGATGCTGTATCTTGTCAAATCCTTCTTCTGCCTCAATTAAGAGAGCCATGTCAAAAAATGGGCAGAAAGTATGAACAGACACTTTTCCAAGGAAGACATACAAATGGCTAACAGACATATGAAAAAAATGTTCATCATCATTAGCCATCAGGGATATTCAAATCAAAACCACCAGTTAGAATGGCCAAAATTAATAAGACAGTAAACAACAAGTATTGTAGAGGATGTGGAAAAGGGGAACACTCTTACACTGTTGGTGGGAATCCAAGTTGGTGCAGCCACTTTGGAAAACAGTGTGGAGATTCCTTAAGAAATCAAAAATAGAGCTACCCTATGACCTTGCAATTGTACTACTGGGTATTTACCACAAAGATACAGATGTAGTGAAAAGAAGGGCCATCTGTACCCCAATGTTCATAGCAGCAATGGCCACAGTGGCCAAACTGCGGAAAGCACCAATATGTCCTTCAACAGATGAATAGATAAAGAAAATATGGTCTATATATACCATGGAGTGTTATTCCTCTAACAGAAAGGAGGAATACCCAGCTTTTGTATCAATATGGAAGGGACTGGAAGAGATTATGCTGAGTGAAATAAGTCAAAAAGAGAGAGTCAATTATCCTACGGATTCACTTACTTGTGGAGCATAGGGAATAACATGGAGGACACTGGGAGATGGAGAGGAGAAGTGAGTTGGGGGGAAATCAGAAGGGGAGACAAACTATGATAGACTCTGGACTCTGAGAAACAAACTGAGGATTTGGGTGGTGGTGGTAGGGGTTGTTGTGAGCCCGGTGACAGGTATTATGGAGGGCATAGATTGCATGGAGCACTGGGTGTGGTGCATAAACAACGAATTTTGGAACACCAAAAAAAAAAATTAAATTTTTTTTTTCAAAGGTAAATGCCTTCTGTTGCTCATTTATATAGTGAGGTGCCAGGAATGACCAGTACTTACCATGTGCCAAATGTGGGAACATGTAAATAAATTTCTGAAGTGTTGGGTGGAAAATAATTGTCAAATACTTCCCTATATAATTATATTACTATATTTGTCAACAAAGCAGTTGGCATATGGGCAATATTTGACACACTTGTCAACCTCTCCGAGGTTCTAGGATCCTTACTCCAGGACCCTTTCATCCTGAATATGATCTAGAAGCCATTTTTACAGAACCTTATAGAATCACCAAAAGACACATGAAAAAATGTTCTACATCCCTTGTCATCAGTGAAATACAAATCAAAACCTCAATGAGATACCACTTTACACCAGTTAGAATGGCTAAAATTAACAAGACAGGAAAAAACAAATGTTGGGAAGGATGTGGGAAAAGCGGAACACTCTTACACCATTGGTGGGAATGCAAGCTGGTACAGCCACTCTGAAAAACAGTATGGATGTTCCTCAAGAACTTAAAAATAGGGACACCTGGGTGGTTCATGTGGTTAAGTGTCTGCCTTCAGCTTAGATCATGATCCCAGGAACCTGGGATCAAATCCCACATCAGGCTCATGCTCAGTGGGGAGGCTGCTTCTCTCTCTCCCTGTTCTGCCTGTTCTGCCTGCAGCTCTCCCTGCTTCTGTTCTCTCTCTAAAAAATAAATTAATTGTCTTAAAAAAAAAGAAGTTAAAAATAGAGCTACCCTATGACCCAGCAATTGCACTACTTGGTATTTACCCCAACCATACAGATGTAGTGGGGGAAAAAAAGGTGACATCTGCACCCCAGTGTTCATAGCAGCAATGTCCACAATAGCCAAACTGTCGAAGGAGACAAGATACTCTTCAGCAGATGAACGGATTAAGAAGATGTGATACATCTATACAATGGATTATTCTTCAGCCATCAGAAAGGATGAAGACCTAGAATTTACACTGATGTGGATGGAACTGGAGGGTATGATACTAAGTTAAATAAGTCAGGGAAAGATAATTATCATATGGTTTCATTCATCTGTGGACTATAAGAAATAATGCAGAGGATCATAGGGGAAGGGAGGGAAAACTGAATGGGAAGAAATCAGAGAGCAAGACAAACCAAGAGAGATTCATGACTCTGGGAAACAAACTGGAGGTTGCTGAAGGGGAGGTTGGTGGGGGGATGCAGTAACGGTGGTGGGCATTAAGGAGGGCACATGATGTAATGAGCAATGGGGGTTACATGCAAATGCTAAATCATTGAACACTACATCTGAAACTGATGATGGCTACTTGAATTTAAATTAAGAAAAATAGAGATTGAAAAGAAACTCCTCATCAGCAAGAAAGGGAGTTTGAAACATCAGAAGAAACTATGTTGGGATTTGGCATTTTAAGTGGGAAATGTGATTAACTTTGATTTTGGAGGACATAAACTTAGTGTACAAATAATATAAAAACAGGCAGGCAAGGGAGGAGTCAAGATGGTGGAGAAGTAGCAAGCTGAGGTAATATTAGGTAGCAGGAGATCAGCTAGATAGCTTATCAAACCATTCCAAACACCTACAAATCCAACAGGTGATCAAAGAGAAGAGCAGCAATTTTAGAAACAGAAAATTGACCACTTTCTGAAAGGTATGACCAACAGAGAAGTGAATCCAAAGTGATGGGAGGATAGCTGTGGGGGGGAGGGTCCAGCTCCCTGCAAGTGGAAGAGCAATGGAGCACAAAATCAGGACTTTTAAGAGTCTGCTCCACTGAGGGACATCACTCCAGAGACTAAGCCAGGGTGAAGACCATACTGGGAGAGCGTGTTCTCAGTTCCCATGGGGTCACAGAAGGATCGGGAGTGTCTGAGTGTCACAGAGCTTGCAGGTATTAGAGCGGGGAAGCCGGCTACAGAGACAGAACTGAGAAGTGAGCTCTCAACTTGGGCATAACTTAAATTGTGATCCATGGCACAGGCCACCGCTTGGTGAGCAGGGACCAGACAAGATCTGGGGAGGCCCCCCTAGAAGAGCGCAGGGATCTGCGGGGTTTGGAGACTCCATGCGGAGCTGTGTGCCAGAGACAGAGATGCTTGGTAACAGGCTGGGTGAGCTCGGACTGCTGGCTGGAGGTCAGGGAGATGGGAGTGATTGAGTGCTTTTCTCTGAGTGTGCTCTGAGGAGTGGGGCCCTGAGCTCTCAGCTCCTCTGGGCCAGAGATTGGGAGGCCACCATTTTCATTCCCATCCTCCAGAGCTCTACAGAAAGCATTCAGGAAACAAAAGTTCCTGAAAGCGAACCGAGCTTATTACTTAGCCCAGACCCTGGTAAGGGCGGTGCAATTCTTCCTCAAGCAAAGACACTTGAGAATCACTACAATAGGCCCCTCACCCAGAAGATCAAGCCAAGACCAAGTTCACTTACCAAGGAGAAGAGCAGAATCCCAGAGGAGGAGAAAGCAAAGCATGGAATTCATGGCTTTTTCCCCATGAATCTTTAGTCTTGCAAAGTTAATTTATTTTATTTTATTTTTTCCTTCTGCTAATTTTTTTAACATTTACTCTTTCCTCTTTTAACATTTTTAAGTAGTTTATCTTAACAATACCTTTCATTTTAAAAAAAAATCTTTTTTGAACCTTCATTATTATAGTCATATTTTATCCTTCATTGTATCTAACTTTATTTTTTGTATACATATAGGGTTATTTTTTCCAAAAAATTTTGGGATAGAACTTCTTCTAATAGATCAAAATATACCCTAAATCTAGCACAGGGCTTTGTTCTAGTCTTGGGCCTGAGCAAATTCTCCCAATCAACTTAACTTACCAACTCTTTTTAGAAATTTAAAAAAAAATCATCTTTATAGTCCTATTCCATCCCTTCATCATGTTTACTCTTATTTATGTTTTCCATTTTTTTTTTTAATTTTAGGAGGTAGTTTCTTCAAAGAGACCAAAATACTCCCAATATTAAGTGGGTGACCCTGTTCTAATCACCAGTCTAATGTATATATTTTCTTTTTTATATTTTGTCTTTATTTTTTTGTCCTGAATTTCTTCTTACCCCCTTTCTTCCCCCCATGATTTGGGGTCTCTTCTGATTTGGTCAAAGCACATTTACCTGGGGTCTTTGCCACACTTTTAGTATTTTATGCATTCCTTCATATATTCTTATCTGGATAAAATGGCATGGTGGAAAAACTCATCACAAAAAAAGAACAAGAGACAGTACTGGAGTCTAGGGACCTAATCTATACAGACATTGGTAATATGTTAGATCTAGAGTTCAGAATGATGATTCTCAAGGTGCTAGCTGGGCTCAAAAAAAGCATGGAAGATATTAGAGAAACCCTGTCTGGAGAAACCAAAGCTCTTTATGGAGTAATAAAAGAACTAAAATCTAACCAAGTTGAAATCAAAAAAGCTATTAATGAGGTGCAATACAAAATGGAGGCTCTTACTGCTAGGATAAATGAGGCAGAAGAGAGAATTGGTGATATAGAAGACCAAATGGTGGAGAATAAAGAAGCTGAGCAAAAGAGAGACAAACAACTACTGGACCACAAGGGGAGAATTCGAGAGGTAAGTGATACCATAAGATGAAACAACATTAGAATAATTGGGATTCCAGAAGAAGAAGAAAGAGAGAGGGGAGGAGAAGGTATTTTCAAAAGAATTATTGTAGAGAGTTTCCCTAATATGGCAAAGGGAACAAACATCAAAAGCCAGGAGGTTCAGAGAACCCCCCTCAAAATCAATAAGAATAGGTCCACACCCCGTCATCTAATAGTAAAATTTACAAGTCTTAGCAACCGAGAGAAAATCCTGAAAGCACTTTGGGACAATAAGTCAGTAGCTTACAATGATTAAAAATATTAGATTGGCAGCGCACTTATCCACAGAGACCTGGCAGGCCAGAAAGAACTGGCATGATATATTCAGAGCACTAAACAAGAAGAACATGCAGCCAAGAAAACTATATCTAGCTAGGCTATCATTGAAAATAGGAGGAGAGATAAAAAGATTTCAGGACAAATAAAAACTAAAAGAATTTGTAAACACTAAACCATCTCTACAGGCAAAGTTGAAAGAGGTCCTCTAAGCAAAGAAAGAGCCTAAAAGTAGTAGTTCAGAAAGGAACAGAGACAATATACAGTAATAGTCACCTTACAGACAATACAGTGGCACTAAATTCATATCTCTCAAAAGTTACCCTGAATGTAAATGGGCTAAGTACCCCAATCAAAAGACACAGGGCATCAGAATGGATAAAAAACAAAACCCATCAATATGCTGTCTACAGGAAACTCATTTTAGACCCAAAGTCACCTCCAATTTTAAAGTGAGGGTGTGGAAAACAATTTACCATGCTAATGGACATCAAAAGAAAGCTGGGGGGACGCCTGGGTGGCTCAGTTGGTTAAGCAGCTGCCTTCGGCTCAGGTCATGATCCCAGCGTCCTGGGATCGAGTCCCACATTGGGCTCCTTGCTCATCAGGGAGCCTGCTTCTCCCTCTGCCTCTGCCTGCCATTCTGTCTGCCTGTGCTTGCTCTCTCTCCCTCTTTCTCTCTGACAAATGAATAAATAAAATCTTAAAAAAAAAAAGAAAAAGAAAGCTGGGGTGGCAATCCTTATATCTGATCCATTAGATTTTAAGCCAAAGACAATAATAAGAGAAGAGGAAGGACACTATATCATACTCAAAGTGTCTCTCCAACAAGGAGATCTAACAATTTTAAGTATCTATGCTCAACATGGGAGCAGTCAACTATATAAACCAATTAGTAAACAAAATCAAAGAAACACATCGACATAATACAATAATAGTAAGGGACTTTAATACTACCCTTACTGAAATGGACAGAGCATCCAAGCAAAAGACCAACAAGGAAATAAAGGCCTTAAATGACACACTGGACCACATGGACATCACAGATATATTCAGAACATTCCATCCCAAAGCAACAGAATACACAATGTTTAGTGCACATGGAACATTCGCCAGAATAGATCACATCCTGGGTCATAAACCAGGTCTCAACCAGGATCAAAAGATTGGGATCATTCCTTGCATATTTTCAGACCACAGTGCTCTGAAGCTAGAACTCAATCACAAGAGGAAATTTGGAAGGAACCCAAATACATAGAGACAAAAGAGCATTCTTCTAAAGAACGAATGGGTCAATTGGGAAATTAAAGAAAAATTTAAAAAAAATTTCATGGAAACAAATGATAATGAAAACAAAATGTTTCAAAATCTGTGGGACATAAAAAAAGCAGTCCTGAGAGTAAAATACATAGCAATACAAGACTTTGTCAAGAAACAAGAAAGGTTGAGAGGTCTCAAATACACAACCTAGCCCTACACCTAAAGGAGCTGGAGAAAGAACAGCAAAGGAAACCTAAACCCAGCAGGAGAAGAGAAATAATAAAGATCAGAGCAGAAATCAATGAAATAGAAACAAAACCAAACAAACGAAAAACAATAGAACAAATCAAGGAAACTAGGAGCTGGTTCTTAGAAAGAATTAATAAGATTGATAAGCCCCTGGCCAGACTTATCAAAAAGAAAAGAGAAAGGACCCAAATTAATAAAATCATGAATGAAAGAGGAAAGATTACAACCAACACCAAAGAAATGCAAACAGTTATAAGAACATATTATGAGCAACTATATGGCAGCAAATTTGACAATCTGGAAAAAATGGATGCATTCCTAAAGACATATAAACTACCACAGCTGAACCAGGAAGAAATCGAAAACCTGAATAGACCCATAACCTGTAAGGAGATTGAAGCAGTCATCAAAAATCTACCTGGGTGGCTCAGTGGGTTAAGCCTCTGCCTTCAGCTCAGGTCATTATCTCAGAGTCCTGGGATGGAGCCCCACATCAGGCTCCCTGCTCAGTGGGGAGCCTGCTTCCTCCTCCTCTCTCTCTGCCTGCCTCTCTGCCTACTTGTGATCTCTCTCTCTCTGTCAAATATGTAAATAAAATCTTTAAAAAATATATCCGAGCAAACAAGAGTCCAGGGCCAGGCGGCTTCCCAGGGGAATTCTACCTAGCATTTAAAGAAGAATTAATACCTGTTTTCCGGAAACTGTTCCAAAAAATAGAAATGGAAGAAAAAATTCCAAGCTCATTTTATGAAGCCAGCATTACCTTGATCCAAAAACCAGACAAGGATCCCATCAAAAAAGAGAATTACAGACCAATATCCTTGATGAACACAGATGTGGGAATTTTCACCAAAATACTACCCAATGGGATCCAAAAGTATATTAAAAGGATTATTCACCACAACAAAGTGGGACTTATTCCAGGGCTGCAAGGTTGGTTCAACATCTACAAATCAATCAATGGGATACACTACATTAATAAAAGAAAGAACAAGAACCATATGATACTCTCAATACATGTTGGAAAAGCATTTGACAAAGTACAGCATCCTTTCCTGATCAAAACTCTTCAAAGTGTAGGGGTAGAGGATACATACCTCAATATCATAAAAACCATCTATGAAAAACCCACCATGAATATCATTCTTAATGGAGAAAAACTGAGAGCTTTTCCGGTGAGGTCAGGAACACAACAGGATGTCCGATATCACCATTGCATATCAACATAGTACTAGAAATCTTAGCCTTAGCAATCAGACAACAAAAAGAAATGAAAGGCATCCAAATTGGCAAAGAAGAAGTCAAACTATCATGATTTGCAGATGATATGATACTATATGTGGAAAATCCAAAAGACTCCACTCCAAATCTGCCAGAACTTGTACAGGAATTCAATGAAGTGTCAGGATATCAAATCAATGCACAGAAATCAATTGCATGTCTTTACACCAACAACAAGACAGAAGAAAGAGAAATTAAGGAGGCAATCCCATTTACAATTGCACCCAAAACTATAAGATACCTAGGAATAAACCTAACCAAAGAGGCAAAGTATCTATACTCAGAAAACTATAAAGGACTCATAAAAGAAATTGAGGAAGACACAAAGAAATGGAAAAATGTCCCATGCTCATGGATTGGAAAAACAAATATTATGACAATGTCTATGCTACCTAAAGCAATCTACACATTCAATGCAATCCCTATCAAAATCCCATCCACTTTTTTCAAAGAAATGGAACAAATAATCCCAAAATTTATATGGAACTAGAAAAGACCTCAAATAGCCAGAGGAATGTTGAAAATGAAAGCCAAAGTTGGTGGCATCACAATTCCAGACTTCAAGCTCTATTACAAAGCTGTCATCATTAAGACAGTATGGTACCAGCACAAAAACAGAAACATAGATCAGTGGAACAGAATGGAGAACCTAGGAATCGACCCTCAATTCTTTGGTCACTTAATCTTTGACAAAGCAGGAAAGAACATCCAATGGAAAGAAAGATTGTCTCTTCAACAAATGGTGTTGGGAAAATTGGACAGCCACATGCAGAAAAATGAAACTGGACCATTTTCTTATACTACACACGAAAATAGACTTAAAATGGATGTAGGACAAAATGGGAGAAAGGAATCCATCAAAATCCTTGAGGAGAACACAGGCAGCAACCTCTTTGACCTCAGCCACAGCAACTTCTTCCTAGGAACATCACCAAAGGCAAGGGAAGCAAGGGCAAAAATGAACTATTGGGACTTCATCAAGATAAACAGCTTTTGCACAGCAAAGAAACAGTTGAAAAAAACAAAAGACAACTTACAGAATGGGAGAAGATATTTGCAAATGACATATCAGACAAAGGGCTAGTATCAAAAATCTATAAAGGGCTCAACAAACTCAACACCCAAAGAACAAATAATCCAATCAAGAAACGGGCAGAGGACATGAACAGACATTTCTGCAAAGACATCCAGATGGGTAACAGACACATGAAAAAGTACTCCACGTCACTCGGCATCAGGGAAATACAAATCAAAACCACAATGACATACAACTTCACATCAGTCAGAATGGCTAAAATTAACCAATCAGGAAATGACAGATGCTGGCGAGGATGCGGAGAAAGGGGAACCCTCTTACACTGTTGGTGGGAATGGAAGTTGGTGCAACCACTCTGGAAAACAGCATTGAAGTTCCTCAAAAAGTTGAAAACAGAGCTACCTTATGACCCAGCAATTGCACTACTAGGTATTTACCCTAAAAATACAAATGTAGTGATCAAAAGGGCATGTGTATCTGTATGTTTATAGCAGCAATGTCCATAATAGCCAAACTACGGAAATAACCTAGATGTTTATCAACAGATGAATGGATAATACACACACACACTGGAATACTATGCAGCCATCAAAAGAAATGAAATCTTGCCATTTGCGATGACATCGATGGAACTAGAGGATATGGTGCTTAGTATTGTGCTTAGTGAAATAAGTCATTCAGAGAAAGACAATTATCTTATGATATCCCTGGTATGAGGAAGTGGAGAGGCAACGTAGGGGGGTTGGGGGGTAGGAAAAGAATAAATGAAACAAGATGAAATTGGGAGGGAGGCAAACCATAAGAGACTCTTAACCTCACAAAACAAACTGAGGGTTGCCAGGGAGAGGGGGGGAGGGAGAGGGTGGTTGGTTATGGACATTGGGGAGGGTATGTGTTATGGTGAGTTCTGTTATGGTGAGTGCTGTGAAGTGTGTAAACCTGATGATTCACAGACTGTACCCCTGGGACTAATGATACATTATATGTTAATAAAAAATTTAAAAAATAATTAAAAATTTAAAAAATGAAAAATAAGGATGCTCGGAGTCAAGATGGCGGAGAAGTAGCAGGCTGAGACTACTTCGGGTAGCGGGAGATCAGCTAAATAGCTTATCTAAAGATTGCAAACACCTACAAATCCAACGGGAGATTGAAGAGAAGAAGAACAGCAATTCTAGAAACAGAAAATCAACCACTATCTGAAAGGTAGGACTGGCAGAAAAGTGAATCCAAAGCGACGGGAAGATAGAACGCGGGGGGAGGGGCCGGCTCCCGGCGAGCGGCAGAACAACGGAGCAACGGAGCAAAATCAGGACTTTTAAAAGTCTGTTCCGCTGAGGGACATCGCTCCAGAGGCTTAACTGGGGTGAATCCCAGGCGGTGTCAGCGCGGCCTCAGGTCCCGCAGGGTCGCAGAAGGATCGGGGGTGTCTGAGTGTCTCAGAGCTTACTGGTATTGGAGCGGGGAAGCCAGCTACAGAGAGCCGAGGAGTTACTCTCAGATCGGGGTTGCCTTAAACCGGTCGCAGGCTCGGTCAGCTCGGAGCACGGCCGGAGGCCAGGGTGACGGGAGTCATTGGGCGCTGTTCTCTGAGGGCGCACTGAGGAGTGGTGCCCCGGGCTCTCGGCTCCTCCGGGCTGGAGACCGGGAGGCCGCCATCTTCATTCCCGTCCTCTGGAACTCTACGGAAAGCGCTCAGGGAACAAAAGCTCCTGAAAGAAAACCCGAGCGGATTACTCAGCCCGGCCCCGGGTAAGGGCGGTGCAACTCCGCCTGGGGCAAAGACGCTTGAGAATCACTACAACAGGACCCTCCCCCAGAAGATCAATGGGAAACCCAGCCAGGACCAAGTTCACATACCGAGGAGTGCAGTTTCAATACCAAGGAGAGCGGCGGAATTCCAAGGAGAAGAAAGCAAAGCACGGAACTCATGGCTTTCTCCCCATGATTTTTTAGCCTTGCAGTTAATTTAATTTTTTTTTTCTTTTTCAGTTTTTTTTCTCTTCTTCTGCTAAATTTTTTTAACTTTTACCGTTTTCTTTTTTAACGTTTTTTAAATAGTTTATCTAATATATATATATTTTTTTCCTCTTTTTATATTTTTTCTTTATTGGCTTTCTTTTTTAAATAGTTTCTTTTTTTTTTTTCTTTTTGAACCCCTTTTTATCTCCTTTCTCCCCCCTCACAATTTGGGATCTCTTCTGATTTGGCTAAAGCATATTTTCCTGGGTTTGTTGCCACCCTATTAGTATTTTATTTGCTCCTTCATAAACTCTTATCTGGACAAAATGACAAGGCGGAAAAATTCACAACAAAAAAAAGAACAAGAGGCAGTACCAAAGGCTAGGGACCTAATCAATACAGACATTGGTAATATGTCAGATATAGAATTCAGAATGACGATTCTCAAGGTTCTAGCCGGGCTTGAAAAAGGCATGGAAGATATTAAAGCAACCCTCTCGGGAGATACAAAAGCCCTTTCTGGAGAAATAAAAGAACTAAAATCTAACCAAGTTGAAATCAAAAAGGCTATTAATGAGGTGCAATCAAAAATGGAGGCTCTCACTGCTAGGATAAATGAGGCAGAAGAAAGAATTAGCGATATAGAAGACCAAATGACAGAGAATAAAGAAGCTGAGCAAAAGAGGGACAAACAGCTACTGGACCACGAGGGGAGAATTCGAGAGATAAGTGACACCATAAGACGAAACAACATTAGAATAATTGGGATTCCAGAAGAAGAGGAAACAGAGAGGGGAGCAGAAGGTATGTTGGAGAGAATTATTGGAGAGAATTTCCCCAATATGGCAAAGGGAACAGGCATCAAAATTCAAGAGGTTCAGAGAACCCCCCTCAAAATCAATAAGAATAGGTCCACACCCCGTCACCTAATAGTAAAATTTACAAGTCTTAGTGACAAAGAAAAGATTCTGAAAGCAGCCCGGGAAAAGAAGTCTGTCACGTACAATGGTAAAAATATTAGATTAGCAGCAGACTTATCCACAGAGACCTGGCAGGCCAGAAAGAGCTGGCATGATATATTCAGAGTACTAAATGAGAAAAACATGCAGCCAAGAATACTATATCCAGCTAGGCTATCATTGAAAATAGAAGGAGAGATTAAAAGCTTCCAGGACAAACAAAAACTGAAAGAATTTGCAAACACCAAACCAGCTCTACAGGAAATATTGAAAGAGGTCCTCTAAGCAAAGAGAGACCCTCAAAGTAGTAGATCAGAAAGAAACAGAGACAATATACAATAACAGTCACCTTACAGGCAATACAATGGCACTAAATTCATATTTCTCAATACTTACCCTGAATGTTAATGGGCTAAATGCCCCAATCAAAAGACACAGGGTATCAGAATGGATAAAAAAAAAACAAAACCCATCTATATGTTGCCTACAAGAAACTCATCGTAAACCCGAAGACACTCCAGGTTTAAAGTGAGGGGGTGGAAAAGAATTTACCATGCTAATGGACATCAGAAGAAAGCAGGAGTGGCAATCCTTATAGCAGATCAATTAGATTTTAAGCCAAAGACTATAATAAGAAATGAGGAAGGACACTATATCATACTCAAAGGAACTGTCCAACAAGAAGATCTAACAATTTTAAATATCTATGCCCCTAACGTGGGAGCAGCCAACTATATAAACCAATTAATAACAAAATCAAAGAAACGCATCGACAAGAATACAATAATAGTAGGGGATTTTAACACTCCCCTCACTGAAATGGACAGATCATCCAAGCAAAAGATCAACAAGGAAATCAAGGCCTTAAATGACACACTGGACCAGATGGACATCACAGATATATTCAGAACATTTCATCCCAAAGCAACAGAATACACATTCTTCTCTAGTGCACATGGAACATTCTCCAGAATAGATCACATTCTTGGTCCTAAATCAAGTCTCAACCGGTATCAAAAGATTGGGATCATTCCCTGCATATTTCAGACCACAATGCTCCAAAGCTAGAACTCAATAACAAGAGGAAATTTGGAAAGAACCCAAATACATGGAGACTAAACAGCATCCTTCTAAAGAATGAATGGGTCAATCAGGAAATTAAAGAAGAATTGAAAAAATTTATGGAAACAAATGATAATGAAAACACAACGGTTCAGAATCTGTGGGACACAACAAAGGCAGTCCTGAGAGGAAAATATATAGCGGTACAAGCCTTTCTCAAGAAACAAGAAAGGTCTCAGGTACACAACCTAACCCTACACCTAAAGGAGCTGGAGAAAGAACAAGAAAGAAACCCTAAACCCAGCAGGAGAAGAGAAATCATAAAGATCAGAGCAGAAATCAATGAAATAGAAACAAACAAACAAACAAACAAAAAACCAATAGAACAAATCAATGAAACTAGGAGCTGGTTCTTTGAAAGAATTAATAAGATTGATAAACCACTGGCCAGACTTATCAAAAAGAAAAGAGAAAGGACCCAAATAAATAAAATCATGAATGAAAGAGGAGAGATCACAACGAACACCAAAGAAATACAGACAATTATAAGAACATACTATGAGCAAATCTATGCCAACAAATTTGACAATCTGGAAGAAATGGATGCATTCCTAGAGACATATAAACTACCACAACTGAACCAGGAAGAAATAGAAAGCCTGAACAGACCCATAACCAGTAAGGAGATTGAAACAGTCATCAAAAATCTCCAAACAAACAAAAGCCCAGGGCCAGAAGGCTTCACGGGGGAATTCTACCAAACATTTAAAGAAGAACTAATTCCTATTCTCTTGAAAGTGTTCCAAAAAATAGAAATAGAAGGAAAACTTCCAAACTCATTTTATGAGGCCAGCATCACCTTGATCCCAAAACCAGACAAGGATCCCATCAAAAAAGAGAACTACAGACCAATATCCTTGATGAACACAGATGCAAAAATTCTCGCCAAAATACTAGCCAATCGGATTCAACAGTACATTAAAAGGATTATTCACCACGACCAAGTGGGATTTATTCCAGGGCTACAAGATTGGTTTAACATCCACAAATCAATCAATGTGATACAACATATTAATAAAGAACAAGAACCATATGATACTCTCCATAGATGCTGAAAAAGCATTTGACAAAGTACAGCATCCCTTCCTGATCAAAACTCTTCAAAGTGTAGGGATAGATGGCACATACCTCAATATTATCAAAGCCATCTATGAAAAACCCACCGCAAATATCATTCTCAATGGAGAAAAACTGAAAGCTTTTCCACTAAGGTCAGGAACACGGCAGGGATGTCTGTTATCACCACTGCTATTCAACATAGTACTAGAAGTCCTAGCCTCAGCAATCAGACAACAAAAGGAAATTAAAGGCATCCAAATCGGCAAAGAAGAAGTCAAACTATCACTCTTCGCAGATGTTATGATACTCTATGTGGAAAACCCAAAAGACTCCACTCCAAAACTGCTAGAACTTGTACAGGAATTCAGTAAAGTGTCAGGATATAAAATCAATGCACAGAAATCAGTTGCATTTCTCTACACCAACAACAAGACAGAAGAAAGAGAAATTAAGGAGTCCATCCCATTTACAATTGCACCCAAAACTATAAGATACCTAGGAATAAACCTAACCAAAGAGACTAAGAATCTGTAAACAGAAAACTATAAAGTACTCATGAAAGAAATTGAGGAAGACACAAAGAAATGGAAAAATGTTCCATGCTCCTGGATTGGAAGAATAAATATTGTGAAAATATCTATGCTACCTAAAGCAATCGACACATTTAATGCAATTCCTATCAAAGTACCATGCATTTTTTTCAAAGAAATGGAACAAATCATCCTAAAATTTATATGGAACCAGAAAAGACCTCGAATAGCCAAAGGAATATTGAAAAAGAAAGCCAAAGTTGGTGGCATCACAATTCCGGACTTCAAGCTCTATTACAAAGCTGTCATCATCAAGACAGCATGGTACTGGCACAAAAACAGACACATAGATCAATGGAACAGAATAGAGAGCCCAGAAATAGACCCTCAACTCTATGGTCAACTCATCTTCGACAAAGCAGGAAAGAATGTCCACTGGAAAAAAGACAGCCTCTTCAATAAATGGTGTTGGGAAAATTGGACAGCCACATGCAGAAAAATGAAATTGGATCATTTCCTTACACCACACACGAAAATAGACTCCAAATGGATGAAGGATCTCAATGTGAGAAAGGAATCCATCAAAATCCTCGAGGAGAACACAGGCAGCAACCTCTTCGACCTCAGCCGCAGCAACATCTTCCTAGGAACATCACCAAAGGCAAGGGAAGCAAGGGCAAAAATGAACTATTGGGATTTTATCAAGATCAAAAGCTTTTGCACAGCAAAGGAAACAGTTAACAAAACCAAAAGACAACTGACAGAATGGGAGAAGATATTTGCAAATGACATATCAGATAAAGGGCTAGTGTCCAAAATCTATAAAGAACTTAGCAAACTCATCACCCAAAGAACAAATAATCCAATCAAGAAACGGGCAGAGGACATGAACAGACATTTCTGCAAAGAAGACATCCAGATGGCCAACAGACACATGAAAAAGTGCTCCCTATCACTCGGCATCAGGGAAATACAAATCAAAGCCACCATGAGATATCACCTCACACCAGTCAGAATGGCTAAAATTAACAAGTCAGGAAATGACAGATGCTGGCGAGGATGCGGAGAAAGGGGAACCCTCCTACACTGTTGGTGGGAATGCAAGCTGGTGCAACCACTCTGGAAAACAGCATGGAGGTTCCTCAAAATGTTGAAAATAGAACTACCCTATGACCCAGCAATTGCACTGCTGGGTATTTACCCTAAAGATACAAACGTAGTGATCCGAAGGGGCACCTGCACCCGAATGTTTATAGCAGCAATGTCTACAATAGCCGAACTATGGAAAGAACCTAGATGTCCATCAACAGACGAATGGATAAAGAAGATGTGGTATATATACACAATGGAATACTATGCAGCCATCAAAAGAAATGAAATCTTGCCATTTGCGATGACGTGGATGGAACTAGAGGGTATCATGCTTAGCGAAATAAGTCAATCGGAGAAAGACAACTATCATATGATCTCCCTGATATGAGGGAGAGGAGATGCAACATGGGGGGTTAAGGGGGTAGGAGAAGAATTAATGTAACAAGATGGGATTGGGAGGGAAAGAAACCATAAGTGACTCTTAATCTCACAAAACAAACTGAGGGTTGATGGCGGGAGGGGAGTTGGAAGGGGGGGTGGGGTTATGGACATTGGGGAGAGTATGTGCTATGGTGAGTGCTGTGAAGTGTGTAAGCCTGGCGATTCACAGACCTGTACCCCTGGGGATAAAAATATATGTTTATAAAAAATAAAATTAAAAAAAATCACATACTTAAATCAGTAAAATATGGAGGCATAAAGAGAGGTGTGGGATTTGTATGGAAATGAAATGATTGCTTTATAAAGACTTTTAAATATAAATGGCTAGAAACAATTGTTAACAAATGAAGTATTGCCTAAAAATCAAAACAAAAACAAAACCCTTAAAAGATCAGGTGGAAAAGCACAGAATTAGGAGGGTTTTGAACTCACAGTATTTGGAAGATTCTTGCTTCACTTTATGATTTTTTAAAGATATTATTTCCTTATTAATTTATTTATTATTTATTTACTGTGCAAGTCTGGGGAGAGGGAGAAAGAGAAATTCAAACAAACTCCCAGTAACAGTGCAAAGGATGAGATGAACCCTCGATGGCAAATATATATATATTTTTTTGTGGGGGGGGGCATGCAAATTTAATACCTGGTCTACTTCCCAGAACACTGTGATGAAGAATGCGGGATGAGGCTCGCTATGGGGAGACAGGTTTCATTTTCTGTTGGCAATGTTTGTCACAGGCAAGGAAGAAGAGCTTTGTTTCCATACCTTTCATCCATTGGCTCTGGGTCAGATTAAGGGTGAAGATAGTGGATAGAATTATGCCACTACAAAAGCATGAGACATGATAAGGAAGGTATAAGAGATATTTTGAAAATAAATACTGATTGGGTTCTATGGCTAAAATTGAGTGGAATTTTAAAAATAATATTTTTAAGTCAACCAAGATGCTTTGCCTTATTATCGTTATAAGGAAATCATTAGAATATAGTCATCAAGAGCACATAATTTAGAGTAAGACAGAATTTTGCTCTAAATCTACACCTGTCATTGGCTAGCTAAATAATTTGAGATCTCCAAAATATTAAAATTGTAGGAAGTATTTAAAGCATACTATCACAAAATAAATACAGGGAAATAACATTTATTATGTCTAGAGAGTAGCCGATGAAAATCTGGCTTCAAAAGTATCTTACTAATTTTTGTCTCATTACGTAGTGTTTTAAAAATAAAAATCTATAAAGTTGTTCTAATAGTTGGGATTTTCTAGCTTCTGATCCCCAAAACAAAATAAACTGACTCTAGATAAAGAATAAATTATAATCTGTATTTCCTGGGCTTTGGAAAAGAGGCATCAACATTTGCTTTTCTATGGGAAATTAGAAGTTATGAAATCCCCCTCTGTCTGGATGGCTACTTGCCCACCATTTTTGGAAATTATCAAAAGCTTTGTAAATGAGGGACTATCATAGCTATGAAGCTATGGTCTGAACTGCAGAATGTTGCTACACCCATATATAGGCATTGCAATCTAGTTCTCCTATCTCTACCCAGTGGGCAGTGATTTCTTGGCAATGCACATGAAAACACTGAGCATCCATTTACAGGATTTCTGGATTTGTGAGAAGCTGTGATGTTCATTTACAATCAGGTTTTGGCAAACTCTTGGCAGAGAATTTCTTTACAAAAAAGTACAGAGCTCTTCATTTGGCAGAACTTGTTAATATGTAGGTTTGTATTTCCTGTCTTCTACTTTCCTTAAAAAAATGTTGTAGAAACACACACATACCCGCTCAGTAAGCAGTTTGAAGCAGCAATCTGTATATTTCCAAACAAAGCATTGCTTTACCAACATGGTTGACTGTTCTAAACAAAGGCTCCTTTCTGTGGAATTCTACCAACTGAAATTTGAGACTGAAAGCCAAAAAAAGTAGACTCTGGCTAGCTGTATAGTTTGTTACTTTTGGCAGAGGACGACATCAACCAATTTTAAGCATCATGAGTCTTCATATTATCATTTCCAGATCTCCTATGTTGCACAGAGAAATCTATTCATGGTCTAAAAACCCTAGAACTGATGTCTGTTCAAAACCTATTTCTTCCCAACAAATTTATCCCCTGAATCCACTTGGAAATGGTGAAATTTTGGGTTCACTGAAAAAGCAATAAATCTGTGACATATTAAATATATATTATTTACAGCAATGACTAATCATTGTGGTTGTCTCTCTTATTGTTGATTATTCACACACAGCCAACTCTGAGGCTGCATGTGTTAAAAGACAACATCAAAAATTCTGACATCCAAAATGTTACTGCATGGAATGAAACATCAGTTAACTGGCTAAAAAACATCCATTTGTGGCATGGAAATTTGAGAGACTTTCTGCCTTTACAATGCGAGCAGAAGGAAATCCCAGCAGAGGATGTTCCATTCTAAATCCTCTGCCCCCAGCTTTTCAAAGGGCCCAGAAATTGCACCCAGCAAAGATGCCCTGTCAAAATGATTTAAAAAGGAGAAAATAAAGTTGCTAGACTGGAATTCATATTCCAGATAAAAGAAAACAATTTTAAGTGGTCTTCTCTGGTGGCCTATTTGAGACATGTAACAGCCCAGATGGCTGTTTTTCCAAGAGGTTCAATTTCAGAAAGAGGAAACAACAGCAAACAGGCTGCCAATTTACTGAACAATGTCACAACTGACTGGAGATCTGTTCAAAGTAAAACTACTGACTTACAAATTCCTGGGTCTAACATGTTCCTAAATACTAACACTTCTTAGGAAACTTTAGAGCTTCTGTGTCACATTCATGACTCTCGGTAAACAAGGCTCTATCCAAACAGACTAGTCCTCATGACAATGCTTTGACTTGTAATTAAGCCCTCCTCAGGGAAGCCACTGTGAAGTCAACCTTTGATGCCAAGAGCAGCCCCAAAGACACAGGCTGAAGTTCATGCCCCGCCCATTTCTGTGTGGTGTAGGTTGAAGGGGGATGTTTCCAGCACGACTCCAAAATAATAATCGTAGCAGATAGAACATTATGTTTTCTTTTTATCAGACACTAAGAGCTGGTTTAGGAAGGTGAGCTGGCTAGACTATGGTTCCTTTTCCCTTGGACCCTTTGCACAAGTGGAAAGCTGGTCGCTGGCAGGGGAGACAGTAGAGAAAGCACATCAGCCTGTTGGAGAAGAGGGTGGGGATGGGCCACAGAGAGGGACTCCTGGAAAGAAGATGTGTTTGGAGAGGGAAGGGGAGCACAGAAAGAGAAGGGAGTGTTGAAGAGCCATCATTCTAACATTTTACAGAGGTCTAACAGGCGTTAAGTATCCTTTACACCTGAGGCACTGCTTCCTTCCAGAAAGTAGAAATCTCTCCAACTTATTCAGCTTGTAAGCAGGCTTCAAAGATCCACTCACACACAAAAAAATTTAAGTAGGTCTGGTGAAGGTTTCAGGACTGGATGTATGAAACCATTAAATATATATTTTTAAGAAGAGAAACAGTAACCTGAAATGTATACTCCTTTAACTGGAAAAGTACTTGAGTTGTCACATAAAAATAAGTACACAAACACCTAAAAAGGTGTAA
The DNA here is from genome assembly GCF_902655055.1 of Lutra lutra. Taxonomy (NCBI): domain Eukaryota; kingdom Metazoa; phylum Chordata; class Mammalia; order Carnivora; family Mustelidae; genus Lutra; species Lutra lutra. The sequence goes on along the minus strand of NC_062286.1, from coordinate 91,337,847 downwards.
GACATTGCATGAAAAGCTGCATGACAATTAACTGTCCTGTAGACATTCATTTTAGTTATTTATGTGATAATTCATATATATCTGCCATCTAGCTATCATTTCTACCTAGTTATCCTTTTAGAAGGAAAAGCTGCAAGAACAATATATTAGAGGAAAAGATAGTGTTGGTGGTAACTATAGTCTGAAGTTTCTATAACATCAGTGAATGGTTTTTAATAAATCTCTGTTACTCATCCAGAGGTAAAAACATATACAGTGACAGAGTGCAAGTGAACACATTATTACTATGTTATGTCCAATTTCTGTAAGTGAAAAAGTAATAACCAAGATTGACTGAGTGTTTCTCACCTGCCACTATCTCTGCAGAACAGTTTATACATCTTATATCATTTAATCCTTATAAGAAACCTAAGGAGAGCCCGTTATGATCCCCATTTTCAGCCAACAAGATGGAGGCTAGAAAAACAACTTGGCTAAGGCCCATTACACAAAGTCCTATGTTAATGTTCTAGAGGATGAATAATGGGACCTAGATTTATCCATAGTGGATTAATAACTAGTAATGCCATAAGTGGTTCCTTTTCTATTATCTAAGGAAGAGGTTTTAGAGAAGCTAGTTAAGGTTAAAAAAAAAATGCCTGAGAAATTAGCCTACTGGCACACAGAGCTCATGAACTTTGGGAAACAGATGGCCTGGGTTTCTCTTCTGGCTCTATCATTTCTAGGTCATAGCTTCATAATCTTTGGCAATGTGTTGATATATTGGAAAGGGATTACTTCAAATCTTATCATATGAATGTATGATTTTAACATTTACTTGATTGAGTTCTTTGGTTCTTTATGTAGATAATGGACATTATTAATACTTCTAGAACTAAATTTGTTGACCAGCAATACACAGGCCTAGAAATCCTTTTTTTTTTTTTTTTGCATATTTTTGTAGCAAGCAGGCATTTTTTAAGCTATAAAGCAATATTTACAAGCTGTCATACCATCATGATATAAAAAATTATGCACCAGAAGTACTTACTGCCCATAGCTAGATATAATTCCTCATTGCTCTTGGGTTATAATAAAGGAAATTTGAACTTTAAAGATAATGTCTCATGAAAGATGGTTTAAATTTTAAACAATATTCTCCAGAAAAATCAAATCACAGCAGCCCTGAACCTAAGCTTTGGGTAACTTATCATAGACTGTTTACTCAATTTAATAGAATGTCACCTCATGTATTTTTTTTTAATGTAAAGAATTGCCACTCATTTGTCATTGGTCCCATAAGGAACTCAGAAGATGTTATTTTAGAAGTGCCTATTTATACTGAAAAGATAAATATGTTTGTTCTTTACCACAGCTGAGCAATGTGGATTTTACCAACAAGTAACAATGTGTTGTATTCATTATTTCAAAATAAATGCTTATATTCCAGAGGTGGGGAGGGGGAATCGGAATTTTTAACAGATATCCCATGTAATTTTCATACATAGTCCAAATCAAAAGCTGCTGGCATAGGTGGTAGGGTTTCTGTTACTTGAAGGTACTCCTATAAATTTCTTTTCTATATCTTTCCTCCCCTTCCTAAGGATCCTGCTTTCACCCTGTGCCTATGGGGTCTGAGTCCCACAGACCCAACTGTGGACCATGGTTAATTAGAACAGAGATGTTCCCCGGAACCAAAATGGGTCTTGAGCCATTCTCTCGTGAATTGTCATTCAGATCCAGAGACTGGTTAACCTCTGCTGGGTGTTGAGAGTAATGAAAAATGAATCATTCACTTGGTTAAAGATGAATTTTCTAGCCCCGAAGTTGGAACTACAATAGATAGAGAGGTAGATAAAGGTATCTTTACAGAAAAAAAGCCCCTCACATAGTATGAATAAAACTAAGGAAAATTTAATATTTTTGCATGCCCCCAAAGCCAAGTGTGAGAAAAGGGGAGAATTCCTAACTAAATAAGAACTAGAGACTCTAGCTCCTCACCTTCCCAGGCAACGTATAGCATATGTTAAAATGGATGTCATACTTAGAACCAGTTTAGATCATTCAGTCTAGATTGAAGGCTGACAGGCTTGGAGTATATTTTCCTATAGTCTGACCTAAGGCAGAAAGCTTGCTTCAGGGTGGCAAGGGGAAGGGGACAAGGCACAAGCTCCTTGAGACAACTTCCCCAGAGTCCCTTCTAGCACTCCAGGATAGGAGTGGTCATGCTTGGCTGAGAAAAAGTGAGAATGAGTCTGCAGAAAGAAAAAAATAAGTATTTGTGAAGGGAGAACTCTTCTACCCTGGGGTTTTGTGAGATACTGTTGATCCTTCCCAATAAATCCCTCTACCTGCCTTTCTGAGGTTTTTTTCCTTTTGTTTTGTTTTGCTTAGTATACTGTGTGTAGTTTCTTGTTCTTTGCAGTGAAGTAATTCCTGACCAAGGGAGCCTCAGTAGGCAAAAAATTAGGACAATTAGAACCTGAATTTACAAGGTGCTTTGGCTACTTGGTTCACTGATACCTGAAATTCTATCGAAAAATTTTTTACTATTTTCATGTCATTTTATATTTGTTTTATTTGTACTCATTCAAATGTAATATTTCAGAGGACAATGATAAGTCGTGAGGGTCCATAAGTCATCCATGCCCTCAGGATATCAGACTCTTCCCTGTGCACAGGATGTGGTACATAAGCCCCCAGAACAAGGGGCAATGCCAATGCCACCGTAATCACCGTTAACTTCCTCCAGTGACTGACTCCTGCTGCTCCAAACTGTGAGAGGAGGATCATCAGAGAGCCTCCTTTTGGGTTTACTCTACCTGGCAGCGACTAGCGGAGGCATTTCATACACAGGGAGGAAAGTAATACAGTAACCCAATTGTGTTATCAACATTAGTGCCCATGAAGACTTGAAGGATCAGGGAGTTCAAGACAGTAGCTCAGCAAGAACTAAAATTAGAATGGCCTGTGAGACTCAGTCTTATCTTTTTATTTATTTATTTTTAAAGATTTTATTTATTTATTTTACACACACAGAGAGAGAGACAGAGAGAGCACAAACAGGGGGGCAGCAGGCAGGAGCAGCAGGCTTCTTGCAGAGCCAGGAACCAGATGCCAGGCTCAACCCAGGACCCTGGGATCATGACCTGAGCTACCCAGGTGCCCCAAGCATCCAATTATTGATTTCAGGTGGGTGTGGAGCTTGCTTAAGATTCTCTCTCTCCTTCTCCCTCTGCCCCTCCCCTCTTCTTACAAATAGAGAGATATAAATAAACAAACAAATAAATTTACTCTAAATGTAAACTAATATTTACTTTTTTTGGAAATATTTAATTTATTTATTTCACAGAGAGGAGAGAACACAAGCAGGGGGACCAGCAGAGGGAGAGAGAGAAGCAGGCTTCCTGCTGAGCAGGGAGCCCAAGGTGGGACTCAATACCACAACCCTGGGATCAGGAGCTGAAGGCAGATGCTTAACTGACTGAGCCACGCAGACAAGTCTCAGTCTATCTTTTTATCCCCAGAGAGGTTAAAAGAGGAAGTTAGAGTAAGGGATAGAGCTAAAACAATTAAGGTTGTGAATTATACAACCTTATAATTATACAACAATTATACATTATACAATTTAACTTCTTTCCTGGTCTCTCTCTGATAAGAAATTAATTACTTCTTAATGTTTGTAAGCTAAAACGATATGTGGTACATTCACTGGGAAAAGCCCACCTTATTATTATATAGAGATAGAGCAATATCACATTTACCTAAACCCACCATTTTCTACCTCAGGTTTTCAAATAACCCTCTGTAAGTAGTCATGAGAAGATGAAGTTTAGAAGAATTTTTGCTCATAAGAATGCTCATGCTAATAATATGTAGATGAGAACTGAAATTAATCCAGAGGACTCTTTCATCCGAAAGTGCTAAAGAAGGATGAAATTTATTTAAAATGTTAAGTATCTGTGATTTGTGATTTTTTAAACAATCAGCATGAACTCCCTCTCCCATAATTCTAACTGGGAGATGCTCTCTCATTAACCAGGTTACATAGGAGTACACACCAACTGTGGAAACTTCAGTGGAAGGCACTTAGTCCTTGAGAGTGGGACACACTTCTCTAATGTGACAATTGGAAACGTCATCCTGCCTCTTAGGGGTAGGTTTATAAACACTTTAACTTACCTCTCCCAACACCTTGATTAAAAACAAGCTGGACCATGTTTGATAAATACACAGTGAAGTGGCAATCTCATGCATGAAATCCTTTTAAGAATGAAATAAAATGACTTCTCACACAAATGCCTGGTAGAAAGAAAAACTTTATTAAGTCAAGTTCTGTTTTTTTAAGAAATCTGATTGTTAACTTAGTGTTCATTAACACAGGCTAGTCATTTACATTATGAAATATGAGCATTTAGAGAAGTTTTTTTTCCAAACTCTAATTATGAAATGAATGAATGAAAAATTATTTAAGTCTTTTGACAGTTTAATGCTAATGCACACTATTACATGACCCATTTGGTGAGAGGATAATCTATACTGCAAAATATAAAATGATCAGATGATCTGTGCTAGACTGTGGTTTCTTTACCATTTTATTTGTTGTTTCTGAGAGTCTGGTTTTTAAATAGGAAAGAATTGCCACACTACAGTTCTCATTATTTGGGTCTGTCCTGACTTAATAGAATGAAATGGCAAATTTTCCATTGTTCAGTTTATGTGAAAGTACAGAATTTCTGACCGGCATTAGCAGACTGTTTAAATTTTCAGATTAGCCCCATTGACTAGATTAGGAATTTCATGACACTACACTACATTAGGAAGTTCTGGCTGACAAGTTCTGGCAACTTACCTAGAAGAACTGGAGTCAACACCACCAATATACTTTTAAAGGATTTTAAAAATATTTCTCTATAAATATTCATTTGTATAATTTTTCAGCTCATAAATAGTGGTTATTCTTCCTTGTTTTCTTAAGTAGTGCTATTGAGTAGTAGGTGATAAACTTGTTACACTCACAAAAATCTCCTTATCCACAAGTTTCCACAATAGGAATACACCTATTAAAATTTATTTCTGTTATTTCTTATAAGAGAGATTAAATTTAACCATGTTACCCAAATAAGGTAGAGATATAATGGTCTTCAAGTAATGTAGAGACATCCAGATTTGGTTTGACCTCACCTTTAGGCTGTGAGGAACTTAGGGCATGAGAAAATAAACAATACTATAGTCTCTAAGACAACAAAAGAAAATAAGTAGGTAATGCACCTTAGACATTTACACAGATTAATGAGACAATTCATAAAAAGCAATGGCTCTAGGAAAGTCCCTCCTCCATAGCTCTTGGATTGGTTTATCATAGAAGACGGCACGTTAGCCCTTAGCACCGAGGTTATTTTTCCTGCTTGACCTCCAGGCCCAAGAGAGTAAAAAGTGAAAGAGCAATTCAGATTTCTCCACTTCCCCGTCCCACTTTAGTAATCTCTTCTTCTATGCTTCTATGCTTAGTAATCTCTTCCTCAATGCTTCTATGCTTTAGACGAGAAAAATCCTCGTCTAGTGTTTGAAACCATCCCCCACAGGTGGTGGCCTTTTGGGCTTTAGCAGAATAACTATGCCTTCAGACAGCACCACCGCAATATTCATGTAGAAGATATGAAGCCACATGACTTGTGTGTGCTAATCCTGGCTTTGCTCCCTGTGACCTGCAGGAATGCAACGAAAGCAGACTACTCTAAACTTGACATGCTTTGCTGACTCCTAGTGTGTAAGTTTGCTACACTATTTTAGAATATATACAAAATTGGGTACTAGAGAAAACAACTACTTAAAAATAAAATTTGGGGGTGTCTAGGTGGCTCAGTTGGTTAAGCATCTGCCTTCAGCTCACGTCATGATCTTGGGGTCCTGGGGTCGAGATCCACACTGGGCTCTCTGCTCAGCAGAGAGCCTGCTTCTCCCTCTATGCTCTCTCTCTCTCTCTCTCAAATAAATTTAAAGATTTAAAAATAAATATATAAAAACAAAAGTAAAATTTTATCAAGTTCATTGAATGTCCGGTATACTCTTCCCCAATTACATCTACTTAACTTCCTGATAAGAATTAATGCTATTTTATATTTAGTATGTATCACTACTATGCATTTATTTTTTCCTTATTCAGCCTTTTACACTGGCTAAAAATTCTCACATGTCTATATTAGGATGATTAATTTTATTTTATAATAAACCAAATAAAAGGAGTGAATTTTAATTAAATATGAAAAAAATTCCTATAGACAATACCATGTTATAATAACTTTGCTAACAGTCTTTAAAAGTATCCAAAGATTCTAATTTGTTAACTTAATCTTATGCTAAATATACTGCTCCTTAGATCACACCACTTAGTTATTCTCTTAATCAGATTTGCAATTTTAGTAACTTTTGTGTCACGGCCGGCGCAACAAACTGATCAGGAACGTGAGGGTAAGAGGATGGTGAAGAGAAATTAAGAGACAAAGAGATGGGGGCAGGAGGAGCACTGAGGAGGATGTCCAACAGTGCTGATTTTATTCCACATCTTATAATCATTTATAAGGCAGACCACAATAGAAGGAGTAATACATCAGTATCTATTCAGATAACTGTGAGTTCCTATAACAAGTTTACATTAACTACAAACAAATCTCGTGATGCCAGGTAGTCACGGCTAATGCCATTAGCTACTATTGATGCAAGACAATTAATCAGGGAGTGGGTTATGGGAAGTACAGGAACAATAAGGACCAACTAAGAATTCATGACCCTGACCACATTGTTCCCTTCTGTAGGGAGAGCATGTGGAAAATCACGTAGGCGAGCTCATGACACATAGCACAGACCCTTTCTCAGTGCTACTCAACCTTTCCTGTCCGCAACCCTTTATTAAGGTAGACTTAAAGGGAGACACAAGTCAGGGCCTGGTTTGGTCCTCGTCTCAAGCCTTATAGTGGCCTCCAACACTTTTGAATGCTGTAAATCACACAGAGTTTTAAAAAGGAGGGAAACTGACATTTAAAAAAAAATCTTATTTCTGAAAGAGCTGACTGGTATGAAAGAGAAAAATAGAATTATCTAGAATTAGAGAAAGGCATATTTAGAAAAAATTAATTAAAAATAAAATCTAAATAAAAAATAAAATCTAATTCATAAGAGCCAAATAAGGTGACTATGAACATATATTTAAGCCAAAACATAGGTGATTAGAAGCAACTTTATTTTAGCAGTGCTCTTCCAGAAGGTTTTATAAAAACAGAAAATGAAACAAAAGGAAATTCAGAATAAGTGCTTATCAATACTCTTTGAAATTCATAAAGGCAATTTCTTTCTAAACTTCATTTAACTTTTCTCATGAAACATCCCAAGAACAGACTAAGAGTTATTGAAATTATTTATGATTTTGCCCCTTTGGAAAGGCAATGCCACTTTAGAGTAGAAATATGGTGAATTTCCACTCATTAGAGCTGGGAAATCAGAATTTCCAAGCTGGACCCTGCCTTTTCATAACTGGCTCCAGCCCAGCACTCTAGACCTTTTTAAAAGTTGTGTTGTTGAGCAGAAGAGGCTCTGGGTCTAGCAGGGCTTTGGGAGAGGTTGACATAAAGCTAGAAGTTCACCCCACTCTATTTGATGGGAAGTGTTAATTTCTTACTTGGCTGCTTTGTGTAAACATAAAAACTCGGTGACAATTAAAAAAAAAAGGTTTTCAGACAACCGGAATAAACATAAAAAATGAAAATTATCTGGAATATATAATGAATTTGTTTTTTCTTCATTCAACTTCACTGGATTCACCTTTTTCTTCCCTTTCATTCTTCTCACCCTTGCAAATATAAATGCATCTATTGAAATGACTACAAACTTAAAGTTTACTTCTTTTGAACATAGGCTTACACTGAAAACTTTACTAAGGAGTATGTATTTTAAAACGCTGAGAGGCTATTTAGGGCTGGGCTGTCCTAACGTCAACTCATTAAGACATTAACATTCATGCACATCTCAGAGGTGTGGTACAAATAAACTTAAGTATAGAAATAGTATTTGCTTTCACATTAGTCACTGCTCAGTTTCTCAGAGATGTAAATTAGAAAGAACACCTCACTTATAAAATTACCTTACCTTTTCTAATTGGACTGAAATATCCAACTCCATTTTGAAGAAATCATAAGGCAAAACCTGAGGGCCACATAAAACTGTGGCTGCTGCTCAGGGATGCTGCCTCCTGTGGAACTGAGGTATTTCCTGGATGGCGTCACCAGACTAAGCATCTGCGGTGTGTAAGCTGCAGTGGAGAAATGTTAAGAATCATGGTACAGGGGCGCCTGGGTGGCTCAGTGGTTTAAGCTGCTGCCTTCGGCTCAGGTCATGATCTCAGGGTCCTGGGATCAAGACCTGGAAGAAAAAAAAAAAGAATCATGGTACAGAGGTTAATGCCTTTAGGCAAGCAATACAGGGAATGGATTAAAATTGCACTTCTTTTAATGAGAAAAAGTTTGTCACACACCCACAGAATTCATGAGGAAGTTCTGAAAGAATCTTACACTCCCTGAATTTAGAATAAAAGCAATCCTAGTTATTATCTTTTTCACAGAATTCCTCTGTAGGTAGGAATACAGTTCTAAGTTGGTGAAGCCAGGAGTCAAATGAGAACTACAGAAGATTCAGCATTTCTCTCTCACACCTGGAAATCTCACGTCTAAAGATATCTACCACCCGACCATTCTCACCCAGGATTAGGAGAAAATGTAACTGGGAAATTTACATTTCACACTCTTCTCATATGGAAAGAATGCTTTTCATGCCCCATGCCATTGTCTCACCAAGAGAGCAGCATATATTTTTGCCATGTTCTACTTGTGTGAAATAATTAAAATCCATGGTTTTGAGGGTCATGGGCTTGTTTTTTTTTTAATTAAAAAAAAATCAGAGCACTCACCATAGCACATGCTCTCCCCAATGCCCATAATCCCACCACCCTCTCCCGACACCCTTCCCACCAGCAACCCTCAGTTTGTTTTGTGAGATTAAGAGGCCCTGATGATTTGTCTCCCTCCCTATCCCATCTTGTTTCATTTACTCTTTTCCTACCCCCCAAATCCCCCACATTGCATCTCCACTTCCTCATAAAAGGGAGATCATATGATAGTTGTCTTTCTCCGATTGATTTATTTCCCTAGGCATAATACCCTCTAGTTCCATCCATGTCATCACAAATGGCAAGATTTCTTTTCTTTTGATGGCTGCATAGTATTCCATTGTGTGTGTGTGTGTGTGTGTGTGTGTGTGTGTGTGTAATCCATTCATCTGTTGATGGACATCTAGGTTCTTTCCATAGTTTGGCTATTGTGGACATTGCTGCTATAAACATTCGGGTGCACATGCCCCTTCGGATCACTACATTTGTATCTTTAGGGTAAATACCCAATAGTGCAATTGCTGGGTCAGAGCGTAGCTCTATTTTTAACTTTTTGAGGAACCTCCATGCTGTTTTCCTGAGTTGCTGCACCAACTTGCATTCCCACCAACATTGTAGGAGGGTTCCCCTTTCTCTGCATCCTCGCCAACATCTGTCATTTCCTGATTGGTTAATTTTACCCATTCTGACTGCTGTGAGGAGGTATCTCATTGTGGTTTTGATTTGTATTTCCCTGATGCCGAGTGATGTGGAGCATTTTTTCTTGTGTGTGTTGCCAATCTGGGTGTCTTCTTTGCAGAAATTTCTGTTCATGTCTTCTGCCCATTTCTTGATTGGATTATTTGTTCTTTGGGTGTTGAGTTTGCTAAGCTCTTTATAGATTTTGGATATTAGCCCTTTGTCTGATATGTCATTTGCAAATATCTTCTCCCATTCTGTCAGTTGTCTTTTGGTTTTGCTAACTGTTTCCTTTGCTGTGCAAAAGCTTATGATCTTGGTAAAATCCCAATAGTTCATTTTTGCCCTTGCGTCCCTTGCCTTTGGCGATGTTCCTAGGAAGAAGTTGCTGCGGCTGAGGTCGAAGAGGTTGCTGCCTGTGTTCTCCTCAAGGATTTTGATGGATTCCTTTCCAAAACCATAAGATACCTAGGAATAAACCTAACCAAAGAGACAAAGAATCTATACTCGAAAAATATAAAGTACTCATGAAAGAAATTGAGGAAGACACAAAGAAATGGAAAAATATTCCATGCTCCTGGATTGGAAGAACAAGTATTGTGACAATGTCTATGCTGCCTAAAGCAATTTACACATTTAATACAATCCCTTTCAAAATCCCATCCATTTTTTCAAATAAATGGAACAAATAATCTTAAAATTTATATGGAACCAGAAAAGACCTCGAATAGTCAAAGGAATATTGAAAAAGAAAGCCAAAGTTGGTGGCATCACAATTCCAGACTTCAAGCTCTATTACAAAGCTGTCATCATCAAGACAGTATGGTACTGGCACAAAAACAGACACACAGATCAATGGAACAGAATAGAGAGGTCAGAAACAGACCCTCAACTCTATGGTCAACTAATCTTTGACAAAGCAAGGAAGAATATCCAATGGAAAAAAGACAGTCTCTTCAACAAATGGTGTTGGGAATACTGGACAGCCACATGCAGAAAAATGAAATTGGACCATTTCATTACACCATACATGAAAATAGACTCAAAATGAATGAGGGACCTCAATGTGAGAAAGGGCTTGTTTTTTTTTTTTTTTTTTTGTACCATGACTTCTGTTATTGCTCATCATGAGATCTCGCGTGAGTAAGGAACGTAGCTTTTGGCTGTCTTACATCCTGTATCTAAAATACAGACAAATGTGACCAAAAAAAAAATGTTCTGAAAACCCAGCCCTGCTAAAGGCAAAACAAAACAAAACAACAACAACAACAACAACAACAATGGGACTTCAGTAACTGCTCTCTGTTTTATGTAAAAATAATTCCAGCTTTTTTTTCTTCCATTATAATTTCTTTGCTCCTCGAGCCAAATGTTTGAAGCAGAGCCCATGTTGGACACAAGCCTTATCTTGGCGTTTGTTGTCATGTGTAGGATGTTCAGAAAATCTGTTTTGGTTTATTTTGCATGATGTCATATTACATGAAACAGTCTTAAAATATAGCTATTATGGGACGCCTGGGTGGCTCAGTTGGTTAAGCAGCTGCCTTCGGCTCAGGTCATGATCCCAGCGTCCTGGGATCGAGTCCCACATCGGGCTCCTTGCTCATCAGGGAGCCTGCTTCTCCCTCTGCCTCTGCCTGCCATTCTGTCTGCCTGTGCTTGCTCTCTCTCCCTCTCTCTCTCTGACAAATAAATAAATAAAAAAAAATATAGCTATTATGAGAAATTTCCTGAGAGAAGTTACAAAATGTATACATGACTTGAGTTAACTATTGAGGCTTAATTTTTTTTTTTTTACAAAATTAAGACAAAACATTCCGTTAAGTTAAAAAATAACCCTGAGGCATGTACAGCCTTGGCCAACTTTGATGATAATTACTCCATTCTCTGATCTTTCAGTGGGGCCTGACCATGCTGGCATCACTGGCAAGAAAAGATCCAAATTGTACTTTCAATGAATGGCCTTTTGAGTGAATAAATGTAGGTAAGATTTGATGATCAAACCTGGAGTACATCCTGTATGAAGTAGTAAGCCTTACCAGTCATTGTCTCCAGGCTTTTGGTAGCATTTCTGGGATATTCTCGATAGTTCCTGCTCCAGGGAAGTGACGGCTACTGTTCACCATGTGTTGTCCTAAATTGCCAACTGCAATTGGCCTTGTGGAGCCTTAATTTCTTCTTAACATTTTTTCAGGCTCCTTTTCAACAATTTATGTACTTGATGACTAGTGATTTTCTTGGTGTTTTGTGATTATCACTGAATGAGGGAGAGAAGGTTTGTCCTTCTAAGGCCCTGATAAATGAGAGTCCCATTGGCAGAGGAAGAGAGGACAAGGGGATTGACTTGAGTGACCCATCAGTGGATTATGATTTAGGGCGCAAGAAGATGAAAAATAGTTCTTTTGTAATCCAAGGAAGCTTGTGTGGTAAACAAAGGAAAAAATATCTTAGGGTTCACTCCTCTATGAAAAATAGTACAAGGGAAACTCCAAGAAGGTAAAATTAAAGATACTTCCCGGATCCTTTAACTTTGACTGTCATTCAAGAGATAAATAAGCACATGCGTGCTCCTACCTGTCTCTACACTAGCACTGTGGCAGGAATTCAGGATAAATAACAATTAGACTTTTAGAAAGATATTACTGATGATGTGCTGGAAGTCTATTTACTCCTTGTAACTGTTCTAGGGTGAACTCCTTGTGTATTCTTGTGTGGGAAGATGTTTTCATTAAGATCACCGTATCCAAGACCTTACTTGCATCCATGCTTGTCTCATTTTTCTAAGGTAGCATGTTCCGCTCTCCTCTGGGGACTGTCTTATTTCGGTATGGCAGGGCTTACTTCTTTCCTGTTCCTTTTCCATCACATTGGATCCCTTGGCCCATACAGATTCTATCCCACAGATGTTTAGGTCTCAATTGGCCTTCCTGGTTGGCTCTTCCTGAAAAGTCACATGAAGGCCTGAAAGTGCCTTAAAAGCCTATATGTGTCACTTCTTTCCAATTTAGTCATGACTGGTTTCCTACTTTACTCCCTCCCCCCACAAAAAAAAGGTGGGGGGTAGAAGAAGAATGATCAAAAGATTCCTGCTGATTTCCATACTGTGGTTTTAGGTCTACAGATTATGTTAAAGTTGGACAGCTTCTGATTTGTTTGGTGTCTTGTGATTGCCATTGGCCATACAGAGTTCAGGTGTCAATGAGAAGTTCTAAGCAGGAGGGAGGGTAGCGTCATGAATCAGGAGGAGGTGGATAAGGAAGTTAGCATTTGGCTGGAGACCCACAGAGGGTTGTGTTTGACTGGCTGTTGGACACAAAACCTCATTCCAGGGCATAAAGAATAATCCAGACACATTGCTTGCTCTTTTATGTCACCTACGAAGTATAATAATCCCAAGTATAGGTAGATGTAGGCTGGGATGCAAAATAGGTAGATGTAAGCATCAAGGCTGGGAAAAAGCTATGCATTTGTTGACATCTACCCCAACACAGAATACGAATGCCAGGAGCCAGCAACACTGTGAGGGACATTCATGTAGGGAGCAGCTTTTCTCTGTGATCCCACAAGTTGGCCAGAGGGATATAATATTTGTAAACATCACAATTCACTCTACAGCATCCATGGTATTGAGGAGATTAGAATCAAAACAGGACAAAAGCAAAAGCTGTAACTATTGCTGCCTTTGAATCATTTCCTGTTGAAGAGGGTTGGCCTGAACATGTGTGTAGAGAGACCAGCTGCACCAACAATGTCAGCACTCTGGTGCATATTTCTACTTTTAATTAGTCTTTTGGCAACACATTGAAATAAGTTTAGGTAGCACTCTCACTTCTATACATAACGTCCAAGAAATAGTTTATCAAATTGCAAAAGAAAGACAAAGTCAAATATGTTAAATTTTGTCTTTAGGAAGAGAAAAATTTTAGCCTACAAAAATTGTCCTGGTTGATACATGACAGGCTTCCCTTTTATAGCTGCACTACCTCAGGCCTTAAAATTGTTTCAGGAATTACTGTACAAAGTTCACTGGATCATTTTTCTCCAGAGACCCTCTCTGACCAATGCAATCTATCTCCTGATTCCCTCTGTCTGATAAGATATGTATATTCTGTACGTCTGTATGCATACATGCACACACACACACAAATATAGCCCTCACTCAGTCATTGTAAAGAGAAATTATTCATAAAGGTGAACTATGCCATGACGTCCCAACATTTTAAAGCAAAATACTTGAAGTTATTTAAAGCTGCATATCTCTTTTACAAAATAAGCGTAGCATCTAACTTACAAAATTATTGTACAGATTTGAGTAATATATGTAAAGCACTTAGGTCATTCCCTCACTGCTGGTAGATGCTACATAAATCACAAGTGTCATTATTATATTATTAAAATGTTTTCCAATGTGCAAGTAAGCCCCATCATATAGAGCACCTCCAAGCTAAGTGATATTTTGTGAAATTACCACTTCTGTTATACCTAATATGTTTATCATTACACACGTAGATTCATGCTGGGCATACTTTTCTGTGGGCCATGGCCAAAAATCTTTGAGACCCATTGAGAGAGAATAGGGTGAAGTAGCAGGCTGGCAGATGTGTCTAGAGTCTCATAGCAAGGAATCATGTGGTCCTTCAAGCTTTGCCCTTTGTAGGAAACTGGCAGACAGGGCTTTCTGAGGCCAAAAGCCTATTCTCTGCAGGTGTTTCTGTGTCTGAACACCAGGGAAAATAGAGAAACTCAGCCTTGGACGCAGTGGTCTAGGTGGTGCCCAAGCTCAGGGCCAACCAATACAGTGGCCATGCACATGTTCACAGGCCCTAGAGTGTTTGGGATGGGTGGGCCAACTGCCAGATTCTCTTGGTGATCCTGCTACTGATACAGTTGCCAGGAAGCTCTAGGATTTGCCTATGAGGTTCCTGAGCCAGAATTTGCACACACTGTCAGTGACACTGGAGGAGAAGCTGGGAGGAAGAGAGATCTAGATCTGTGGGTGGGGGCGTCAAATTATGTGTTCCTCTTGCCTGTGCATCAAAGGCTATAGTGTTAGTTCTTTCATGGGGCCAAAGCAAAAATCAGCCTCTCTGTATTTTCTGGCTGAGAAAAGAAGGAGACAGATGTTTTGTAAATTCCAAAACTGTGTTGAGATCCAAAACCCTACAGCATTCTAGGGAAAGAATGTTTAATCAGGACACAAGCAACAGAAAGTGATGAATGTCTGGCATTGTCAGAAAATGTAATAGTATTGTTACCATCCAAGAAGGTGGAATTGTCCTTACTAACAAAAGAAACACTCACCCAAATGAAGAACTTGCATGTGAGAGGTTTCTGTGGGAGTGCGGGCAAAGCTCAGTATACTCCTCGTGGTCAGTAAGCCAGCTCTTTGCACATCTTGGGCCCTCGGGAAGCTGAGGCTCTCAGAGGAGCCAGCACAGAGGGGAGGCAGCTGGCTCACCTCATTGTCAAGAGAAGATGCCCTGGGATATTCTGAGCACCACTCAGCTTTAGCCTCAGCTTCAGTTTTTAAGTCCACAAGAGCAATTCCTTGAAGTTTAGAGTCAGCCCTGGGTACAGTGCTTTGGAAATTATGGGGAAGCAAAGCCAGGAGGCCCCATGTGTGGAGCTAGCCCCATCTCCTCAGTTCTCCAGACTGTAATCACAGACCCGTCAGGCTCGAGGAGCCCCCGCCTCTGTGCCGCCATCTTACTGCCTTCTGCTTTGTTTTCTGAATATTTCTCTCCTCCCACCATCACTGGAACTTCTCAGTGTCTTTCTCTGGCCTAGAGGAAACAGAAGAGACGCTGGTTGCATGAAGAGTCACAGAACACCTGTAATCGTCCTGCTCTGAGTACGTTTCCAGAAGTTGTCTGGGTATTCCTTCAGAAACTCTGAAATCACTCCTCCCTGGTGTCTGGTGACTGAGAGTAGAGCAGAGAGGAGAAGAAGCCCACAGATGATGCCACTGTCCCTACTCGGGAGGATGAGAGTGCTTTAGTTTCACCCTCCTCCCCTTCCAATTGCACAGGTGTGCACCCCCACCACTCAGGAAGGTTATTATACATGCTAACTGGGTAAAGGGGAAAAAAAAGTGACCTTGCAGATGTAAGTGAAATTCATGCAGCTGCATCATAGAAAGTGATTAGAGAATGCATCATTGGCATAGAGTTGCTCCATTTCCCAAAGGATGTTGCTAGAAGGTGTTTTACGTGCACACATACACACAAGCACCGTGTACACTCCCCTAGCCACTAGAAGAAGCTTTTCCAAGTTACATCAGAAATCCTGTATTATTCAGGGTGATATTTGTGCAATTGTGCGACTGGCTGCCCCTGGGGCCACTCCACAAATTTCACTCATAATTAAGTTTTGAGCAAAGGGCAGTCATTCCAAGAGCTGACTGTGTATTTTTAGAATAGTCCTAGACATTTTTGAATAAGAAACAATTCAACCTCTTGTAGATTCTGTATATTAAATTATCCTGCTACCCACCTTTTTATCTTTTTTGATACATTTCATGCTTCAAATCAAGGGACATTTTTGCCAGAAATTTCCCTTATAACTTCTTTACAAGTTTATGCATTTGGAGATAAATGTAATCCATATGTTCTCAAGTTACTCTAGCTTTTTTTAAAAAATCAAATTGTTATTCTCTTCAAAGTACTTGATCACCAATAAGTTATATGAGATTTTAAAAAATCCTTTCCTTCATAGTAAAAGGAAACCACATTTGATCAATAACACAGTTAGTTATAGAGTCAAAGTTGCACAAGGACTTATAAAGATACATTGTTTTACTATTTATCTTTAATAAGTTAAACTAGAGTTTTTTGGGAAACTCACCAGTTACTGTCAGAAAAATGCACACTATTGTTTTTTTTTTTCTCTTCACAGGCTAAAAGCTCAGTTTTTGTTTATAAGATTCACTGTATCTTCTCATTATGGTGATTTAAAAAAAAATTGGTTTCTAGCTCTATAGTTAGAATCCATTGAAAACAAGTATGTAACATAACTATCTTATATTTGAGTACATATGCCCATAAAGACTTTACAGAAAACCCCTAATTCTGTAAACCTGAGCACACAGTTTATATTTCAAAGTTATATACACATAATGCAATAAAGGAAGTAACTCTTTTCAGATAATGAGCTCCCTAAAGGCACGAAGAATGTCTTCCTCATTGTGGTATCTATGCATAGTAGGCCTTGTAAAATATTTGGTGAACAAAGAAAACATGATCAAAAATAACAGGAAGAAACGTAGTTACAGCAGAGTCTGGTTTTAGACTGCAGAAGGATGGCAGCTGAGCAAGGAGGACTATGTCAACAGGATACAATAATAACACCAAGCCCTACTTTAGTCCATCTGCAAAATGGATTAAAAGTACACGGTGGGGGGCAAGAAGGAGCTGATAATGTGTTCAATCACTCAGCTGTTCAGCCTGTGTCCTTCCCAGCACCTTCCTTTTTGGGAAGAGGAACTGAGCTGGACTTGGTTCCAAGCCTATAAATTAATTTATATTCAAATATCTAGTGTTAACATAATTGGTGTGCTTCAGAGGTAAATATATTTCTGTTTGTCTACAAAGAAATATATATATATGTGTATATATATACATATATATATGCACACACACACACATATATATAATATATATAGATATAGACAACTTTAATGTCACAATACATATTTGTTCATGTATGTTTGTTCAGCTATATATTTTTACATTCTGTGTATACATTTGTGTATATATAACAAATTAGATTTGTGATGTTATATAAATTGCTCTATACGTAAAGATTTACAATATTTATAAAGGAGACCAATATCATTGCAGTTCACAAAGTCCTTTTCTATCATATATTATTGACCCAAAGAACATTATTTTTTTTAAGATTTTATTTATTTAGTTGACAGACAGAGATCACAAGTAGGCAGAGAGGCAGGCAGAGAGAGAGGAAGAAGCAGGTTCCCTGCTGAGCAGAAAGCCCGATGAGGGACTCGATCCCAAGACCCTGGGATCATAACCTGAGCCGAAGGCAGAGGCTTTAACCCACTGAGCCACCCAGGCGCCCAGAACATTCTTTTCTTATAGATTCTCCAAGGAAGCCAGTGATGTTCTCTGATGTCCAAGGTTTACTTGTACCCAAAATTTATGTAAATTCCTAAAGAATAGAACATGAAACTCCCTAGGGACATTTAGGAAATGTGAACTCTCCCTAATTGATAGAATCAAATTTCTAGAATCACAGAAGAATAAAGAAAACTTGTTTGAAGGCTACATTCCCTACCAAAGATTTTCAGTGGATTATTTTTTTAAGCTGCAAAGACTATGAAGTGGAAACACAAATGGGATCTAAGCTCCAATTATGCTTTCCCAAGTACTACACATTCCTGACTTCTAAACACAAAGTCATAGATAAGAGTTTCAGGCTCATGGAATTCCAAGCTTACTGTCTCCACAAAACCCACATTCACCTTTACAAAAATTGTATTTGTTGATTCATAATGTAGACATTGTGAAAGATAGTTAAATGTGTAAGCCATTTTTTGGTGTTAAACACCTGATATTCTAATGGCCCATACTTAAAACTATTATGATCTTTCTTCTTCCATGTTATCTTTTCTCTTATGCTAAAGAACCTGGTGATTCTGCCAAGACAAACACACAGACAATTCCCCCCACACATGCACATACCTCGCAGCAGTAAACAAACAGGCAGAACTTGGGGAAGGTTGTGTAGTATAAATGTGGAGGAAGGAATCTATGAAAAAGCAGGAACTGAGATACTTTGCTATGGGACAAGTCATCAAAATGCAAATAACAGAAGAATTGAAAATGCTATTAATCATTCAAACCTGAGTGGATATTAGCTTATCCAGAGATGGCGTTATTCTCATTAAAACCAGCCTCCTCTTTTAGTTTTTCTTATTGCCCATTCCTGCAAAGAGTTTGCAGTGATGGTGTAGACCAGCAAAAATTCACTGTGGGGTGGGAAGTTGGAGTGAATAAAAACAGTACCACAAAGTTTGGGACATATATATTGGCCTTTCTGGTTCTAGAGCAAACAATGTTGACAGAAAGCACCATCCCATGATTCATGTGTCAGAGAAGGCCTTAAAACATTCTTCAGTAGAAGAGTTTCCAACATTGTTCCTTCCCATAAGCTTTATATTAAAGATACTCTGCTATTCCCATGGTAACCAAATGGGTGGAGGGGGGACCATACTTCAAATGTCAACTGTTATGCTGTTGAGTCCCAAGCACTGAGTGACCCTCACCAGAACAGTGTCTTCTGGATGGCTTCAGCATTTCTCATTTGATTCTGGATATGACTTATTTTTTAAAACAATGAAAAAAATGCTGCAAAGAAATAACAAAATATATAACTTCATGCAGAATAATAAAAGTTAGATTTTTGCATCTAGGTATATTGTTTAATTTTAAATAATCTGAGGGAATTGTGCAGCAGGAAGCTCTCCTACGAAAAAAACAAGTGATTTAAGAAGATTTTTGAAATAATAAGATGAGGAAATGCAATTAATTATTCCTTGACTGGGTTGCTGAAACTAATAAGGCATGTGAAAGGGAATATTAGTAGTAAACAGGAAATATTAAGACAGGAGAGGAGGAGGAGTCAAGATGGCGGAGAAGTAGCAGGCTGAGACTACTTCGGGTAGCGGGAGATCAGCTAAATAGCTTATCTAAAGATTGCAAACACCTACAAATCCAACGGGAGATTGAAGAGAAGAAAAACAGCAATTCCAGAAACAGAAAATCAACCACTTTCTGCAAGGATCTCTTCTGATTTGGCTAAAGCATATTTTCCTGGGGTTGTTGCCACCCTTTTAGTATGTTACTTGCTCCTTCATATACTCTTATCTGGACAAAATGACAAGGCGGAAAAATTCACAACAAAAAAAAGAACAAGAGGCAATACCAAAGGCTAGGGACCTAATCAATACAGACATTGGTAATATGTCAGATATAGAGTTCAGAATGATGATTCTCAAGGTTCTAGCCGGGCTTGAAAAAGGCATGGAAGATATTAAAGCAACCCTCTCGGGAGATATAAAAGCCCTTTCTGGAGAAATAAAAGAACTAAAATCTAACCAAGTTGAAATCAAAAAAGCTATTAATGAGGTGCAATCAAAAATGCAGGCTCTCACTGCTAGGATAAATGAGGCAGAAGAAAGAATTAGCGATATAGAAGACCAAATGACAGAGAACAAAGAAGCTGAGCAAAAGAGGGACAAACAGCTACTGGACCACGAGGGGAGAATTCGAGAGATAAGTGACACCATAAGACGAAACAACATTAGAATAATTGGGATTCCAGAAGAAGAGGAAACAGAGAGGGGAGCAGAAGGTATATTGGAGAGAATTATTGGAGAGAATTTCCCCAATATGGCAAAGGGAACAAGCATCAAAATCCAGGAGGTTCAGAGAACCCCCCTCAAAATCAATAAGAATAGGTCTACACCCCGTCACCTAATAGTAAAATTGACAAGTCTTAGTGACAAAGAAAAGATCCTGAAAGCAGCCCGGGAAAAGAAGTCTGTAACGTACAATGGTAAAAATATTAGATTGGCAGCAGACTTATCCACAGAGACCTGGCAGGCCAGAAAGAGCTGGCATGATATATTCAGAGTACTAAATGAGAAAAACATGCAGCCAAGAATACTATATCCAGCTAGGCTATCATTGAAAATAGACGGAGAGATTAAAAGCTTCCAGGACAAACAAAAACTGAAAGAATTTACAAATACCAAACCAGCTCTACAGGAAATATTGAAAGGGGTCCTCTAAGCAAAGAGAGACCCTCAAAGTAGTAGATCAGAAAGAAACAGAGACAATATACAATAACAGTCACCTTACAGGCAATACAATGGCACTAAATTCATATCTCTCAATACTTACCCTGAATGTTAATGGGCTAAATGCCCCAATCAAAAGACACAGGGTATCAGAATGGATAAAAAAACAAAAACCATCTATATGTTGCCTACAAGAAACTCATCTTACACCCGAAGACACCTCCAGGTTTAAAGTGAGGGGGTGGAAAAGAATTTACCATGCTAATGGACATCAGAAGAAAGCAGGAGTGGCAATCCTTATATCAGATCAATTAGATTTTAAGCCAAACATTATAATAAGAGATGAGGAAGGACACTATATCATACTCAAAGGAACTGTCCAACAAGAAGATCTAACAATTTTAAATATCTATGCCCCTAACGTGGGAGCAGCCAACTATATAAACCAATTAATAACAAAATCAAAGAAACACATCGACAAGAATACAATCATAGTAGGGGATTTTAACACTCCCCTCACTGAAATGGACAGATCATCCAAGCAAAAGATCAACAAGGAAATCAAGGCCTTAAATGACACACTGGACCAGATGGACATCACAGATATATTCAGAACATTTCATCCCAAAGCAACAGAATACACATTCTTCTCTAGTGCACATGGAACGTTCTCCAGAATAGATCACATTCTTGGTCCTAAATCAAGTCTCAACCGGTATCAAAAGATTGGGATCATTCCCTGCATATTTTCAGACCACAATGCTCTGAAGCTAGAACTCAATCACAAGAGGAAATTTGGAAAGAACCCAAATACATGGAGACTAAACAGCATCCTTCTAAAGAATGAATGGGTCAACCAGGAAATCAAAGAAGAATTGAAAAAAATTATGCAAACAAATGATAATGAAAACACAACAGTTCAGAATCTGTGGGACACAACGAAGGCAGTCCTGAGAGGAAAATATATAGCGGTACAAGCCTTTCTCAAGAAACAAGAAAGGTCTCAGGTACACAACCTAACCCTACACCTAAAGGAGCTGGAGAAAGAACAAGAAAGAAACCCTAAACCCAGCAGGAGAAGAGAAATCATAAAGATCAGAGCAGAAATCAATGAAATAGAAACCAAAAAAACAATAGAACAAATCAACGAAACTAGGAGCTGGTTCTTTGAAAGAATTAATAAGATTGATAAACCCCTGGCCAGACTTATCAAAAAGAAAAGAGAAAGGACCCAAATCAATAAAATCATGAATGAAAGAGGAGAGATCACAACGAACACCAAAGAAATACAGACAATTATAAGAACATACTATGAGCAACTCTACGCCAACAAATTTGACAATCTGGAAGAAATGGATGCATTCCTAGAGACATATAAACTACCACAACTGAACCAGGAAGAAATAGAAAGCCTGAACAGACCCATAACCAGTAAGGAGATTGAAACAGTCATCAAAAATCTCCAAACAAACAAAAGCCCAGGGCCAGACGGCTTCCCGGGGGAATTCTACCAAACATTTAAAGAAGAACTAATTCCTATTCTCCTGAAACTGTTCCAAAAAATAGCAATAGAAGGAAAACTTCCAAACTCATTTTATGAGGCCAGCATCACCTTGATCCCAAAACCAGACAAGGATCCCAACAAAAAAGAGAACTACAGACCAATATCCTTGATGAACACAGATGCAAAAATTCTCGCCAAAATACTAGCCAATAGGATTCAACAGTACGTTAAAAGGATTATTCACCACGACCAAGTGGGATTTATTCCAGGGCTGCAAGGCTGGTTCAACATCCGCAAATCAATCAATGTGATACAACACATTAATAAAAGAAAGAACAAGAACCATATGATACTCTCCATAGATGCTGAAAAAGCATTTGACAAAGTACAGCATCCCTTCCTGATCAAAACTCTTCAAAGTGTAGGGATACACGGCACATACCTCAATATTATCAAAGCCATCTATGAAAAACCCACCGCAAATATCATTCTCAATGGAGAAAAACTGAAAGCTTTTCCGCTAAGGTCAGGAACACGGCAGGGATGTCCGTTATCACCACTGCTATTCAACATAGTACTAGAAGTCCTAGCCTCAGCAATCAGACAACAAAAGGAAATTAAAGGCATCCAAATCGGCAAAGAAGAAGTCAAACTATCACTCTTTGCAGATGATATGATACTCTATGTGGAAAACCCAAAAGACTCCACTCCAAAACTGCTAGAACTTGTACAGGAATTCAGTAAAGTGTCAGGATATAAAATCAATGCACAGAAATCAGTTGCATTTCTCTACACCAACAACAAGACAGAAGAAAGAGAAATTAAGGAGTCCATCCCATTTACAATTGCACCCAAAACTATAAGATACCTAGGAATAAACCTAACCAAAGAGACTAAGAATCTATACTCAGAAAACTATAAAGTACTCATGAAAGAAATTGAGGAAGACACAAAGAAATGGAAAAATGTTCCATGCTCCTGGATTGGAAGAATAAATATTGTGAAAATGTCTATGCTACCTAAAGCAATCTACACATTTAATGCAATTCCTATCAAAGTACCATCCATTTTTTTCAAAGAAATGGAACAAAGAATCCTAAAATTTATATGGAACCAGAAAAGACCTCGAATAGCCAAAGGAATATTGAAAAAGAAAGCCAAAGTTGGTGGCATCACAATTCCGGACTTCAAGCTCTATTACAAAGCTGTCATCATCAAGACAGCATGGTACTGGCACAAAAACAGACACATAGATCAATGGAACAGAATAGAGAGCCCAGAAATGGACCCTCAACTCTATGGTCAACTCATCTTTGACAAAGCAGGAAAGAATGTCCAATGGAACAAAGACAGCCTCTTCAATAAATGGTGTTGGGAAAATTGGACAGCCACATGCAGAAAAATGAAATTGGATCATTTCCTTACACCACACACGAAAATAAACTCAAAATGGATGAAGGATCTCAATGTGAGAAAGGAATCCATCAAAATCCTCGAGGAAAACACAGGCAGCAACCTCTTCGACGTCAGCCGCAGCAACATCTTCCTAGGAACATCACCAAAGGCAAGGGAAGCAAGGGCAAAAATGAACTTTTGGGATTTTATCAAGATCAAAAGCTTTTGCACAGCAAAGGAAACAGTTAAAAAAACCAAAAGACAACTGACAGAATGGGAGAAGATATTTGCAAATGACATATCAGATAAAGGGCTAGTGTCCAAAATCTATAAAGAACTTAGCAAACTCAACACCCAAAGAACAAATAATCCAATCAAGAAATGGGCAGAGGACATGAACAGACATTTCTGCAAAGAAGACATCCAGATGGCCAACAGACACATGAAAAAGTGCTCCATATCACTCGGCATCAGGGAAATACAAATCAAAACCACCATGAGATATCACCTCACACCAGTCAGAATGGCTAAAATTAACAAGTCAGGAAATGACAGATGCTGGCGAGGATGCGGAGAAAGGGGAACCCTCCTACACTGTTGGTGGGAATGCAAGCTGGTGCAACCACTCTGGAAAACAGCATGGAGGTTCCTCAAAATGTTGAAAATAGAACTACCCTATGACCCTGCAATTGCACTGCTGGGTATTTACCCTAAAGATACAAACATAGTGATCCGAAAGGGCACATGCACCCGAATGTTTATAGCAGCAATGTCTACAATAGCCAAAGTATGGAAAGAACCTAGATGTCCATCTACAGACGAATGGATAAAGAAGATGTGGTATATATACACAATGGAATACTATGCAGCCATCAAAAGAAATGAAATCTTGCCATTTGCGACGACGTGGATGGAACTAGAGGGTATCATGCTTAGCGAAATAAGTCAATCGGAGAAAGACAACTATCATATGATCTCCCTGATATGAGGGAGAGGAGATGCAACATGGGAGGTCGACGGGGTAGGAGAAGAGTAAATGAAACAAGATGGGATTGGGAGGGAGACAAACCATAAGTGACTCTTAATCTCACAAAACAAACTGAGGGTTGATGGGGGGAGGGGTTTGGGAGGGGGGTGGGGTTATGGATATCGGGGAGGGTATGTGCTATGGTGAGTGTTGTGAAGTGTGTAAACCTGGCGATTCGCAGACCTGTACCCCTGGGGATAAAAATATATGTTTATAAAGCTGTAAAAAAAAAAAAAAAAAAAAAAAAAAAAGAAAGAAAGAAAGGATGAATCCCCAAGTTTTGTAGCAACATGGACGGGACTGGAAGAGATTATGCTGAGTGAAATAAGTCAAGCAGAGAGAGTCAATTATCATATGGTTTCACTTATTTGTGGAGCATAACAAATGGCATGGAGGACAAGGGGAGATGGAGAGGAGAAGGGAGTTGAGGGAAATTGGAAGGGGAGGTGAACCATGAGAGACTATGGACTCTGAAAATCGATCTGAGAATTTTGAAGGGGTGGGGGGTGGGAGGTTGGGGGCACCAGGTGGTGGGTATTGTAGAGGGCACGGATTGCATGGAGCACTGGGTGTGGTGCAAAAATAATGAATACTGTTATGCTGAAAAAAAAATAAAAAAAATTAAAAAAAAAAAAAAAAAAAAAAAAAAAAAAAAAAAAAAAAGACAGGAGAGGAAAAACCACCTAGGTTATACAGGCCATTGGTCCTACCAATTCTTTTTTCTTCAAAGAAAACATAAGAAAGTGAGGCAAACAAATCAAAGCAAAAAGACTGAGAAGGACAATAAAGCATTCGCCTTGTCTCTGTTTATTTAATGGGTCTAAGTTTCTGGTATTAGAGTTGGCTCATGTCTCATTATCTGTTATGGGGATGTTATGGGGTGGGTGTTTCCAGCAAAGTTCTGCCCCATTCTGGCCAAGAAACAATGGCACAACCTAATCAACACAAGACATTCAATACTTCTATTGTGTCCGCAGTATGCTTGTCATTGTATAAGGTCCACAGTTGGGTGTAATTGAGTCCTTGTTCTCAGGGAACACACAGCTTAGCTGAAGAGCTAAACACCTTGGTCTACCTTTTGTTGTAATTGGATTTCATTTTTGGCGCTTGCACAAGGGATGAAGTGAGAGTATGAAGGACAAAGAATTCATATCTATTTGGAAAATTCAGAAATTAGTTTCCGGAGACTTACCTTGAAAGAGTAGAAAGGGCAGGATTTGCATAGGTGGCAACAGAAGGGCAGCTTATTACAAGCAGAGGACATAGCACCAGCAAAGGTGTGGGAGCTGATAGTGGTCCTAATGAGTTTGGAGTTAGTGTTCTAGAAGGGGTAGATCACAGGTCGGAGAAAAGTAGCCGAAAAATAAGTAGAGTCATTCTATGGATAGTCTAAAATGCTGATTCAGTAAGAATGCATTTCAATCTGTAGATAATTGAAAGTCATTAAATGGCTTGTTAAAAAGGTTGAGCTTTTAAAAAATGCAGTCCTGACCATATTGTATCTTGAACACAAGGAACATTGTCTACAGCAAGTGCTAAGTGGGGGGTTAAGAGGAGGTGATCTTCAGAAGGATCTGTGTGGGGACTGGACTGGACTGTCATCTCCTTAGTCTTTATGTTGCCCCACATTTCTTTCCTCACTCTGACTGGCCGCCCAGCCAGTTTTCCTGTGCTGGCTGTCCAGATAAGCCCCTCCAACATTGATCCTATTCTAATGAGAAGGTTTCATAAACAGTGCATGTGCTGGGCCACACATCTGTATCCCCAGGCATTTAGATAAAGAACCAGGAGACAATCAGCCTGGTATCAAAGGAATGATTTCTGGCTAGTCTAGTGGTTAACTGCAGAGAAATGCTGTCCACATTTCATTGTTTCCCCATAGCCCTACCTCTGGCCCAAGAAACCTCATGGACATTCCTGGTACTTCCTAATGCTGAGAGGGTATAAAGTGAAATGCACCATGGCTGAGAAGGCTGTGGGGTGAGCCACACAGGAGAATATCTCAAGTAGAAAATCTAAAGGCTAGAGACCCTGCTTACATCAAACTAAGAGCCTGTCGTAACTCGGAGACACAAATCCACAGAGTGTGCAAATTATTGGGGATGATATCACCTCCAAAGGGTGAAGATTGGTTCTTGGGAAGGAAAAGCCTCACATTTGTGGTACGTATAAAACACAGAAACACATATGGTGTATAAACAGAATAGTATATCTGTGGTATTAAAGTATCATGAGGGAAATTTAATTAACTTACTAATTTATTAAGAAAAAAAAAACATGTCTTACAAAGCACCTTAGGAGAACAAAGATGAAAAAAAGATTGAGAAGCACTATCATAGAAGCATAGGAGCCTCAGACTTGCCCCTGTGGAAATGGACAGCGGGAGACAGGGAAATCTGTAAGCCCACATTGATTCTATCCTCTGAGTCAAGGCAGAGCTGTCCTGATACTTAGCGTCTGCTCTGATAAGGCTGAGGTAGGTGTTCAGAGAGCTGAGGGCAGGATATGAGATACCTGGGTCTTCCCAGACTCTGGAGTGAGCTGGCTGAGCCTCAGATGAGGAAGGGGCAGGCTCTGCCAGTTTACAAATGTGTGTTCAACTTGAAGGTGGGAATTTCCCAGGGCCCGCATTAGAGTTCAGTCTTACAAGACAGGGCTGGGCTTCCCCGATATTGCTCTGTACTTGGGGACAAACGTGCAATGCTGAGCTTAGCCATGAATGCTCTCTCTCTCCAGAACCAGCAAGTCTCCCTTCTCATGGGGTAGGGAGAGATTCGAGAAGCAGGCTGGAATGGAAGAACACTTTGGTAACCAAATTCTGCGTGGAGCGATGACATATTCTCTTCTTTGTAACTGAGGGACAAACAGATGGAGAGAACCAGCA
This sequence comes from Lutra lutra, assembly GCF_902655055.1. Lineage (NCBI taxonomy): Eukaryota > Metazoa > Chordata > Mammalia > Carnivora > Mustelidae > Lutra > Lutra lutra. The sequence goes on along the minus strand of NC_062286.1, from coordinate 91,310,623 downwards.
GAGGTCTGGGGCCATCCATGACATCAGACAGGGAGTCTTCTTTGTTTCTTTCTATTAGAATTTCTATGTAACTGTTTTGTCCACCTACAAACAGTTGGAGTCTTGCCCAGTATCTGAGACTCGAGAAGAGGGTGGGAGAATGAACAGAACCGGAGAGGGAGGAGGGAGGTGGCCCTGCAAGGAAGGCATAAAATATTAAGCATGGTGGAGGAGAGCTGACAGCGGGGAGTGGGGGAGAGTCAGACTGCTGAACACAGAGGTTGCCATGTGCTTGTAGGGCCATTTTAGCTGACAAGAAAGAAAAAATGAAGAAAATTGCTCTGAAGACTAATTGGCTAGATATGTAATTGGCTCTAATGATGTTGTAGGAGAAAATTATGCATATTTCTATATGCCGAGACTGTATATCCCATCTAGACATGCAAACACATGTATATCTCGTCTTATTAGAATGTGTGGGATATCTGGATATGTAATTTTCTCATTTGATAATTATTTAGTGAAGTTCTTCTTTCAAGGTGCCTTCCTTTGACTTTCTTTTTGTGTTCCGTTATGTGAAGCAGAAAGTGAGAGGATACTTCCAAAAACGGAAATGCATCCAGGTAGGCAATGAAAACTTGATGTGGCTGTCATCCGTTAGATCTTAAAGGGATTTCTTGTGAAGGGTTGAATAATATGCAATATAATTACTTGTGGAAGGATTAAGATTATATTTTATTTATTATATGTATTAGGATTATATTTATTATATATTATATGTATTATTATATACAAATCATATTGTATTGTATCTAGTTAGGATATATAGGTAAATGCATATGGGCTTGCATTGACAAGCTCAAGAGAGGTAAAGAAGTTTTAAGTTGTATGAGAGGAGAAACAGGTCCACAGAAGGACATACTACTGTTATCCCACGTTGTTTAATGTGGAATAATCTTAGAAATTTATGTTCATGCCTTTTACACTGAAAAAAAAGGAGACTTGATTTGCATTTGTAATATGTGCTCAAGTTTATATCCTGATAAGTCCAGCTATGTCACATGCCCATGTCTTCCTAAGACAGGTGCTGACGAAACTAAGGCTTTTCTAAGTTGTTCAGACCAGCTTTGTAGCTATGCCTGCAGAATGCAGTGGAAGGACAGAGATTTTTACCCTGTGAAGTTCAAGAAGGAGAAGGCCCCAATTTTCCACATGTCTGATGTGTTTGAAACTAGGTTGTTGGTACGCCTGGGTGGCTCAGTTGGTTGAGCAGCTGCCTTCGGCTCAGGTCATGATCCCTGCGTCCTGGGATCGAGTCCCACATCGGGCTCCTTGCTTGGCGGGGAGCCTGCTTCTCCCTCTGCCTCTGCCTGCCATTCTGTCTGCCTGTGCTCGCGCGTTCTCCTCTCTCTCTGACAAATAAATAAATAAATAAATAAATATAAAAAAAAATAAAAAAAAGAAACTAGGTTGTCCACACCAAGTAACTACTTTGGGAAAACAGAATTCTGGCACTGCCAGAAGCCAGGCTCATTCCTAACAGCACAGGGGCTCTGGCTTTCAGGTGCTGATTCTTGCCTTCAAGCGCATACATACCTAGAGATGAAATCTCTTTGTGCGAGATGTGCCTCACAGCTTGTGCTTCTAAATATGCTTTTATTTCTTTGGTTGGTTGGTGTCACGTGTTCACTGCTAGTCTCCACATAGCCTATGTGAAAGAGTCCCATAATGTCAATTCTCAATGAAAATTTAAGTCTACCAAAGCTAAATCATGGAAGACAAGTGGGTTTGATCCAGGCTCAATAAATGTACTCTGCCATTTCCTTGCAAGCATTCCTAAAGAGTTGCCTGCAATGAAGACCCTTTGTTCACAACAATTTTTCCGATGTGTTTTTATTTATGAAGGAACAAGGGTTAAAAGAGGTGAGCAAATGCCAAGACTAATTTTTTCCCCCTTTTTGGCTGCATTTTTTTCTTTTGTTATTTCAAGAGTTTGGGGGTGGTTTTGTTGTTGTTTTCTGTTTTCAAAGTCCAGTTGATGCAAACCCTTTTCTAATTTCAGAATTTGGCTTTGATGTCATTTGATGTCATGTCATGAGCCATTTCTAAGGAACTACAAAGTAGAAATAAGTGAAGAGTTATGCTTCAATTACTAAATCATGTTTCTGCTGTGATAAAGCCCCATATATGGTAAAATAAAAATCATCAGTTCTGTATGCAGTGAGAGAAAATAAGGTCTGTAAAAACACAAAACTAAAAAACTTCCACATGTAACATTGTGATATTTGTGGCTTTAAGTATGGGATCACTCATTATTCATAAGAAATATTTTGATGAACAATTTTCCAGATACAAATATCTACACAAGAAAAATATCTTTTCTAGAAATTGTTAGGTTTAAACATCCAGCACCAGTACTGATGGGCTTTCTTTTAATTAGTCAGACATCTGCCCCTCCCTGAGGAAAAACTAACTGCATGAATTATTGGTTTTCACAATATTCCACTTTCATTGGAATAGAAGCTAAAGAGGCAAACATAAGAGTCAGATTTGAATTGTCCTTTTTTCACACCTGGGTCACTATGGCCACCACAAAAACAAAGTCAGAAGATCATGAATCATAGAGGAATGAACACCAGATGTTTTCTCTCCACCTGAGGAGATATTTGATATAGGCAACAATAGCTTGTAAAGTATGCCATATGCCCTGTGTGATCTGACTAATGTATGAAAATACTCAGTTGTAAAAAGGTCACCAGAAGATAAGAACCTATTTCTTCCATACCAAAAACCAAAGTAAAACGAATAAATAAATAAGTAGAAGCAGAATATCACGAAAGAAAAACAGGCATCTCATTTGCTCTAAATAAAAGGACTGAACCTATAAATGTGGAAGAATTTCCATTTCTGCAAGGGGGATTGCAATGTGACTGAGAATTACTGGCAGGCAAAATACCTGCTGAGCATCTTACACCATTGAGTGAGTGTTTCATCATGCATTTGAAAGCTTTACAAAGTGACCTATGCTGTAGGAGCCCACTCAACCAAAGCTTATTAAAATTTAGCTTTAAAAAATTATTTTTTAAGATTTTTTAAAATTTATTCATTTGAGACAGAGAGATACACAGAGAGAGAGAGATTGAAGGGAAGCAGTGGGAGAGAGAGAAACAGACCCTCCCCTGGGCAGGGAGCCTGGACCTAGAGATCATGACCTGAGCTGAAGGCAGACGCTTAGCTGACTGAGCCACACAGGTGCCCCTAAAACTAAGCTTTGATGATGTTGCTGCAATGTGCAGTTTTCTTTAATTCAGGCAGCCATTGCAAAATATATTCTAGAAAGATCATTCCACAAGGTTATTCCCTGGTGACCCTTACCATGTTCTCCCAATACAGTCTTTTACATGGACTGCTTCCATATTTTGACACAATCATTAGTAATAATCTTTGTAGGATAAAAGAAAACCCTTGCAACACAGAATTGATAATCTAGATGGTTCTTCAAGCTTCCTTACTTCTTATCTTTTATGTAGATGGTGCCTACAAACAGCTCGCTCAATTCCAAGCTGTTCTTTAAAGTCAGCAGATCAAATTGCCCAAACTCATACAGCCATTTGATAATCAGTAACAACCTCTAGCCATCTATTCCTTCATATGGAATATTAGAAGACTAAATGGATTGACTTTAAAAATTCTTTCCAGGTTTACAGTTCTTGTTCTAACAGCAAAAGAAATACAGAAAAGTTTCAAACAAAGTTGGATGGGAAGCTAATATTTGTAATGCCACATGGAGAGATTAGCTCAGCAATTTCCAATTAATAGGAGTCATATGGTGAAATCCCCCAGAGCTATTTAGAAACAAATCTCTCATTGCTTAGAAGTATAGGTAGAGCAAGTTTACTTGGACTTTTTATTGTTATTATTAAAAAATTCAAGGTATTCGAAGGTTATTTTCTGTCTTTCTAGGGATGGAGTAAAAGAGAGATATTTAGAGAAGAAAACTTGCCAAGGTCAGCACTTTACCTTCTGCATGCAGCAGAAGTTTCCTTGAAAATCTTTTTCAGATGAATACTGGAAAAGAACTGAACCAAGCAGGGGATGGGGTAGAGAAGAATGAAAAATGCTATAAAGGTCACAGGAGCAGAACAGGGCTGTGGATTGCCATGCGGTAAGTGTTTCAGTGCCTTGTGGTTTCTTGTTGATGGTAGTCTAGCCTTCCAATTGTATTTAACATCTCGAATAATGGAAGAGGTTTTGAGATACTATGAGCGGTTGGAGTCATCATTTTATGAGTTTGTTGTGGAATAGTTCATGCAAGACAAGGCAAATGCCAGAGTCAGAGAAGGGGAGCCAATAAAAGAAAGTTTTCAATGATTTAAAAGAAACACTTTATCATACTTTCCTCCTTTAAAGTGGGGATGTTTAGATGGAGGGACTGTGTAGGGTGTTGGGAGGGAGTGTTATTTTTCTTATAACATGATTTTATAAATTGTTCCTAGAAAATATTGCTAGACGGGTCATATTTTGGTAAATATGAAGAATTTCAGATTATTAAAAATTATTAAATTTGAAATATTAGAATATTTTGTTTTCTATTATGTTCAATTAGCTAACATATGGGACATTATTAGTTTTTGATGTAGTGTCCAATGATTCCTTAGTTGTGTAAACACCCAGTCCTCATCACCTCGCACGTGCCTCCTTAATACCCGTCACCTGTTTACCCCATCCTCCCACATCCCTCCCTTCTGTAACCCTCAGTTTCATTCCTGGAGTCCAGAGCCTTTCATGGTTTGTCTCCCTCTCTGATTTAGAACGAATACTTTAAAAGTGAAATAGCTTTTATGTTTCACATTCATATGACTCACTCTTTAATTGTTCTTTAAAAATATCTACATGATTTAATGGCAATAAGATACATACAATTTGAAGAATTTGCTTACTAAAATTTTGAGAATAAACAATTTTTAAAAATGAAATATACTAAGGAGTTGCAAAATATATTTGATCCATACACTATTAGCATATAATAAGAATTCAACAGTTGAGGCAAACTGAAATTATCCAGAAAAGTTAAGAACTCATAGAAATCACAAACTAGCCCTTTCCTCTCTCTGAGTTCTTCTCTGATAATGATAACCCATGGGTAGTTTTTGGCATTCATTCTCCCCTGTCTCCAATGTATATTATGTTATAAATTTATTTTAGTGAGGTTGTGCTATTTTCAGGTCTATCTCCTCCTTGTAATAGGTGATCTTTATTATCAGGGCTAATCTTTCTACCTTAGTATCCTCTGTGATTACCGAGTATACTGGGCCTTCAATAACAATTTGCTCAATAGCTTAGTTTTGCTTTGATTTATTTTTAATGCAGACAAAGAGAAAAGACATGTTTTAATTGCACTTTTTCAAGCCCTGGATGGTGATATTAGGACACTTATAATTTAAAAACTTAAAAGAAAGACAATAGCCTGGAAGAAAATATTTGCAGAGTATGTAATAAAAGGAGTTCACCTAAGAAACCAATAACTATAAAATAACAAGAAAATCACAAACAGCCCAATGGGAAAATAATAATAATTGGAAGATATGAATTTAAAAATATCAATGGCTAATAAGCATATGAAAAGAAGATAAACCACACTAATAATAAAAAAATTGAAAAGAATAGTGAGCTTATCATGTTTGGTGGTTTATGAAACAGAGCTTTAAAAGAATAGTAATATCAGAAATTGGTAAAATGTGGGGCAATGACTACTCATCTATTTTTAGTGTCAGTGTAAAACAGTACAGCCTGTTTTGGGGGAAGGAATTTTCACTTTCTAATCTATTAAAATTTAAAACTCATCTACCCTTTGAACCAGCAATTTTATATCTTGAAATTTATCTTAAGAAAATATTTGTACAAAGAAGCATGTGTCTGAATGTTTCTGGCAGCATTTGTTGCATTAGTGAAAAATTGGAGGCAATCTAAATATCTATTAGTAAGGTGCAGGTTAAATAAATTGTGTTCTGTCCATCTGCAGAAATCTGTACAATTATAAAAAAGACTAAGCTGATCATGTGTGCATTGATAAGGGAGTATATCTGTGACATGGCCTTGTGGGAAAACAACAATTGTGAAAGAATATAGATAGTATGATCTTTTTTTTTAGTAAAACATAATCATAATAAAAAAGTATGCATACTAGAGTTTGAGAAGATGCATAATGAAAATAGTTACTGACTCCTGAGCAGGTAGGAAGTGGCCAGAGACTTTGGTTTTACTTCCTTATACTTACTTTTGCATTGACTGATATTGCCATGCAATTAAATTCTTTTGAGGATTTTATTTATTTATTTAGAGGGAGAGAGGAAGAGTGGGAGACATAGAGGGAGAGAGAGAGAGAAAATCTCAAACATACTCCACACTGACAATAAAGCCCCATGCAAGGCTCAATTCTCAGACCCTGAGATCATGACCTGAGTGAAAACCAAGAGTCATTTCCCTAAACCAACTGAGCCACCCAGGCAATCCGACACTTAACTAAATTTTTAAAAACACAATGTTCTAAAAATAAAAATGCAGAGTTAGGGCTTTGTGTGCTTAAACTTAGCAACATCAAACATACCACTTTTTTTCTCAAGTATTTCTAATGAATGTAATACATGCATATACTTAAAAAAAAATCACATCGTACAGGAGGGGAAGGTCCTTCTTCCTTCCATTTGCACTGGTTGCTCTGTGAGCCTGCTGGGCAGTTGCCCTTCTGGATCTTCCTTCAACTGTTCTCCTTTTTTGGATACACTTGAGTTCATGCTTTTCTTTTTTCTTGGTCCCTTCTCTCATTTTGCTGAAGATAAATCCTTGAAAACTTCTGAAAATTTTTGCTTGGGAAATTGAATCTGAAAAGAGTTTTATTAAATTTTGTTTTTAATTTAATGTGATATATACTAACAAGTTGAGATGAGATGTGAGTCATATAGTATTAGTACATAGTAAAAATTCAATAGTCAAGGCAAACTGATGTGTATAAAATATTAAGAACTTTCCTGCCTTGGGGCTTCTGCCACAGGGCTCCAGCCCTGCAGCTCCCATCTGAGGTGGCAGGGGGGCCACATGGGCCCCAGCACCAGCAAGGGGCTGTGGGGTCTGCCACTCCTGAACCTTCAGACTGACCCACAAAAAAGCACAGGTCGTGATGTGCTAAAAAATATATATAAATAAAAAATAAAATTAAAATTAAATAAATAAATAACTCTCAGAAATAACAAACCAGCTCTTTTCCCTCTATAACTTCTTCTCTGATAATCCATAGGCAGTTTGTGACAATTACAAATTAAAAACACAAAAGACAAACAGCCTGGGTGAAAATAGTTATATCACATATAAAAAAACAAATATTTCTAAGGGATTAAAAAAAAACCTACAAAACAGCAAGAAAACCACAAACAGCTAAATAGGAAAATAGTTTTAATTGAAAGATATGAATAAAAAATACAAATGGTTAATAAGCACATGAACAGAAGATAAATTCCACTAATACTTAAGACAATAGTGAGCTATCAGGCTTTCCCATTGCATAAAACAAAACATGTATTCAACACACCTTCTGGAAACAAAAGTCACAGATTAGCTTCCAAAGAAAAATTTTCATTTCCATTTTAACATTATATTTACAGAATGCACCTTGTCATGCAATATGTGTTAACATTTTTACCACAACTCCTTGAGATAGACAGAATTCTCTCTGATTTAAAATTAAAAATGAGATGCAGTCAGATTGAATTCCTCAAGGTTAAAACACTGGTTAGAAATGCAAAACTAAGGAATGTAATTCCACTGCCAACAGCAACATTCAGAGATCACAGCTTTAGAGATGTGCTTTCAATCGCTGGTGTGTTTTAGGATGCATGCTGGTGTTGTGTAAAAAACCCAGGGTGGGAAGAGTCAGGAAGCCTAAGATCAAGCCTCATTTCTCCTAACTAGTCCACCACACTACCATGGGCTTTTATTTCCTCATCTGTAAACTGGCATTGGGTCGGATGTGATGACATTGCCAAAGTTCCTTCTGGCTATATTGGTTGATGTTTCTATACACCTAGTGACCATGTCACCAAAGGATCTTATTTGCGACTTATTCAGCATGACTGCCGAGGTGTTTTCCGAGCATGTTGTTGTGCCTTTACAATGCCCTGTCCTTAGTGGGATGGGCTTCCTCAAGACTTTCCCAGGGCACCAAATTACATCTAATAATATTTAATAGGGAGGACCCTTGCCTACTTGGGATAGTCATGCTCACTTAGTTGAGATGCCTCTAGATGACTGTGCGGTATTATCTAAAGAATGTGGGGTGACTGAGCACTGGTGAGGCCATGGCCTTCAAAGAATTCTGTTAATGCCATGCCAGCGGAGAAGCACGGAGGGCAAACTCTTCCCCAGCAAAATCATCTCTCCTACTTGAGCAGAATCACTTCTCCCAGGAAGATTACTCTTTAGTGCTCTAGGAAAGATCAAGTAGTAGAGGGCACTCTTGCTTCCAGAGAGAAGGTACTCATGGATAGCCAGGTCGGGTGTACTGAGTGCTCAATGGAAGTGTGTATCACAGCAGACAAAGTTCTAGGGTGTCTGCCAGAGAGAATTTTATAACCTACATTAAAAGACAAATCCATATAAAGGAAGGAGGCAGGAACTGAATCTGAGGCCCAATGAAATTCTTCATTGTACACAAACATACACATACGATTTAGCCAGAATTTGAAGGAAAAACACAGGGCCAGAGATTCTTCTTTACCAACTCTGTACCCTCAACAGAAGGTGCTGAATGGAACACCTGACTGTTTTTAGCCATCAGTCTCTCTCTTGGATTAAATGGGTCTCTGTTTCTTTGGTTTCTTGAGGTGTTCTAGTGAGGTTTGTTGCCTTCGTATTGTGAAAAACTTAACACTTTTTAATATAGTTTAGTATAGTTTGAATACAGTTCAATATAGTTTGGATATAAATCTTGACTTTTCCTCCACTTGGCCTTTATGATAATATTTTCCTTCCAAGTGGCATTAAAAGAGTGAAATAAGTCAAGCAGAGAGAGTCAATTATCATATGGTTTCACTTATTTGTGGAACATAACAAATAGCATGGAGGACATGGGGAGTTAGGAGAAGGGAGTTGGGGGAAATTGGAAGGGGAGGTGAACAATGAGAGACTATGGACTCTGAAAAACAATCTGAAGGGTTTGAAGAGGTGGGGGGGTGGGAGGTTGGGGGGAACCAGGTGGTGGGTATTAGAGAGGGCACGGACAGCATGGAGCACTGGGTGTGGTACAAAAACAATGAATACTGTTATGTTGAAAATAAATTTTAAAAATGATTAAAAAAATAAAGGAAATTTTATAATAGAGAATTTTATTATTTTAAGACCCAAAAGAAAGCACATTTAATTTTTTTCTTACTGTTTTGGATGTATAGTCTTGTGAATTGTGAATTGTTTCCTTTCTGGGGAGATTTTGGCTTTATCTGATATATATTCATATCATTTAATAGTGAACATGTCCTAGAAGACTCATAATATTTTCTCAGTGGTTGAACACTCCATGCATACAATTTATTCCTAATCCAAAAACTCCCAGACTGCATGTCCATTTACTCACTGCAGTTGCCAACAGCAGACTTCTGCTATTTAATTCATGTCTTTTCAGAGAGAGGGGTGGAGCTTTTAGATCAGTCATTTAACAGTTAAAGGTGTAAGTTTAATTATTGATTTTTAGCAGTTTACATTACATTTAAGCTCAGTAACAACTTTGAGATTTCTGCCACGCAAAACAAGAATGCTCCATGGCCTTGATTTAGCCACCTCTGAACCAGGTGCTTATCTACACTATTAGCAAAAGTACTTTACAACACACAGCTAATCCCCAGAGTTACTTCTCTCCACTCTTTCACCAAGGCACTCAAACCGAGGCAAGAGACAAACGGCAGTTAAGGGAAAGAGTATGGTGGGGGCAGGTGGATTTCAGCACCCCAAAGAGAGACCTGAGTAACTCTTTAGCAAGGACAATCATTTATTTAGAGCTCTTTCTTTTCCCTTGATACCTCTTCACCCCCATGTTTGACCTGTTCTGAATAGTGAATTGACAGCTTTCACTACAATGGAACTCAATAATTTGGGATGGAATAAAATATCACTGTCTATGATTTTCATTTTAAAATTTTAGGGGTGCGTTGGTGGCTCAGTTGGCTAGGCAGCTGCCTTTGGCTCAGGTCATGAACTCAGGGTCCTAGGATGAAGTTCCATGTCAGGCTCCCTGCTCAGTTAGGAGTCTGCTTCTCTCTCTCCCTCTGCTTCTCCCCCTGCCTCTCCCTGCACACTCATGCTCTCTCTCCCTCTAATGCTCCCTCTCTCTCAAGTAAGTAAAACATTTTAAAAAATAAGTAACATTTTAATTATTTTGCCCTTCTTATGAAATCTTTTGTTTATAAGACAATGCATATATGTTTCATATTAGTTTCAAATATTTTAAGTGACCTTGGAAGGTTGTCTCAATGTGGAAAGCAGAGCATCTATGCTTTTTTCTATTTGATACTGTTTCCTAGTAGTTACTCCATCAACAGTAATTCCCTTGATCAGATAACTGCAAGAAATCTACTTTATAAAATAACCCCTATAATACTCCATGGTGTAGCTCTAATTAGCATAAAACATTGTGGGATTAATATTCCAGGAACATAAACCAAATGCATCATTTTAAACTAAACAAGGGCCCAGTCTGTCTATTCACCACCACTGAAAGGATTCCTCAGGATTCATTTTGCCCAAGGTGGAGAGAGCTGCTCCCTCCAGCCTGAGAACACTGTAGGAGAGCTGTGCAGATATAACATTGTCAGGACCAACTTTCCTGGATTTGCGGAGGTTGTTCTGCCTTCTTTCATGTGAGTAAGCATAGAGACAAACAGAAAATATTTACAGAAGTCAGAGATGATTACTAGAAACAAAAGAATGTAATTGAGTCATCATCCACAAGCACAGAGAAGCTAAAGGTTAAGTGACTTGCCCATAGTGCTCATTCACAGGAAATAGTCAAAATCTGTAGTCAAATGCTCTGCCACTGAGCTATACCCCCTGAAATAGTCAAAATCTGTAACCAGGTCTCGTGACTTACATCATCCATGCTCTTACCCATCCACTACACATAACTCCTCTCCCTACATGACGTCTATGACTGAGCATACAAAATGTGTGCCACAGATTCCATGGCCTAACAAAATGCTTTGTAATATCATATAATGGGTGCATGTTACCCAATGGAAAACAACCTGAAATATGAGATATTTTTTTAACACTGAAGCCATTTCAAACAGCTGCATATTAGCGTGTAACTGTTTTCCTTCCTTTATAAATTATCTGGGAGGTGGACCAGTCAAATGGTCCTCATGTATATTCAGGAGAAGTCAACAAACATATTTACTTTCCTTGGCTGGTTCTTATTGTGTTATCTTTTATAGAGGTACATTCTTGAAAGAAAAATAATGATTTGGTTGTGCGATCTTTGTTAAAATCATTTGTAAACACTCTTCCATAATGGAAAAGAAGCAACCTTGAAATTAACTAAAACAGAGTTATTTTTCTTGACTGAAAGTACATGCCTAAAAAAGAATTTCAATTCACTTTCAACTATTAAGGATGCTATATTTTTTCAGTTTTATTGAGAAATAATTGACATACATTACTGTATAAGTTTAAGACCTACAATATGATATTTTGACTTACACGTACCATGAAATGATAACCACAATAGGTTCAGCTAATGTCCGTCATCTCCTATAAAACAATAAAAGAAAAGAAAGGGGGAAAGGGGGAAATTTATTTTATTTGTAGCATAGGATCTTTGGGGAAGAAAATAAATAACAACAAAAAACATTCTCTGAATTTCTAAGATCCTTATGATTGCGCCAAATTTATATTCTGACCTTAAATAATACAGATTTTAATGTTAATTGAACCTGCTTTCCATTTAAAAACTCTTTGTCTCAGAAGCAAAATCCACCACAGGTAATGACTTCTAACTGTACTTTTTCATGTAGTTTGTAGTATCTAGGTTTGTTTGTTTGTTTGTTTGTTTTTCCATTTCCTCAGTAAACTGGCAACAAATTATTATTTTGAACAATTCAAATCTTGGCAATTTAAAATTTTGCTATAGCATCCATCAATAATTCCATTGGCTGCTCACAGGGAGTGCCATATTCTCCAACAGACCTTGAGCAGCCAAGGGAGCACTTAGGAAAATTGTCTCACTTAACACCACAGCCCTGTAGTTCATAGTAGAAGATGAAAGCTAAAATCATAAAATAAAGGCTCCACAGGGAGTCAGTTCACTCTGGGAATGATGTTGGACTGTAACAGATTTTCTAAGTTACCACACTAATAAGTAATGATTCTCACTGCATAAAATAGTTCCCTTGTGCATTTCCTAAATTCCTCCAGTTGCACTTTATTGTGCATTTCCTCCCATTTAGTCCTCAGTAACAAATGAAGTTCCTTGTTAGCGGAGATGAAGAGTGTCTAGTCACCAACCTTTAAATAAGAAATTTTCATAGGCTTGATGATAGGTGTTGTATATAATCTAAACATTTTCTTCTCTACGATGAACAATCTCACTTCCCTGCATCTTTCCTCATCTACTCTCATTTCAGAATCCCTTAGTTCACTCTGAGAATTGGAAGGAACAACAGATAAGGAATTGAGAGGTAAGGCTGTAGTCACAGTTCTCCACAAATTAACTGTCTGCCCCTGGATAATATACTTCCACTTTCTGAGCTTTGTCATCAGTGAAATGTGGAGTTTGGACACAAGTATCTCTAACAATTCATCCATCTCTAAAACCAAATTTCTGATGTTTCCCTGAAATCTGTCTAGTTTGTCCATCTTAGTTAGGGAAGCTGCAACTGGACACAGCATGCTGGTGTTGAATACAGAAATTAGTTCATCACTGTGGCATGCTGTATTACTATCTCTGAATCTTGGTCTCATAATATTTTAAAATTATTGGATGTAAGGGGTGAAAGAATTATTTAATATCCATGTGGACATTTTCCTGCTAATCTCCCTCAGCCTTACCAACTTTAAATTTTTTCAACTTTGTTTTTATGTGTATCAGCTAAAGACATATCTAATTAACATTCATTTTGTTTGCTACATATTATTTCTCCAACATATTATTTTAGTTTTATAATCTGGGCAGCCATGGACTAACAAACATTTCCACCTGGCAGCAATCATTTACTGCCATAATTATTATTCTCACAAATCACCAAGGAACATATTTAGCAGTGTCAGGGCTGGTGTTGGCCTCAGAGTAGTACCACCAATGTTGACACTGATCCTCTGATAAGTCCTCTCTGCAAAATGACCATGAGTTGTGTGATCCACCCTAGACTATGTTCCTAATACACTTATTTTTCATTTACCTACTTATTTGATTTTATTTAAGACATACATGTTGTATTGATCTATTTTTCTTGAGAGATAGAGGAGCAGCCTAAGCCAAGAAGATGACACCTAGGAACCTATTTAGATAATATATGACAAAAGGAAACTTAGCATGGAAGGATAAAGGAAAAAAAAACCAGGAATGCACCCAATTGAACTATATTAATTCCTATATTAAATATGATTGGATTAAAAATGGCAATAAAAAACAGAGATTATCAGAATGAATAATAATATAAGACTGAAATGTATGTTACCAATATGAATACACACTTATAATAGGAAAATTAACAACTTTGAAAGAATCAAAAGTTGGTTTTTCTAAAATATTAATAAGATTGATAAACTTCTATCAAAACTAACAATTTTTGTAAATGCCAAAATCAAGAATGAAAGCGGGACTATCACCACAGATCCTTAGAAAGAAAATAAGAAAATAAGCTATGAAAAGCTCTATGCCAACAATTTTGATAACAGATTAAGTCGAAAAATTCTTTGAGAAATATTATTTCCAAAGTGGATACAAGAAGATATATAATCTGAAGAAAAGTATCTAGGTTAAAGAAATTCAATTTGTAATTCAAAATTTCCTCAAAGAAAATTCCTTACTCAGACACCTGGCTCAGGTTAAATTCTATCCAACATTTAAAACAAAAAAATATATATCACACAAAACCTTTTGGAAAATAAGGGGGAAGGGATGCATCTCAATGTGTTTTTTAAGGCCAGAATAATCTTCTAACTGAAATTTGAAAATGACACTATAAGAAAAGAGATTATAGACCAATATTCCTCATGAACACACATACCCGCACAAAACCTTAACAAAATTCAGCAATATATTCAAAAGATAATAAATATATTATTAGCAAATAGCATTCACCTGAAGAATGCAATATTGGTTTAATATTTAAACATCTATCAACAGAAATCACTGTATTAAACTAAATGAGAAACTCACCCAACAATTTCAAGAAGTATAGAAAAAGCACTTGACAAAACCCAACAAACTCAGCAAACCAGAAACAGTAGGAAACTCCTTAATATGATAAAGGACATTTATGAAAAACCTGTAGCTAACATCACACTTAATGGAGAAATATGGAATACTTCCACCAAGGCAAACATCAAGCTAAGGATGTTTTCTTTCACCAATCCTAGCCAACATTGTATTGATTCTAAGAAAAATTTAAACTGCCCTTATTTCAGACAACAGGATTTTATATGAGGAGAATCCTAAGGAATTTAGAAAAAAAAAAAAAAAACAGAAAGAACCCCCCAAACCAAAACCAAAAATCTATTAAATGTAATAAATGATTATGTGAATTCAACAAGATCACAAGATTTAATATCGATATACAAAAAAGAAAAAAAAATCAATTCTGTTTCTATATCATAGTGATAAATAGCCAGAAATAAACATTTCAAAATGATGGCAAAAATATGTGACATACTTAGGAATACATTTAATATAATATCCTCAAGACCTGTACTGTGAAAAATACAAAATACTAATGAGAAAGACAAATGCCAATAAAGAAAAAAAAAGAAGAAGAAGAAGGAAAGATGAACCACATTCCTGTGTCCAAAGACTGAATATTGCTAAGATCCCAATTCTTCCCATATCCATCTATAGATTCAATGCAGTTCCAACCACATACCCAGCAAGGTGGTTTTGTTGGGGTTTTTTTGGTTTTTTTTTTTTTTGGACAAGGTGAAACTAAAATTGATATTGAAAACATAAATGGCCTTCAATAACTAAAACAACATTCCAAAAAAAGAACAAAATTGGAGGATTTTCACTATATGGTCAAGAGTTCATATAAAGTTATAATTGAGAAAATGTGGTTACCATGTAAGGAGAGATAACAGATTATGGAATGATACAGAGAGTACAGAAATAGATTGTACATTTATGGTCAACTTTTTTTTACAAAGATGTCAATGAAATTTAATAGAAAAATAATTTTCCCCAATGAAAGATGCTAGATACACTAGATATCCTTTTCCAGTTGATTTTGTGTATAGTTTTATATATAAAACTATATATATTTATAGTATATATATATATTTTATTATATATATAAATATTTATATATTATATATTATATATTTATATATTATATATATTATATATATTTATATATAAAAACCTATATTTTATTATATATATTATATATATTTATATATAAAAACCTATATTTATTTATACAGTTTTATATATATAAAACTATACACTATATATATATATATAAAACTATACACAAAATCAACTGGAAAAGGATTACAGACCTAAGGAAGAGGCTAAAATCAAAGCCTATAAAGGAAACAGCTGGAGAGTATCTTTGTGAAGTTAGGGAACGAAAATATTTATGAGCAGAAGGCAAAAAGGGGAAAGAAACTGATCAACAAAACTTAGCAAAATTCAAAAGATACTGTCACAGAAATGAAAAACTAAGCCACAAGCCTGGGATACAATTTTCTCAGTGCATACACCTGACAACTTACATAGGAGAGTACTTTTTTAAACTACAAATCTATAGTAAAAAGATAATACCCAATAAAAACGGGCAAAAGTTTTGCACAGATACTTCATAGAAGAGAATATATAAATTCCCAATAGCCATATGAAAATATGGGAAACACATAAAGGAAATGTAAATTAAAACCACAGAAAGATATCATTATACATCCATTAGGATGGCTAAAAGTAAAAGTACCAAATGTGAGGAGAAATGAAGGGCAGTGGAATTACTCACACATTGCTGATGGGATAGTAAAAGAGTCTAGTAGCACTGGAAAGCTGCTTGGCAATTTCTCATTAAGTTAAATATCTATTTAACATTTGACCCAGCAATTCCCTCCTAGGTACTAATATACACACACCCCTCCCCTTCCAAAGATAACAAAAGTCCCCAAGAAGCCATGGAAAGGAATATTCACTGTAACTTTATTTAGTAGAGCGAAAAATTGGGAATCAAGCCAATTTGTCTATTAAGAGAAGCATAGACAAATTGGTCAATTCACACAATGGAATACTGTGCAGCAAGAAAATGGAACAAGTTGCAAACACAGGCAATCACATAGATCAATCTGAACATTATACTAAACAACACACAACATTCAGGAATAGGCAAAACTAATCTATGGGGATAAAATAAAGAGCATACCTCTTCCTTTCAGAAGAGAAATTGACTGGGAAAAGAGGTAAGGAAAATTTCAAAGGCACTGTTTTATAGCTTTCTTGGGACACTCATAACATGAACATAGGCATTGGTTAAAATTCACTCATCTGTGCATTCAAATTCTATACTTACTACTCTATGTAATTATACTTCAATAAAATAAAGGAAGAAGTCCTCCAATCTCCAAAACTGTAGGACCATGTCATCATGGACATGTATGATACGACTCAATCTATAGTTATGTTTGCATGTGTGCATCTGAAAAAAAAAAAAAACAGTTCATTTGACTCTATGGCAATGTGCTCTTCTGAATTGGATTTGAATGGATTTTTCTTCATGCCTTGTAAAAGATACTATTTAGACAAGACAAAAATTAAAAGCCTTATATGCCAACGATCTCAGCATATCATGTAGTTGGATTCGTGAGTCAAAATTTAAAAATGCCTGTGGAGGATCCAAGTCCTACAAAAATGGTATAAGTGCCCAAAGCCTTGCATTTGGGAGCCAGCTGCTATAGGCTGATAGAAAGTAGGCCATGGAGGATGTAGTTCTTCCTGTTGATCTAAAACACAATCCAGGGGTGCCTGGGTGGCTTAGTTGGTTAAGCAACTGCCTTCGGCTCAGGTCATGACCCCGGAGTCCAGGAATCGAGTCCCACATCAGGATCCCTGCTCAGCGGGGAGTCTTCTTCCTCTGCCCCTCACTCCTTTCATGCTCATGCTCTCTCTCTCAAATCAATAAATTAAATATTTAAATAAATAATAAAGAAAGAAAGAAAAATAAAAACAAGTCATAAACCATGGCATATTAGAGCTGTACAAAATCCCAGAGGTCATGTGGGTCAGCATCTAATTTTACAGGTAGAAGCCTTGACACTTAGGTGATTATTTGCTCAAGATCACAAAGCTAGTTAGTGGTAGTCAAAATAACTACACTGCCAACATCATGTGAAGCCATTATGTACAGATACCTCTCATTGGTAAAATTACCCATGATTTTCAAAGTAAAAGCAAGTAGACCACGAGTGAATATACTCAGTAGAAACATTGCCTTCTGGGTTTCCCACATTCCATTTAAAGCTTCCTTCCAGAGATCTTTGACCCAGATTAGGATCAGAAAGGAAAGAGTGAGTAACTAATGGTATTTATCTGAGCCCATAAGCCTCCAGGGCTGACTCATGACTGAGAAAGGGTTTCATTGCAAGGACCCACATTTCAATTTCTTACAGCAGGTTTTCTGTAGAGGTTCTGAGATCAGACAGGGAAGTGCAATGCATCATTGAATAGAACCTGCCTCTGTTCCGCAAGGTGAAGACAACAGTTCATTTGCATTTAATTTAAGAAGTAATTGTATTGAGCTTTTTAAAGCGATGTAAGGATCATTTATATTTTCAAGATGTAAGCAAAATGCCACTCTCCAAACTGTAACTTTGTTTTTGTTACAGTTTGTTTTGTTTTTGTTTTGTTTTTACTCCTATGAAATTTTAGAAAACCTAGAGATCATGCTTGCAGCCCAAATTTCCTCTGGAGTTAGGATTTGCAGTAAAATGTGCTATTTCGATTTTAATACAAACTGATTTTCTTCATCGTAGTGAAAGCACTCAGGGTCTTGTGTGTTGGGGTCAGGGAACAGTGTCTATCAGGGACCTGGAATTATCCAGTTTGCCCCTCCTTTGACTTCCGTTACACTGGCATCCAGACATTTGGGGCTAGTACTGAAAGACATCTGCACAATTTGAATTGCTGCTCCTAGGGTCTTCTCTTCATTCACCTGGGACTCTCTGAGGGTCTTGTGTTAAGTTCTACTGGCCTCAGCTAGTTTGAGGGACCTTAGGAGTCTGACAGTCCATGGAGTGCTCTAGTGAGTATCGTCCAGGGGGAGCTGCCCAGGCTCCTTGATGCTCTACTCTCCAACTCTTTTGACCTGACTTTCCAGCCCCTCTGACTGGGAAGCATGGGCCAGGTAACACTCAACAATGCTATTGAAAATGCAAACTGAGAACTCTGGGGAGAAATAAAACTATGAATTTATAAATGTGGAAGGCATCATTTGGGGAAAATTTCTTAAGATGTATTAATTGAGCAACAGCTAGTTAGCTTTTCCGGAAAATGAATCAAAACCGAATGACCTCCATTGTATATTGTAATAAAAAAGCCTCTCGTGGGGTGCCTGGGTGGCTTGGTGGGTTAAAGCCTCTGCCTTCAGCTCAGGTCATGGTCCCGGTGTTCTGGGATCCAGCCCCATCAGGCTCTCTGCTCAGCGTGGAGCCTGCTTCCTCCTCTCTCTCTCTCTCTGCCTGCCTCTCTGCCTACTTGTGATCTCCTTGTGTGTGTGAAATAAATAAAAAATCTTTAAAAAAAGAATCTCTCATTAGTGTGCTAACATTGACTTTTCTTTCTAATTCCTGCTTTTTAATAGAAATAAATACATTCATATTCACTTTATATATTGTTCTTTCACATCATGCCAAGATTCCTGATGTACTATAGAATTTGGTTTGCAAGGTCTGTTTTCATTGTATATGAACTGGCATAAATAGCCCAGTGCCAACATTTCAGCAGCCTTTAATGACCATGTTTGACACGAAGCTAGACTTCTCTATGTGGACTGGATGACACGGGGGACTCCTAAGAGCAATCATTTGACTCCATAGCATTACTGTGACAATGTGAGAGCACCAGGAGGCATTCTCAGAGGCACTTGGAGGCTATAAGCTGGAACAATGTGTACTGGCAGAAATCCTCCATAAATATTTATTAAGATCAATGGCTACATGCAATGTGCTGATGGTACCTTTTTGTTCAGACTTAAAATTAAGATGAATCGTATAATTGATGTATTAGGACCTCTTCTCTGCTTATAAAGCACAGGACAGTTGTTCTTCCTGCCATATGACTCACACATCTTATTAGTTGCCAGACATTGCATCATAACACTTATACTTTCATTTAATCTATGGCAGTCTGTTGTACTTTGGTGACAGTGATGTGAGCCACAGAAAGGTGCTGGATATGGGCTCATATCAGTTGTGGTGAGTCATTTGACCTCTAGTTATGTGGCTTGTTTTAAGGTGCTAACAGTTCCTAATCACATTTGAAAATACTCAATAAGGGCCAGCATCATAATCCATAAAGCAGTGCCCTTCAGAGAGGGTTCTTTGGAGGGTGGAGGAGAGAAGGAGGGTCCAGAGGACCCACATTACTAGAAGATGTTTATAGAAGACATGATTCCTGCTGGCCAGGGATAAAAGAGTAATTGTCTTTTCCACATATATGTGTTCAACAATTAGTGGTTGCAAGATCTTATGTGGACCTGCATTATCTTAGATATTTTTGAGTATGATTTTGAGCATTTTGGGTATATTTCCCAGAATGCCTTCTTCCCTTAAACAGGTGTCCTTCAGAGGAAAGAATGAGATTTGGGGTTTTAATTAATGTATAGCCAGGTATAAAGAAAATTTAAGTGGAAGGATATCTTAGGGTAAGAACATAAACTATTTTGAATAATTCATGCAAAGCAAAGAAAATAATTTTGCTCCCATTTCTGCAACAAAAAGGAAGAAAGAATTGATATTGTCATATAATCTATAGTCTAACAGGTAAGACAAAAACTCATTGGTAAGAGACTATGTTTCTGCTGCAGTCGAATTGGTAGTGTCAAAAAAGACATGTCCCCCCTCTAAAATCTGGTTTAGAGCAGTGATTCTCAAATCCTAGGTCTGGAACCACTAGTGATCTATTATAAGCCTTGTTCGTGCATCACACACCATTGCAGTTCTAAAATAACTCAACTAAGGTACTCAACTTTTAAATAAATATTATAGCCTGACCTGGACATCTCTTTAGAGACTTATCATCAAAATAATTGCAATTTGACCTCTAATTCTGGATCTAGCATCTGAGAGAACAGTTGTGGACCTTTACTTCGCTGAGGGGATGGTTGGTTTTATTTATGAAAGGAGTAGCCCTCTGCTGGATCTCATGCCAAAAGCTACCACTATAGAAGGGTACCAGCACTTGAGGGGTAAATGCTTTGAATCTACTGTTTTTGTCTACTGTTTTGTCTAACCTAATAAATCCTTTCAGTTCCATCTGGGCAATAATTTGGTTTCCTCACATTGAGTTCAGGGATGATAACGTAGTGGCTAATGGGTGTTTTTATTTTTAAGTTTTATCAATCAATCACTGCCTTTTCTTCGAACAAACAGCAACCTAAACTAAATTTTGTTTCTTTTTTTTTTTTTTGCTTTTTTTTTTCTATTTTTTGCATTTCAATTTTTTTGTAGTTTCTTTTCTTAATTATTTTTTAATTTTTTATAAACATATACTGTATTTTATCCCCAGGGGTAAAGGTCTATAAATTGCCAGGTTTACACATTTCACAGCACTCACCATAGCACATACCATCCCCAATGTCCATAACCCCACCATCCTCTCCCGAAGCCCCCTCCCCCAGCAACCCTCAGTTTGTTTTGTGAGATTAGGGTCTCTTATGTTTGTCTCCCTCCCTATCCCATCTGGTTTCATTTATTCTTTTCCTACCCCTCAAACCCCCGTGTTGCATCTCCAATTCCTCATATCAGGAAGATCATATGATAGTTGTCCTTCTCAGATTGACTTATTTCACTAAGCATAATACCCTCTAGTTCCATCCACATCGTCGCAAATGGCAAGATTTCATTTCTTTTGATGGCTGCATAATAGATAGATAGATAGATAGATAGATAGATAGATATCACATCTTCTTTATCCATTCATCTGTCCATGGACATTTAGGTTCTTTCCATAGTTTGCCTATTATGGGCATTGCTGCTATAAACATTTGGAAGCACGTGCCCCATCGCATCACTATGTTTGTATCTTTAGGGTATATACCAGGAGTGCAATTGCTGGGTCATAGGATAGCTCTATTTTCAGCTTTTTGAGGAACCTCCATGCTGTTTTTCAGAGTGGCTGCACCAGCTTGCATTCCCACCAACAGTGTAGGAGGGTTCCCCTTTCTCCACATTCTCGCCAGCATCTGTCATTTCCTGACTTGTAATTTTAGCCATTCTGACTGGTGTGAGGGGGTATTGTGGTTTTGATTTGTAATTCCCTGATGTTGAGTGATGTGGAGCAATTTTTCATGTGTCTGTTACCCATCTGGATGTCTTCTTTGCAGAAATGTCTGTTCATGTTCTCTGCCCATTTCTTCATTGGATTATTGTTCTTTGGGTGTTGAGTTTGCTGAGCGCTTTATAGATTTTGGATACTAGCCTTTTGTCTGATATGATGTTGGCAAATATTTTCTCCCATTCTGTCAGTTGCCTTTTGGTTTTGTTAACTGTTTCCTTTGCTGTGCAAAGCTTTTGATCTTGATGAAGTCCAATAGTTCATTTTTTGCCTTACTTCCTTGCCTTTGGCGATGCTCTAGGAAGTTGCTGCAGCTGAGGTTGAAGATGTTGCTATCTGTGTTCTCCTCAAGGATTTTGATGGATTCCTTCCTCACATTGAGGTCCTTCATCCATTTTGAGTCTATTTTCATGTGTGGTGTAAGGAAACGGTCCAATTTCATTTTTCTGCATGTAGCTCTCCAATTGTCTCACACCAGTTGTTGAAGAGACTTTTTTTCCATTGGACATTCTTTCCTGCTTTGTCAAAGATTAGTTGACCATAGAGTTGAGGGTCTATTTCTGGCTTTCTATTCTGTTCCATTGATCTATGTGTCTGTTTTTGTGCCAGTACCATACTGTCTTGATGATGACAGCTTTGTAATACAGCTTGAAGTCCGCAATTGTGATGCCACCAACTTTGGCTTTCTTTTGAATATTCCTTTGGCTATTCGAGGTCTTTTTTGGTTCCATATAAATTTTAGGATTGTTTGTTCCATTTCTTTGAAAAAAATGGATGGGATTTTGATAGGGATTGCATTAAATGTGTAGATTGCTATAGGTAGCACAGACATTTTCACAATATTTGTTCTTCCAATCCATGAGCACGGAACATTTTTCCATTTCTTTGTGTCTTCCTCAATTTCTTTCATGAGTCCTTTATAGTTTACTGAGTATAGATACTTTGCCTCTTTGGTTAGGTTTTTTCCTAGGTATCTTATGATTTTGGGTGCAACTGTAAATGGGATTGACTCCTTAATTTCTCTTTCTTCTGTCTTGTTGTTGGTGTAGAGAAATGCAACTGATTTCTGTGCATTGATTTTATATCCTGACACCTAACTGAATTCCTGTGCAAGTTCTAGCAGTTCTGGAGTGGTGCCATTTGGGTTTTCCACA